>NC_081300.1:51776500-52087500 GCF_030435805.1 Mustela lutreola | reverse complement strand
TCGAGCCCCACATAGGGCTCTCTGCTCAGCGGGGAGCCTGCTTCCTCCCTCTCTCTCTGCCTGCCTTCTGCCTACTTGTGATCTCTGTCTATCAAATAAATAAATAAAAATCTTTAAATAAATAAATAAATAAATTTTAAAAAATCTTTTCTACAAAAAAATCAAAATAAAACTAAAGCAAGGACATAAATAAAGAGCAGAAATCAAAGAATTTGAAAAGAAAAAAATTTGCAATCGAAAAAAATTTAATTTATCAAACATTGTTTCTTTGAAATGTTACCAATTACTATATACTAATAAACTTGAAAATTTAATGAAATGGACTAACTCCAAGTAAAATATAACTTACAAAACTAAGTCAATAAGTAATATTATAACTCTGCTAACAAAATCAAAGTAATAGTTTAAAAGTCCTTCTGTAAGAAGCTTAACATACCCAAATGGCTTCCAAAGTGAGTTTTAAAACTCAAACTTAAAACAAAAACAACAAAACTCAAACTTTCATAAGTGGAGTATGAATAAATAAATACAATCTCTTTAGAAAGCAATTTACTGGGGCACCTGGGTAGCTCAGTCAGAAAGCATCTGACTCAGGCTCAGGTCATGATCGTTCAGTCCCACATTGGGTTCCCTGCTCAGCGAGGAGTTTGCTTCTCCCTCTGTTCCTCCCCTATCCCAGCTCGTGCATGCTCTCGCTTGCTCACTCTCTCGCTCAAATAAATGAATACTATCTTTAAAAACAACAACAATTTGCTATTACCTTGTATATTGGAACTTTCATCTTTATAACCCACAAAGTTCCCTTCTAGGTACCTAAGAACTTCTGTAAATTTGGACTAGCAAACATACATAACACTGTATAACAGCATACACACATATGCACACACAATTATACAACTTACAAGACAGTATTACTCATAATGCCAAATGTAGTAGGGGAAGCCAAATGCCCACTGACTGGAGACTAGATTAAATACAGTATGATTTCTTTTAAATATACACAAAAGGATATTTTGTGGTTATGAAAAAAATGAACTACAGACCCACATAAAGTTGAAATCTTAGTAACCTAGTATTAAGTGAAAATACAAGTCCTTCGTAGAATTACAAATAGTATAATTATCCTTTTTTTGCAGCATCAAAAAATAAGCAAAATTAGATTTATAAAAAAATAAGGAAATAGGGATTTTGTCTGCCTTTGGCTCAGGTCATGATCCCAGGGTACTGGGCTCAAATACTGCATCAGGCTTCTTGCTCAGTGAGGAGCCTGCTTCTCCCTCTGTCTGCCGCCACTCCTGCTTGTGTGTTCTGTCTCTGACAAATAAATAAAATACAATCTTAAAAAAAATAAGGAAATAAAAATTCAAAACAGTGATTCACTTTGGTGAGAAGAAAAAAAAAACAGAATAAGGGAGGGGCACACAGATGTACATTACAGAAAATGTGCTACTTACTGGTTTAGGTGGTAAATTCTGGTTATTCAGCTTATTAAATTTTTCAATAAATAAACCTTAAAAAATTCAATGCCTGAATTGATGAACTGTTATAAATTGTAATTTGTAATTAATTGTAATTAGTCAAATTCTATGAACCTGATGTCTATTAAGAAAAATAAGGAGGCGCCTGGATGGCTCAGTGGGTTAAAGCCTCTGCCTTCAGCTCGGGTCATGATCTCGGGGTCCTGGGATGGAGGCCTGTATTGGGCTCTCTGCTCAGCGGGGAGCCTGCTTCCTCCTCTCTCTCTCTCTGCCTGCCTCTCTGCCTACTTGTGATCTATCTCTCTCTGTCAAATAAATAAATAAAAGCTTTAAAAAAAAATAAGAAAAATAAGAAGTAAATGGGTTTAGGGTGTCTGGCTGAAGCACCAACCTCTTGTTCTTGAGGTTGTGTGTTCAAGCTCCACACTGGGTGTAGAGATAACTTAAAAATTTAAAAAAAAATTTTTTTTTAAGTAAATGGGTTCTAAGACTTTAATTACCATGGCAATACTTCTAGGAAACAGGCTAAAAATACCTGACCCCAAATACTATCCTAAAACATATAAGTAAGTACATAAAAGTTTAGAGAGAGAGCAGCTCCAAGATAAAACAACACGCATGTACTTAAACTGATTCAAGACTAAGAAATTCTGTTAACTGATAAGGAATGGACATAGTCACCAGGAAGTAAGTCTCCCTTTCAACCCAAACCATCCATGCAACTCTAACCCAGGGAAAAACCTAATCATGGCAAATAAGATTGCAAATATAAATTTCGTTTCAGATTTCCATAATTAAATCCAAAAAATTTCCTGTACTCACACTCAACGATTATATAAATACCCCTTCATCAAAGTAAGGAAAAGAGGAAGATAATCTGACCTCAAGATAAATCTTGCATTGTAGAAGCAATCCTTTGGAGAATTTAGAAAGTCACCTGCCTCAGGAATAAATTCATATCACAGTCCAAAAGAATTTCAAAACACATCTCAATCAAATACTTGTAAATACAATGTAAAATGACACTGTATCTTTTCAAAGTAAGAGTGTTCCATTAGAAGAGAGAAACAAAATCTGAAAGGAAACAAATCACAAATGGTGTTGAAAGTAAGAAAAAGGAACAGGAGGTGTAATCAAATTAGTAAAAAGAAACTAAAAAACAATATGTAAGTGGTGCCCAGGAAATAGGGTAGAGTGACTACATATGTATATTTACATCTCACTGTCTCACTCTACCAAAGGAATAATAACCCCACAATAAAACCTTCACCTCCAACAAACTGACAAATGGCCACAGATCCCTATTAGAGCTTCTGGAATAAGTCTGTGTGACACAACAAAAATAACCAAATTAAAGCAGGATGTCTAAATGTTACATACTCATTCTCTGAATTCAAATAATACAAATATCAAGATAAATGAAAGCTCATCTTCACAGAAATACACTGAAGACACAAGAGCTTTTTCTTTGGGAAAATCCTGTTGAGAGTCCATTTCCACAACCTAAAAAAATGGCAAGGGAAGTGAGCCATGTGGCATGGTATTTTTATTTAAAAAAAAAATGGCTAAGTTGAGAAACTTTTAATTGCTAATTAAGTTGAAAGTGCAGAAAGTAGCACTAATCCAACATACGTCTGAATTAGGACCACCCAGCATACTTCTTCTTTCCACAAAATAATTAAATGAACACATAGTATTACAATTATGTTCTAGGTATCTAATTTGACTTCTAAGGCAATGATTATAACAGAGCCTACGTGATGATGAGCACATTTTTTAGGTTCAAGTAATGTTGCACATGTAAAGAGAGGTTTGGATTACAGGGGTGAATACATATGTCAAAAATCAGTTAAGAGAGTGACCACTTCTATAAAGGTAAAGTAAGGACCTATGAAAACCCGAACATTGATAAAACCAATGAAAACATCTGAAAGCACTGTCAAAAATCAACATTTTCAGAACTCTATTAACCAAAGGCTTGGAACAATCCAAGGAGTGTTTCTTCAAGATACACAGATGAATCTCAGTGAGAACAGTGAGCTCTGTGATGTTTTAACATGCCCTATTCCATTTTCTTTTCACCAGTTCTATAGAAGCCTTGAAAACTGACAGCCCGGAATCATGGTGAAAACCAGCCAGCCGGGCAGGAGTCACTGGAGTAAATTTGGAGTTCCCTCAAAGCCCCTTCCCCATACAACTGGCATTATTAGAGTTCTCTGACCTATGCCTAGGAACCTCCACTTGCAAGCTCTGTCTTTACTCAACCTAACTCAGAACTTGATCACTGTGAACCACTTTTTGCAGTTGTTAATTTGTCAAAAACAGTTAGTGGCAACTGTTTATGATCACAGCTGACTAAGGCAATCAAGAGAATATAAAGAATCTGGCCAAAAACTTACAAGGAAAATCTGGAGAATGAGAGATCCTTAGTGATTTTTAAAAGCTCCAGAATAGGCTTAAGGGGAGACAAGATGGCAGATGAGTAGGAGACCTCATTTCATCCAGTCCCTTAACTTTAGCTAACTATCAAATCATTCTGAATACCTATGAATTCAACTACAGATTTAAGAAAAGAATTGCTGAAACTCTACAAAAGAAAATCAACCACTTTTTGCAAGGTAGGAGGTACAGAGAAGTGAATCTAAGGGCATGGGATATAGCTGAAGATAAATGGCTGGGGAGGGAGCTTCTGTAGGCCAGCTACTAGAAAGTGATTTGTCCCAGAGCAAAAAATCAGAACTTTTAGAAATCTGCTCCAGTGAGAGATGTCCCTGCCTGAAAGGTGCTCAGCTGGTAAAGTGGGGCAGAATCCTAGGTGGGACAGTGTGGTCTCAGGATCCCTGGGGTCAAAGAAAGAATGGGAGTGTCTGTGGGGCAGGGAAACTGGTTTTGTTCAGCAAGGCTGGAAGGGGGCTCTCAGCGGAGTTTGCCATAAACCACATACTGCAGCATGATCCAGAAAAAGTTCTCTGTGCGGAGGCCCTGCAAAGGGCAGAAACATGGTGACCCTTCTCCTCCCCCTAGGGCAGATCAGGGAGGACAAGCACTGCAGTAAGTCTGCAGACTTTGGATCACATAAAAGGGAAGACAGCTTATTCCTGAGGTTTTACTGAAGAAAGGGGACCAGAATCCTTCAGCTCTGACTGGAGATAGAGCCCCTCTATCCTCTCAAGAGGCATGGAAAGCCTTCAGGTAACAAAAACCACATAGAGCAAGCAGAAGCAGCTTACACTGAGCCTGGCTCCCTGGCAAGGGGTGGTACAACTCCACCAAAGCGAAGACACCTGAGAATCAGCCCAACAGACCCCTCCCCCAGAAGACCAGCTGGAACAAAAGGCGAACACCAAGTTTATGGAGGACACAGGCCTGCAAAACTCTAGCACTAGGGGAAAATAGTATATAGAATTCAAGGGTTTCATTTACCTTTCAGTGTAAAATTTTCCTTTTCTTCCTATTCAACTAGTTTCTTATTTTATCAACTGGTTTTAAGTCCTTTTTTAGCTTTCATTTTTTACATTTACATTTTTAAAGACATATTCTTTATTTTTTGGCTTACTTTCACTGTATTCAATTTTCTTTTCTTTTTTTTTTTTTTTTTTTTTTTGTATATATATATATATATGTTTTTATTTCTTTACATTTTGGGCCTTCTAACAAACAGACCAAATACACACAAGACCAACTGGATCACTGTTTTGTCCACCTGAGAGATTATATTTTCTCTTCCCCACCCCCTTTTTGTTTTTTGGTTTCTGGCCTCTGAATTTGTCTAGTATGTATTTCACTTGGGTTGTGGTTGACATTTTTTATTTTGTTCTCTTGTTCATCTATTCTTCTTTGGGCAAAATGACTAAAAGAAAGAATTCACAACATAAAGAAAGAACTAGAGGTAATACTCTCTGTCACAGATCTAATAAGAATATAAGTAAAATGTCACAGCTGAACTTCAGGAAACAATTCTAAAGTTACCAGCTGCACTTGAAAAAAGCATAAAGACACTAGAAAATCTCTTAGTGCAGAAATAAAATCTAATCAGACTAAAATTAAAAATGCTCTGAGATGAAGTCTAAATTGGTGACTCTAATAGCTAGGGTAAATCAGGCAGAAGAGAGAGTAAGTGACAGGGAAGGTAAGTTGATGGAAAGGAAGGAAGCTGAGGAAAAGAGAAAAACAACAAATGGACCATGAGGGGAGACTTCAAGAAATCAATAATACCATAAAGCAAAACAATATTAGAAGTATTGAATGTCCCTGAGGAAGAAGAGGGAGGTGGGCAGAAGGTATATAAGAGCAAATCCAAAGGCAGAGAGGACCCTTCTCAAAATCAATAAAGAAAGATCAACACCCCAACATATAATGGTGAAGCTTGAACATTTCAAAGACAAAAAGAAAATCCTGAAAGCAGCTTGGGACAGGAGGTACTTAACCTATAAGGGTAGAAACGTAAGGCTGGCACCATACCTGTCCACAGAGGCCAGAGAGGGTGGGCATGATATATCCAGGGTACTAAATGAGAAAAACATGCAGCTAAAAATACTTTATCCACCAAGGCTCTCACTCAAAATGGAAGGAGAAATAAAGAGCTTCCAGGACAAATAGAAATTAGAAGATTTTGTGAACACTAAACCAGCCTGGCAAGAAATATTAAAGGAGTCCAAAAATAACATACACCAGAAACAAACAATCTACAAAAAAACAGGACTTTACTGGTAATACAATAGCACTAAAATTCTTATTTTCAATAATTACTCTGAATGTAAATGGGATGAACGCTCCAATCAAAAGACACAGGGTATCAGATTGGATAAAAAAGCAAGACCCACCCATATGGTCTCTATAAGAGACTCATTTTAGACTTAGACACTTCCAGACTGAAAGTGAGGGAATGGGTAACAATTTATCATCTTTTGACTAATGGACACCAAAAGAATGCTGGGTAGCAATCTTCATATCAGACAAATTAGATTTTAAACCAAGGACCATACTAACGGATGAAGAGGAACACTATATCATACTTACATGGTCTACCCAACAAAAAGATCTGACAAATATAAATATTTGTGCTCCTAACTTGGGAGCAGCCAACTATATAAGCCAATTAATAACCAAATTAAAGAAACACATTGATAATAACACAAAAATAGCTGGGGACTTCAATGCCCTACTCACAGCAACGGACAGATCATCTAAGCAGAAGATCAATAAAGAAACAAGGGCTCTGAATGATACACTGGACCAGATGGACTTCACTGATATATACATAGCATTCCATCCTAAAGTAACAGAATACAAATTCTTTGTGAGTGCACATGGAATATTCTCCAGAATGGATAACAAACTGGGTCACAAATCAGGTCTCAACCAATACCAAAAGATTGGGATTATTCCCAATATGAAATATGAAAATATCTTATTTTCAGACCACAATGCTTTGAAACTTGAACTCAATCACAAGAAACATATAAACTACCAAACTGAAACAGGAAGAAATAGAAAATCTGAATAGACCCATAGCCAGAAAGGAAACTGAAGGAGTAATCAGAAATCTCCTAAAAAACAAGAAAGTCTAGGGCCAGATGGCTGCCCAGGGAAATTCTACCAAACATTTAAAAGAACCTATTCTACTGAAGCTGTTTCAAAAAATGGAAATGGAAGGAAAATTTCCAAACTCATTTCACAAGGCCATCAATACCTCAATCCCAAAACAGACCCCATGAAAAAGGAGAATTACAGACCAATATCCCTGATGAACACAGATGCCAAAAGTCTCAACAAGATACTAGCCAAATGGGGTGCCTAGGTGGCTCAATCAGTTAAGGGTCTGCCTTTGGCTCAGGTCATGATCCAAGGGTCCTGGGATCGAGCCCTGCATCAAGCTCCCTGCTCAGTGGGAAGCTTGCTTCTCCCTCTGCTTCTTCCCCCTGCTTGTGCTCTCTCTCTCTCTATCAAATAAATAAAGTCTTTAAAAAAAAAAAAAAAAAAAAAAAAGATACTAGCCAATAGAATCCAACAGTATATAAAAAGGATTATTTACCATGATCAAGTGGGATTTATTCCTGGGATACAAGGGTGGTTCAACATCTACTAATCAATCAACATGATAGATCACATTAATAGAGGATAAGAACCATATGATCCTCAATTTATGCACAAAAACCATTTGACAAAATATGATCCTTGATTTATGCAGAAAAACCATTTGACAGCATCCTTTCTTGTTTAAAACTCTCCACAGTGTAGGGTAGAGGGAACATACCTCATTATCATAAAAGCCATCTATGAAAAAGCCCACAAAGAATATCATTCTCAATGGGGAAAAACTGGGCTTTCCCCCTAAGGTCAAGAACACGACAGGGATGCCCACTCTCACCACTGTTGTTCAACATAGTACTAGAAGTCCTAGCTTCAGCAATCAAGCAACAACAAAAAAATAAATGGCGTTCAAATTGGCAAGGAAGTTGTCAAACTCTCACTCTTTGCAGATGGCATACTTTATGTGGAAAACCCAAAAGACTCTGCTCCAAAAGTGCTAGAACTCATACAGGAATTCAGCAATGTGGCAGTATATAAAATCAATGCATAAAGATCAGTTATATTTCTATATACTAACAGAGAGGCAGAAAAAAGAGAAATTAAGGCCTGATCCCATTTACAATTGAACCAAAACCCATAAAAAAACCTATGAATAAACCTAACCAAAGGATCTGTACTCTAAAATCTAGAGAATACACAGGGGCTCCTGGGCGGCTCAGTCAGTTAAGTGTCTGCCTTCTGCTCAGGTCATGATCACCTGGTCCTAGGATCTAGCCCCCTATGGTGCTCCCTCCTCCATGGGAAGCCTGCTTCTCCCACTCCCTCTGCCCTGCTTGTGCTCTCTTTCTCAGTCTATCTCAAATAAACAAAATATTTAAAAATAAAAATAAAATAAATTAAAAAAAAAAACTAGAGAACACTTATGAAAGAAATTGAGGAAGGCACAAAGAAATGGAAAAACATTCCATGCTCATGGATTGGAAGAACAAATATTGTTAAAATGTCTATGTTACCCAATGCAATCTACACATTCAATGCAATCCCTATTAAAATACCATTAGCATTTTTCAGAGCTGGAACAAATAATCCTAAAATCTTCATGGAACCAAAAAAGACCCTAAATAGCCAAAAAATGTTGAAAAAGAAAACCAAAGTTGGTGGCATCACAATTCAAGACTTCAAGCTATATTACAAAGCTGTAATAATCAAGACAGTCTGGTACTAGCAGAAACAGACACACAGATCAATGGAACATAACAGAGAATCCAAAAATGGACCCACAACTCTATGGTGAACTTATCTTTGACAAAGCAGGAAAGAATATCCAATGGAAAAAGGACAGTCTCTCTTCAATAAATGGTGCTGGGAAAACTGGACAGCAACATGCAGAAAAAAAAAACTGGACCACTTTCTTATATTTTCTTATATATTCCATACACAAAGATAAACCCAAAATGGATGAAAAGACCCAAATGTGAGATAGGAATTAATCAAAATCCTAGGGAAGAACACAGGCAGCAATCTCTTTCATCTCAACCACAGCAACTTCTTGCTAGACATGTCTCCAAAGGCAAGGGAAACAAAAGCAAAAATCACCTTTTGGAACTTCATCAAGATAAAAAGCTTCTGCACAGTTAAGGAAACAGTCAATAAAACTAAAATGCAACTTATGGAATGGGAAAAGATATTTGCAAATGACATATCAGATAAAGGGCTAGTATCCAAATCTATAAACAACCTATTAAACTCAGCACCCAAAAAACAATCCAGTCAGAAATGGGCAGAAAACATGAACAGACATTTGTCCAATGAAGACATAGAAATGGCCAACAGACACATGAAAAAACGTTCCACATCACTTGGCATCAAGGAAATACAAATCAAAACAACAATAAGAGGGAACCCCTGGTGGATCAGTTAATGAGGCATCTGCCTTCAGCTCAGGTCATGATCCCAGGCTCCTGGGTTCAGCTTCCTGCATCAGGCTCCTTGCTCAGCAGGGAGACTGCTTCTCCCTCTGCCTGCCACTCTCCCTGCTTGAGCTTGCTCACTTTCTCTTGCTTTTTCTCTGACAAATAATATCTTAAAAAAAAAAGAAGAAGAAGAAGAAGAAGAAAACCCACAATGAGATACCACCGCACACCAGTCAGAACGGCTAAAATTAACAACTCAGGAAATAACACATGTTGGCAAGGATGTGGAGAAAGGGGAACCCTCTTACATTATTGGTAGGAATGCAAACTGATGCAGCCACTCTGGAAAACAGTATGAAGATTCCTCAAAAAGTTAAAAATAGAGCTACTCTATGACCCAGCAAATGCACTACTAGGTATTTACCCCAAAGATACAAATGTAGTGATCTGAAGGGGCACCTATACCCCAATGTTTATAGCAGCAATGTCCACAATAGCCAAAATGTGGAAAGAGCCAAGATGTCCATCGACAGATAAATGAATAAAGACGACATGGTATAGGGGCACCTGGGTGGCTCAGTGGATTAAGCCGCTGCCTTCAGCCCAGGTCATGGTCTCAGGATCCTGGGATTGAGCCCCACATCGGGCTCTCTGCTCAGTAGGGAGCCTGCTTCCCTCTCTCTCTGCCTGCCTCTCTGCCTACTTGTGCTCTGTCAAATAAATAAATAAAATCTTTACAAAAAAAAAAAAAAAAAGGAAGACATGGTATATATATACGATGGACTATTACTCAGCAATTAGAAAGGATGATTACTTACCATTTACATCAATGCGGAGGGTATTACACTGAGCAAAATAAGTCAATCATAGAAAGACAATTCTCATATAGTTTCATTCATATGTGGAATGTAAGAACAGTACAGAGGATTATAGGAGAAGGGAGGGAAAACTTAAAGAGAAGTCATCAGGGAGGGAGAAAAACCATGAGAGACTCTTAACAGTAGGTAACTAACTGAGGGTTGCTGGAGGGGAGGTGGTGAGGGGATGAGGTAATTGCATGATGGGCATTAAAGAAGGCACGTGATGCAATGAGTACTGGGTATTATACACAACTGATGAATTAACTATATCTGAAATTAATGATACATTATACATTGGCTAATTGAATTTTTAAAAATAATACAAATAAAAGCTCCAGGATATTCATAAGACTAGAAAACATTACACTCATATGCAGGACAATATACATGCTCAAGAAAGCATACAGAAGGTGCTAATCTCTCATTTCTGGCTGACACTGAGGTTCTGTGCAAGCAAGAAATGAAGACTAAGGCAGAGTTGTAAACCTCCTGCCAGAACATTGAAAACATACTCCACTATGCAAACAGATATGCATCCCTTGACAAAAGCTTGGAAGACGTAATGGTTCCAGACATTTAGGGAAAATGTGCAATCATTACCTGACCACTAAAGCTACACAGAGATTTCAGTGGCAACACAAGATAAAGAATACAGATGCTACAGGAGCGCCTGGATAGCTCAGTTGGTTAAGCGTCTGCCTTCAGCTCACGTCATGATCCCAGAGTCCTGAGACAGAGCCCCACATCAAGCTCCCTGCTCAACAGGGAGGCTGCTTCTCTCTCTTATTCTGCCCCTCCTCCCTCATTTCTCTCTAATAAATAAAAAATTTTTTAAAAAAGTAGTGATGTTACAGAATTAGTTTAGAGGGTTAAGTACACAACAACAAACAGAAGAAACAAACAACAAGCCCTGGGGAGAGGGATGAATCTGACTGCCAGAACTGCCACACTATATTATTTAAACTGTCTTATTCTCAACAAAAAAAAACTGAACCATGACAAAAATATTAAAGTACAGCCCATACACAGGGGAAAAAAGCAGTAAATATAAATTGTCTCAGAGAAAGCCTAGATACTGAACTTACTAGGCAAAAATTTAAATCAGGTATTTCATAAGGCATTCAAGTAACAGAAATCATAAAGTAAATAATGAAGGATGAGAACAGAGTTTCACCAAACAGAGCACAAGAGATAGAATTTTTAAAAAAGAACCAAATGAAAGTTCTGCAATTTAAAGAAACAAAAACTGAAAGGAAAAATTAAGTGGCTCATGAGTACATCTGATTTGGCAGAAGAATCAATGAACTTAAAAAGCAGGTCAAAGTACTCAGTCTGAGGAACAAAAAAAAAGAATGAAGAAAAATGAATAGAACCCCAGAGACCTATAGGACACCATCAACCATATCAATACATGGATAATAGGAGCCAGAAAAGAAGAAAAGACAAAGATTGTTTGAAGAAATAATAGCCAAAAACTTCCCCAAATGTGATGAAAACCATTAATCTACAAATCGAAAAACCTCATCCACCACCAAATAGAATGAACTCAAAAAGACCCAAACCTAGACACATCAATATCAAACTATTAAAAGCCAGAAAACAAGAATCTTGAAAGCAGACAGAAGAGATTAGTCACACACACAGGGATACTAGGTTAGATTAACAGCTGATTCTTCAGAAACCATGGAACCTTTGTAGGTTAACCTATTCAAAGTGTTAAAAAGGGGGAAAAAAAACTATCAACCTTCAAAAATGAAGGAGATAAGGTTAAGACATTCCCAGATAAACAAAAACTAAAGAAATCTGTTGCTAGTAGATCTGCCCAAAATAGTTACTAAAAACTGTCCTTTTTACAATTCTTTTGATTTAAAAATGCATAAAGCAGTAACTAGAAAAAACAACAACAATAACAAAAGAGAAAGATAATGGTATCGATGCTTTAAGCATTAGGAGAGTGCTTTAGTGCTAAGCATTAGGAGAAGCATTAGGGTGTCTCAGTCATTAAGCATCTGCCTTCAGCCCAGGTCATAATCCCAGGATCCTAGAACTGAACCCCACATCGGGCTCCCTGCTCAGCAGGGAGTCTGCTTTTCCTTCTCCCCCATTTGTGTTCCCTCTCTCATTGTCTCTGTCAAGTAAATAAAATCTTTAAAAAAAAAAAAAAAAAAGCACTGGGAGAAAATTTATAGGTATCTATACTTTATTTTGAATTAAAAAAATAAAATAAAATACCTGAACTGAAGATTAGTAGGATAGACAGATATGTGGGAAAGCAATGGTCAGTGGTAGAAAGTAGGCCTGAGTATCTGGGTTTTCACCATAGAATTTCAACTGTTCTATAAGTTCAAAAATGTTCATAAAATGCTGAGGGAAAGAATAGTGCTGAAGAAACACTCAGATCCAGGTTGTGGACCTTTCTGCAAATAGCCTGAACTCCACAAAAAAACAGTATCATTAAAGACACAAATGTCAAATTATTGTAGAATAAAAGAATCCAGAGAACATGACAAAGGGGGTAAAAACCTGAATGTGGACATTATATATTTTGAATCAATGATAAATTTCTTGGTTTGACAGTAGTATTCTGGTTATGAGAACGTCCTCATGTGAAGGAGATACATGCTACAGATTTAGTAGTAAAATGTCATAAAGAATGTAATTTACTTTCAAATGATTTAGGAAGAGAATGTATACATACGTATAGATAGAAGACAACAAATGTGACAAAACATTAACAACTAATAAATCTAGGTGAAGGATATATGCTTGCTAATATTGCTTTCAACTTATTTGCTTTAACTTTTTCAAAATATAAAGGGTAGGAGATAAGTAGTACCAAGGTGAGAGTTATAAAGAATATTGGCAAATTAGAACTCTCACCTCATCTCCCTCTATTCTCCCCCTCATATACCACCCTTGTGTCCTTCCACTGTCCCAAATAAAACAAGCTGATCATAATTTCACTGGCTGTCTTTGCTGGTGTGCTTTCTACTGGGAGTACTCTTCCCCCAGATCTTCATTTGGCCGCTTTTCTTTAATCATTCAAGCTTCAACTTAAATGCAATCTCAAAGAGGCCCTCATCTACCACCTTAAGAGATGCCCGCCCATCAGGCTCTAACATAGTACCTGATATTTTCTTAACAACAATAATCTATAACTGGAATTCTTATAAATTTTTTGTATTTACTTGTTTTTCTCTCTACAACATAAATGACAGGCCAAGAGAGTCAGCTGTTTTATGCTTTTAGGCTGTCCTACTTTTCTTCCATAGCCTGCATCCTATGACACCCACCCTTGTATCCAGTAAAAAGTTAACTGGAAATAGTAAAGCAACTGATAATTTTTTCTACAGAAGTAGAAGCTAGGGGAGTGAGTAATCTGAAGTTAACAGAAATCAGAGTGAGTGGGTCAAGGGACTGATACTAAACTCAAAGATGGTATGAGTATATAATAGCTACAACAGTTGATGGTTTTACTAATACAATACCTAAAAACCTAGGACAAGAGCCAGCAACAGCAACCTTTTTATCAAAAATTAAACAAAAACTCCCTAGCATTTAAATTTAGAAGTTTATGTTGTTCTAAGACCTAGAGAAAAACCAGAGTCCATGTTCCTTGAATTCAGTTAAGATTTACTCTAAAGGTATAGATTCTACTTCCTTCTCTTCCACTTGATTTAAATAACATTTTCCTAATCTTTTTGCCAAATCTACCACCTGATATTTCTATTGCATGCTAAATACTATCCTTGTGCTTTAAAAGACAGTGGTCTTCGCCATCTCTGTGAATATTTTACAAATCCTTGAAGTGGCATGTACTTGTGAATATAATGAAAAAGAATGGTTGTAGAAAGTCTGAGGCTGAAAATAAGAAAGTAGAAACTAAAATGATAGCTTATATAATTTATATTTACTGATTGTTTACTATAGGACAAGCTCTATCCTAAAGATTTTACACAACGCACTAACTCATTTGGTTCTCACAAAACCTTGTGAGGTTATTTTCCACATTTTACGGATAATTAAACTGAAACTTAAAGAACTAAAATACCTCGACGAATGCCCTACAACTATTAAGGTTAGATTCAAACCAGGCCAAATGATTTCAGAGCCCTTCTTCATGCCTGTCACCATGACACTATAAGTCTTTACAAATTTGATAAAAATTCTGTGGTGCTACAATTTCAGGAAGAAGAGAAATGTGCTAATTATATTAGTTTTTAACATTAAGTTAATACTTAAATTTCGGTAATTCTCCTTGACATAACAAACAGCAAAACAGGACATGAAAAAATATTACTTAATAAGAATACCAACACATACTTCCCAAGTATTGTACCTGAAGTACAACACATAACTAAAAATAGCAAAAGCCCTGTGGGTCATAGCTTACTAGAATTCAGTGAATATCCCAAAGACCTAAACCTTTATATCCCGAACAACTTCCAGTATATTTTGTTTCCCATATGGCATTCTCATTCAGGGTATTTTCTATGAACATATTCTGATATAAAACTCCGGACTAGGCAGCGCCTGGGTGGCTCCATGGGTTAAAGCCTCTGCCTTCGGCTCAGGTCATGATCCCAGGGTCCCAGGATCAAGCCCCACATTGGGCTCACTGCTAAGCAGGGAGCCTATTTCCCTTCCCCTCTCTCTGCCTGCCTCTCTGCCTACTCGTGATCTCTGTCAAATAAATAAATAAATAAACAAACAAACAAACTCCTGACTAGACTCTATTCTCTAACAGCGATGAACAGTTTATAAAGCAGAGCCCTGAAGGGCATGTGGGCGTCTCTGTCAGTTTAGTGCCTGACTCTTGATTTCAGCTTAGGTCATAGTCTCAGGGATATGGGCTCCAGCCATGTGTCAAGCTTTGCACTCAGTGTGGAGTCAGCTTGTCCCTCTCCCTCTGCTCCTCTCCTTCACTCACTCAAATGAATAAAATCTTTTATTTTTTTTTAAATTTTTACTTATTTTTTGAGAGAGAGAGCAAGAGCACAAGCAAGGAGAGGGGCAGAGGGAGAAGGAGACTCCCTGCTGAAGAAACCCAACACAAGCCTTGATCCCAGGACCCCAAGATCATGACCGGAGCTGAAGGCAGATGTCTGACTGAGCCACCCAGGTACCCCTCAAATAAATAAAATCTTAAAAAACAAAACAGAACAAAAGAAAGAAAAGAAAAGAAAAAGCAGAGCAACAATGAGCTCAAGAGAACAATCATTAAGCGTCTGCCTTCGGCTCGGGTCATGATTCTAGGGTCCTGAGACCAAGCCCCACATCGGGCTCCCTGCTCAGCGGAAAGCCTGCTTCTCCCTCTCCCACTCCCCCTACTTGTGTTTTCTCTCCCGCTGTGCCTCTCTGTCAAATAAATATATGAAAATCTTTTAAAAAAAAAAAAAAAAAGAGAGAGAGAGAGAAAACCTGTGGTTCATTAGGTGCTTTGCAAGAGGCATCAGGTGATTGCTGAATTTTAGTTTAAAACCATCCTACTGGGCGCCTGGGTGGCTCAGTGGGTTAAGCCGCTGCCTTTGGCTCAGGTCATGATCTCGGGGTCCTGGGATCGAGTCCCGCATTGGGCTCTCTGCTCAGCAGGGAGCCTGCTTCCTCCTCTCTCTCTCTGCCTGCCTCTCTGCCTACTTGTAATCTGTCAAATAAATAAATAAATCTTTAAAAATAAATAAATTAATTAATTAAATAAAACCATCCTACTGGGATGCCTGGGTGGCTCAGTTGGTTAAGCATCTGCCTCTGTCACAATCCCAGGGTCCTGGGATTGAGCCCTGCGTCAAACTCCCTGCTCGGCAGAAAGCCTGCTTCTCCCTCTGCCCCTCACCCCACTCGTGCGTGCGCGCGCGTTCTCTCTCTCTCTCTCTCAAATAAATAAAATCTTTTAAAAATAAGTAAATAAAACCATCCTACTGCTTTAGAGGCCACACAGCTCTCATCAAACTTTAGTAAGGAAATGGGAAAGTTCCAAAATACTTAAAACATCATCATAACTCCTAAATATTAGAATATGCAAAAAGAATTCTTCAGTGGAAGGCACAATATTATGTAGTTTTGACTATTTCTAAGTCTCAAAAATAAAAACTTTATTATATAAATACTCTAAATATATATGCTTATAACATATACATTGATAATGTCAAAAGCTCTATATACCATGTATAACTAAAGAAACATTAGAGTTCTTATCCTTATTAAAATTCCCAGATACCCATCAAAAACGTGAATAAGGTTTTCTAACCTTTCAAAGTCACCTTGCCTTGTAAATTTTGATAACCTATACACGGCCCAGTTGTTAAGCTGTTTAGAGGTCATTCCTCTTCCATTATCTATCACTGCAACGGCAGGTTTTCCTTGTGTTTCATCAAAAAGCTATGAAATAAGTTCAAAAGACAGGAAAAGTCAAATCAATGTCAAAAATATAAAAAGTTATTTATTAAAGAATTAAATGGGCTCATTCATACACTGATGGTGGAAGTGTAAATGTATTATAAGTCACTAAAAGTTACGTGAGCTGTATAAATCAAAGGTCTTAGAATTCCTCATGTCCTTTAATCCAGAAATTCCATTTCTCAGAATTTAGCTTAAGGAACTAATCAGAAATGTCTAAAGACCTATAAAGATCTTCATGCCAGCATTGTTTACAACAACAAAAATGTAGCAAAAAATCTAAATCTTTAATAATAATAGACTACATAATTTATAATATAGCCCATAAATGAAACCATAGTAATGGAACATTATACTGCAGAATATTCATGATATGGCAAATGTCTACAATGTACTGTGTCAAAGTAGATCACCAAAAAAAAGTACACTGTGATCACATATACATGTATACCTATATGCATAGAAAAAGGGCACATAAAAATTTTAACAAGAGAAATCAGATAATTTCTACTTTTAGTTTATTTTCTAATGTACTACAAGTTCATTGTAGAAGTTTTTATAAAAGGAAGTTAAGTTTCTTTAAAGTATTATTTTCTTACCAATTTGATCTGTATTCTTCTAATACCAGTGTTTCTAGAAGTAGCAGACAATGAATTGTCAATTAATTCTGCAAGAGCAAAAGCTGGAAAAGAATGAGAAGACATTACTGCTTAACTTTTTCCTCTCAATTACTTCATTTAAAAGTTCAAAGTAGAAGAAACTCTGAAGTACCTTAAGCCATCACTTTTATTTTCCAAAGAGCTAGAATTAAAGTATTATCCTGATCCTAATGATATAATACACAATAAAGGCATCATCATCAATCACCACCAGCATTAAAAAGCAGTCATCAACCAGTACTTGTAAGGCACTATACGGCATGAGTCAGCCAGCCATGATTCCTGGCTTCAAGGAGTTTATAATCTAAAGACAGACATACAGACATAGGAGACAAACAAAAGACCATAACCATAAAATCAAATACTAGTTCATGGTATGTAATACATCATGCACAAGTCAAAAAGTAAACACATTCAGAAACAAGGCAGGGCAGGGGTTACAAATATAAAGCAATTATAAAAATGTCTATTAAGAACTAATTTAGATATAGAAATCTTTTTTTTTTTTTTTTTTAAAGATTTTATTTATTTATTTGTCAGAGAGAGAGTGCGCGAGAGCGAGCACAGGCAGACAGAATGGCAGGCAGAGTCAGAGGGAGAAGCAGGCTCCCTGCGGAGGGCAAGGAGCCCGATGTGGGACTCGATCCCAGGACCCTGGGATCATGACCTGAGCCGAAGGCAGCTGCTTAACCAACTGAGCCACCCAGGCGTCCCTAGATATAGAAATCTTATGATTAACAGCAACTTATCAAATGGCAGACTGTGTCTAACTGACACAGAACTGCTAATTATTTCCTACTACACAACCAGCTTGATATTCAACTTATCACTGGCTCAGTATTATTAACTAACATTCTTTTTTCTTCAAGGTCATTACTCAAACTATTTCCTGCTTTTACTTCCCTAATTAAAAAGGAGAACACACCAAATTTATGTCTCTTACTACCAATGAAGTGCAATCCAACTAACACTGTAATTAATCCACAAAGTAGTGCCCCAGCAAGCATTCCACACACTGAACACCTATGGGATGGCTATGTTTATAAACTAGAAAGAAGTTACCACAAATCAGATATAAGGATCTGGCCAATGGTATTAAGTCTAGAAAATAGAGAAGGAACACTGTAGAAATGGAAGGAAAAAAGAGGTAAGAGAAATTTGGGGGGAAGAAATTATTAGAATTTGATATCTGCTTACATATGAAAGTACAAAAAAAAAGGAAAAAGAAACAAAGATGGTTTTGAGTCTTTGATCAAACTGGATAAACAGTCATATTTCTCATAAAAGGAAAATTTAGAGAGGAGGAAAGAAAACTCTCCATTTTAGATGCAATGTCCTACCACTCTATCAAAGCTCAATGAGTAGAGGTGTTCCATAGGGAGCAAGAATAGATACCAGGTTTTAGACAATAAAAACAGTCAAAGGTAAGGATTTCTGCTTTGCCAATAGAATAATTAAGACTTAAATCACCTCATTAGGAATAAAGTATAAAAAAAAGAGCAGCATGACTTGAAGAGATATCCACCATTGGTCAAGAATAACCAAAAGCAGCACTAAAGGCAAATGACACAAAAGCAGGGAAAGACCTAGGAATGTACTGTAAAATCACAGCAATCAAAGCAAGAGCTTAAAAAGGGAGATTTTCTGCTTGTTCATGTAATGACAGCAGGAATGAAAACTAGTACAACTAATCTGAAAGATAATATGTATCAAAAGTCTTAAAAATGAATGTACCTATTGACTCCATGATTATAAATTTAGAAATCTATCCCTAGAGAAACAATTAAAGATTCACTCAATATGCAAATATTTGAACACTATTTTCAGGCATTAATCTAGGAAGAGAATAAAACAGACAAGAGTCCCATTCTTCTGGAATTAACATTCTAGTTAGAAAGATGGAAAAATGATGAGAAAGATGGAAAATGAAATATAGTAATTAATTCCTTAGTACGTTATGCAGTTGTCTATGTGATAGAGAAAAGAATAAGCAGAAAAAAAGAGATCAGATAATAGTAAAATCACAGAGGGAACATAGTTGTAATCTTAAATAGGGTGATCAAGGGCGCCTGGGTGGCTCAGTGGGTTAAGCCGCTACCTTCGGCTCAGGTCATGATCCCAGGGTCCTGGGATCGAGTCCCGCATCGGGCTCTCTGCTCAGCAGGGAGCCTGCTTCCTCCTCTCTCTCTCTCTCTGCCTGCCTCTCTGCCTGCTTGTGATCTCTCTCTGTCAAATAAATAAATAAAATCTTTAAAAAAAAAAAAAAAAAAGGGTGATCAAGGTTAATTTTTGTTGAGAAGGTAATAGGTAAATAAAAATTTGAAAGAGGTGAGGTAATGATGCAGGGGCTATCTGGGCAAAGAGGCAGAGGGCCCTAAGCTGAGTACACAGCTGGTACTAGAGTGAAAAAACAAAAAGGAAGAGTTACAGAAACAAAGGCTGATAGCAAAGCAGAGCTACAAAGGTCATACAGATAATTATAAAGACTGTGGCTTTTATTCTCAGTGAAACAGGAGTTTCAGCAGAAGAGTAAACCTCTGTTTTCTCTTGTGTTTTCAGCAGAAGTGTTTTCAACAGAAGAGTAAACATCTGACTTCTCAAACCTTATGTGGACAGGCATGAAAGGAGAGATGAATTAAGAGTTTACTACAGCATTTAGGTGGTAATTCCTCAAGATCAGGTTTTAGAAACAGAAATGGTAATAAATGGTCAATTCTATATAAATACTGAAGATAATGCCATAGTGGCAATCCAATTTTCTTATAGGAAGAAAGGAATGAGACAAAGAAAAATCAATTGATTTTTGGCCTAAGCAACGAAAAAACAGAGTGATAAACAATTTGAATGGGAAAATTATGTGTAGTTAGGATTCAGTGAACAGATCAGGGTTCCCATCTTAAGATATGCTAGTGGAGATATCACATGGGCAGCTGCACAGATAGAATTGGAATTCAAGAGGTAAGTCTGGCATTATTTTCAGTATTTGACTAAAAATTACCATTTCTGGGGCACCTGGATGACTCAGTTAAGTATCTGATTCTTGACTTTGGCTGACTGCTCATGAGCTAAGCCTCATGTCTGGCTCCACGATCAGCGTGGAGCTTGCTTGAGATTCTCTCTCTCCCCTTCCCTCTGCCCCTTATCCCACTCACACACACACTCTCTCTCTAAATGGATAAATAAAATCTTAAAAAAAAAAAAAAAATTACCATTTCTACCACCTCCATTGAGGAGTCACTGCCATAACACTGGTATTTAGAACCATGTAATTGGACAAGATCACTAAGGAAGTAAAGAGAAGAAAAGGGACCAAGGACTAAGCTGTGAGGCACTTCAATATAAAGAAGGTTGAGAAGAGTGGGATTATGGACATTGGGGAGGGTATGTGCTTTGGTGAGTGCTGTGAAGTGTGTAAACCTGGTGATTCACAGACCTGTACCCCTGGGGATAAAAATATATGTTTATAAAAAATTTAAAAAAAATTTAAAAAAAAAAAAAAGAAGGTTGAGAAGAGAGGTCAATTTTATCTCAATTAAAAGAAAAAGATAAGAGGGCGCCTGGGTGGCTCAGTGGGTTAAGCCTCTGCCTTGAGCTCAGGTCATGATCCCAGGATCCTGGGATCGAGCCCTGCATCAGGCTCTCTGCTTAGCAGGGAGCCTGCTTCCTCCTCTCTCTCTCTGCCTGCCTCTCTGCCTACTTGTGATCTCTGTCTGTCAAATAAATAAATAAAATCTTTTAAAAAAGAAAAAAAAAAAAAAAGAAAAAGATGGGAAGAGAAGAAAGAATGCAGCCAGTGAGACAGAAATAGAAGTATGATTTCTCAAAAGCCAACTGAAGATTATCTTATCAAGGAAGAAAAGTGATAAACTGTAAATACCTTGAGTAAAATGGGAACTGAAAGCTGATCACTGGATTTAGCCTGGGTGACCCTCAAAGAGTATAAGAGAATGAATAAGAAAGAATGGGAAGAGACGCACCACTGCTGATAGTAAATACAGTCAACTCTTTTGAGGAGTTCTATAAACAGGAGCAAAAACTGGGCAGTAGCTGGTGAAAGAATATGTTTTTAAGATGGGAGAAATAAGATTGGAGCTTCCTTATATATAAGGAACAATATCAGAGGTAATAAGTAGCCTGGTTAGGAGTTCAAGCTCTGTAATTCTTCTGCTAGGGTCCAAATTCTGGCTCCAACACTTACTATCAGGACGGCCTTTGTTAAGCTACCTAAAATCTCTTAACCTCAAGTTTCTTCAGTGAAGTAGGGTCATTATGTAACATTAGTTACCATATAGGATTAAAAATTAAATAAGATGATGTTCATAAAGAACTTGGCATGCTGCCTGGCACAGCAGCAGACAGTAATTACTACTAGTACTTAGGGTGAGGATGTGTACAAGGACTTAGAATATTCAGTCATGTGTAACAATAAAAAAAGACTGAAAACAACCGAAATGTCTAAAAGAACACTTCTGGAAGAAATCTGTTATATAAATACTACATAAACACTAAAAACAAATACACATTGACATATATATTAAAGATGTTCATTATATTTTAAACAAAAAAGTAGGTTAAAGGAGTATGTTCCATATAAAGCCACTAAAAAAGAAAAAAATACAAAAAAGGCCTGAAATGATAAACACCAAAGTATAAGTGGTAGCTCTATCTGGATGGTAGAGATAAGATGTTCTTTATGTTCTTTCTGCTCATCTATGTCTTCTATTTCCTACAAACTATAATACATACACAAGAAAAAATATTTTTAATATGAAAGTTTATAATGAACATCATAAGTAGTAGTAAACACTTTGGCAGGGTCCAGAAAAAGACTCTCTAAAGCAACTGATTTGTAAAGATCACTAGCAAACTGTCCAAAGGTAGGATAAACACTTGTGAGAAATAAGGTGTAAAGAAATAATAAAGAAATGGAGACCAGAACACAAGCCACTTACTTGTGTAATTCAACTACACAAATTTGCAAGGTAAAAAAAAAAAATTCTCAATTGGGAGACATCCACAGGAAGCCAGGAAGAATAAATCAAGAGTACACAGAAGATGGAAAGATAGGTTGGTACATTTCTTTGAGTTAAAATGGAATGAATCATTATAGAAGATTAGTTTTAAAGGAGAGGTATCTTTACTCTAAAGATGACTTTGATAGAAAAGAAATACTGATTGATGAAGAGGCTAAAGTAAGGAAGTTCACAATGACTGGTCATAATCTTCTAATTAAAGTAGAAAGAACTTTTTTAAACAGTGAAGGAATGTGACATGTGGTCAAGGGATAAAAGAGTAACAGTTTGTCAAAAATTAGTATAAATGTAATACTTACGCAAAGGATTTTGTCCTTCACTTGCATAATATTCATACATGCCACTTTTAACCAGTGTGTCATAGTGAGGTAGGAAGTCAATTCGTTCTTTTGTAGCTGTTAGTAGTAACTGATTAACTGACTGTAGCAGGTATAGAGTGACTCCATCTTTAACAGTGTCATCTGTAATTAAGAAGTAATATCTTAAGCGCTACATAGCACCAGAAATACAACTGATTTGTAATTCTGAATATGCAAATGGTATCTATAAGATATCTTTAAAGATAGTACAGGCAAACAATGGATCTATCTATAAATTCAGCTGTTTTATTAAGGATAGTACAGTACAATAGGCCCAAATACTTCCACTCATCTGAAACACTCAATTCTTAATACGTTAAACTATCACAGGAAATCAGATGATGAACTGCATTAGAGAAGCATTAACATGAATGGAGAAGTAGGATTAAACTTAAAAGGAATCATATGTGAAAACGTGGCAGGTCCCAACATCTAATTAGATAAAAAAAATACAATGGAAGAATCCAAGTTTGTGAGAATTAATTTCTTGAGGGCCCATGTAAAAAAATTTGGCCAGGTATTGCACAACATATCACCATCTGCAGCCATAACTGATAACTATATTTCTATAATCTTTTTTTAAAAATATGACCTCAGGGCGCCTGGGTTGCTGAGTCAGTTAAGCATCTGACTCTTGATTTCAGCTCAAATCATGATCTCAGGGTGGTGAGGTAGACCTCAGGCTCCATGCTCTATGGGAAGTCTCAAGCTGCTCTCTCCACCTCCACCCCTCCCCCCACTCAAACACATGTGCTCTCTAAAATAAATAAATAAATCTTTAAAAAAAGAAGAAAAAAAAAAGACCTCTGCATAAACTGCGCATATATAGTCAGTTTCCTCCTCCATTCAAAGAAAATAAGCAAAATTATCAATAGTTTTAGTTACTTATCTGTGTAATGAAATACTTATTGCCCTATGATGTACTAGAACATATTAAATATAAAGGCATCAATTAAGCACTGCTTACCAAAATTATCACAGGTAATTTCTTTCCTACTTGTTGTTGTAATAACAAATTTCTCTTCGGGTGAAATGCCAAGTGTCTATCCAAAATAAGAGGGATAAAATCAATTATTACACAAAGGAAATAAATATGCCATTCAAGTTTATAAGATGAAAATATTGAAAGTATATCATAATCTTATAACAATTACTGTTTACATAAAAAAATCTAAGTTTCAACACTTCAAAACTGAAATTTTACAACTAATCAAAAACTGAGAATTAGAAAAATGAGTTAACATTTTCATGAAAATTTTATATATCTTTAAAATTAGAAGATATACACTCTTTCTAAAATTAAACAACAATGTACAGTTAAGTGAAAAGACCAACTTCTACTTCAGGTAATGATAGACTAATCTTAGAACAGTCTTACCACCAAAGACAACTAAAAGAAATCTAGACTAATAATACATGAATCTTCAATAGCTATATTAAACCCTATTGGTTCCTACTGAAACTAATTAAGGCACCAACTCCTAACTCTAAAAACTAATTGAAGGGAAAGAACAAAGCATTTACCTTGCTTTTTTGTACCAACTATAGTTACAGGTAACCAAATGGCTGTTCTTGGTAAGGTTAAGCTGTTCTTTAGAGAACTGCAGCTAATAAATATAAGAGGAATGGCAATCAGAATATCACCATCACTAGATGAACCAGCAGCTCAAATTTTATTATGAAGGAATCCAGCTGAACTATCTGAATCCCACAAATATTATCTTAGCATTGTTAAGGGGGAGAAATATCCATTTATTACATGCTTCTCAATATAACAGAACATAAAGCACCAGCACCACCTCTAAGTATTCTTTGCCTCCATACCTCAAAGAAGTTGAACCTAAACTTTGTTTATAAACTTTTAAAAATAACTTGTTTACAGGATATATGGAGATAAAATAAGTTACACCATAAAGGAGCAGAGACAAATCCAGAATGTGCACTATTAAAGAAAAACCTACTTGATTTCTTCAACAAGCCAATGTCAGGAAAAATAAGGAGACTGGGTAAAGAGGGTCTTGCTCAAATGCTCTAAATTTTAAAAGAATTAAGATACATAAAAAAACCAGATTCAACATTTGAGGACCCAGTTGGAATCGGATTTAAATAAACTATTAAAAAAGACATTTTCAGGGCGCCTGGGTGGCTCAGTGGGTTAAGCCGCTGCCTTCGGCTCAGGTCATGATCTCAGGGTCCTGGGATCGAGTCCCGCATCGGGCTCTCTGCTCGGCAGGGAGCCTGCTTCTCTCTCTCTCTCTGCCTGCCTCTCCATCTACTTGTGATTTCTGTCAAATAAATAAATAAAATCTTAAAAAATATAATAAAAAAATTTAAAAAAAAAAAAAGACATTTTCAAACAGGTATCTGAATATGAATTAAACTATTAGATGATATTTTAAGATGTTAATTTTGATGGTATGATCACAGAAATGCATGTGAAAGAGATAGGAGCAAAGTGAACCAGGAACTGGAATATGCTACAAAAGACAAAGATGATGCTTGTGTGGTAAATACTTGGTAACTGTTGAATCTGGATGATGAGTTAATGTGGGCTCATTATACTATTATCTCTATAGATGTCTGAAGATTTCTGTACGAAAAAATTTGTAATGTAAAATATACTATAATAAATTAGTGGAAGAGAACAGTGGACCCTGAAACAGGTGTGTGTGTGTGTATACACACACACACACACAGATGATCTTGGCAGACAAGGGGTGACATTATAAATTAGTGGGAAAAGAATAATTTCAATGAATGATAATAAAACAACTAATTAACTGCATAAAAATGGTAAAATAAAATCCCCATCTCAACATACACAAAAAGAAAGTCCAAGAAAATTAAAGACACTGCATATTAACCCAAATTTTAGAGGAAAACATAAGGGAATAATTTTGAGTAGAGAGAAGGATCTCTGAAAATATATAAAAAGTGCAAGCCATAAAGGAAAAAACTAGAAAATATGAAAAGATGCTCATCTTCACTAGTTATTAGAGAAATTAAAATAACTTATCATTCCCATGAGACTGGCAAAAATTTTATGTCCTGATAATATAAAGTATAGGCCTCCATATAGGGAAACCTTATCCACTGCTGAGAAGATCGAAAATCAGTACAACTGTATTGAAGAGCAATCTGGTATCCTTTACTAATACTGAAGATAATCATCTCCCATGCATTCCATCCTACAGAAATGAAGCTATGCATATAAACTGATGGGGAATAAAATTGTACTTGTTTAACAAACTGTTTTTACAGAACTTCATTAGGGTTTTGTGCACTGAGTCTTTATTCCTTAGCTAGTACTACTTTATTTCTACAGTGTCCCACTTGTTAGTTCAGGTGCTTATGCATCCTGTAAAACAAAATTTGTTCTTACAGTTACTGAAAAAACTATGTGCCCAGCTGAATTTTTAAGATCTATGTAAATCTGAAAATTAAATATTTATATCTAATTATTCTATATGCTCTTCTCCATTAATCTATTATTCAATTAAGATACTAAGTTATCGGGTGCCTGGGTGGCTCAGTGGGTTAAGCCTCTGTCTTCGGCTCAGGTCATGGTCTCACGGTCCTGGGATTGAGCCCCACATCGGGCTCTCTGCTCAGCAGGGAGCCTGCTTCCTCCTCTCTCTCTCTCTGCCTGCCTCTCTGCCTACTTGTGATCTCTGTCAAATAAATAAATAAAATTAAAAAAAAAAACTAAGTTATCTTTTTTCTTTACTCGTAATTCTATATACAAATTATTTCTTCAATAATTTTTCCAAATATTTAGAAGCATTGATATTGACAAATATAAATTAAATATTTCTAATTATGTTTTTGTTCAAGATGGCATACCCTTTTCTCTCTGTATTTTTAGCCTAATTCTACCTTATCAGGCATAAACTAAAGACTTTCATGTGTTCATGTTAACCTGGTCTTGAATACAGATATACCTCCTCTGCCTTTCCCTACACAAAACCAGGATAACGTTCTATCTGGGCAAGTGTCTTGATTATGTTTTTTCCATTTTTATATGAACACTTTGGTCCCATCTTTTTCTGGGTTAATTGGTAATGAAGATGGAAGTGCCTTTAATGGGTAATAAAAATTACCTACCTTCCATCTCTATAGGTCAGCCTCAAACTACTCGCTGCCCAACTTCTCTCAAAAGCCAATTTTAAGCAAGATCTATAAAGGGCTAACTAAATTATAGTCCATAAAATCTTCAGATACTTTAAAGTTCATCCATGGGTTAAGTCAGACTATATACTTCAATGCAATACTCTGAAACTCTGCAAATTAGCCTTCAATGATTTGTCCTTTGACATTATATCCAATGGTTTTTTCCCTGAATCACTCACAGACAAGGAACACCCATACTGCACTTGAGTGAGAAATCTCTAAAAAAAAATTTGAGTGGTTACTGGCTAACACAGCTTGCACTACCCAAAGTAACACAAATATCCTACCTTGCATTAAAGGAAATAAGCAGCAGACTTTGCTATCTTTAGGGATGTTGTCCATTTTACCAGGATTTATAAGGAATCTAGGGAGAAATTTTTCTCAAGTCAAAGATTTGCTTCACTAGCACTTGGAATGTTTTTATTCTATAGACACTGTAGTTTTTCTATAAATTATCTGTCCTTTGTTTTGACCTCTAAGAAACTCAAAGCTGATTTCATGACTCAGCAATGGTGTAAGGTATTTGTAAGGTATTATCAAAGTTTGTTAACTCTCCTCAGGTTACTATTTTATTCCTTCCTATATCTACTTTTATATTTCTTCCTTTTCTGGATTTTTTTCAAGATTTTATTTTTAAGTAATTTCCACATCCAACATGGGGCTCAAACCCACAACCCCAAAATCAAGAGTCACATGCTCTTGAACCCGCCAAGTGCTCCTCTTCTTCTGGAATTTTTAATATATGTGCCCTACATACAAGTTCTTTTTAAAGGAAGAGAGTGATTCATGTAACTAAACAGCTATAAACCAACTATTAGGTAAGGGTCCTGCCCTCAAGGACCATACAGAATTTTTTTTTTTTTTTTTTTTTTTTTTTGGTACAATGATATAAGTGCCATGGAAGGGTCACAGGGTATAGTGAAACCATACAAAGGGAAAAGTAGGCATTTCCTTAAATATGGAGATAGAGGGGAACGTTTACATACTTCCCTTAATGTCTCGATATATCTTAAGAACTAGGCAAATGAATCATCCTCTAATCTTTGAGTCTGCAAGGCCACAAGGGTTCAAGTGAGTCAAAAGTTGCTTAACACAGGTCTAAGGGATTCTTCCAGATCTATTCCTTCCTCCCTTTTTTCCCCTTTTTTACTCTTTCTTCTTTCTTCCTCTTGATTGCTCCCTTCTTCCACAAGGTAAGCGTTCCCCAAATAAGTTTAGGATCCATAATACTTTCTAGCGTTACAAACACTTACTGGTTTAAGTTCTAATGAAAAACTTTAATTTAGTGCACTATTTTACCTCCCCCCTCACACACACACAAGGAAAATGAAGGCTTTAGTAAATAGTGTGGGCATTGTGGAGGTTTTTCTTAATAAAAATAACAAGAATCAGAATCAAACAGACATCCACTCTAATCCCAGTTTCACTCCTTAGTATGTGTATAACCTTGGACTTAATTGAATAATTTAATTCAATTGTTCATGTAGGTAATGGAAACAATGTTAGTATAGGATTAGGTTATATAATGCAATGATGCTTTAAAAAGTAAATTCTCTGAAAAAAGTTAGCCTTCCATTTTTTTTTCTTACTACTTCTTCCCTCTCACTTCTAGTCAAATTTAACCTTTGTCTCTTCCAGCAGGAAGATGTGGGAAGAAGGAAAAAAGAATTAGTCAAAAGAAATAGTCTCCTTGGTTTTCAAATTAAAATACTGAAGGTGGAGCCTGAGTGGCTCAGTGGGTTAAGTCTCTGCCTTCCACTCAGGTCATGATCTCAGGGTCTTGGGATCAAGCCCCGCATCGGCTTCTCTGCTTGGCGGTGAGCTTGCTTCCCCCCTCTCTCTCTGTCTGCCTCTCTACCTACTTGTGATCTCTGTCTGTCAAATAATTAAATAAAATCTTTTAAAAAAATGAAATAAAATACTGAAGGACTAGGGCACCTGGGTAGCTCAGTCAGTTAAGCATCCGATTTTCAGCTCAGGTTGTGATCTGGGGGCCCTGGGATTGAGGCCACCTACAGTTCCCTATAAAGCGAGGAGTCTGCTTCTCCCTTTCCCACTCCTCTAGGCTCATTCACGCACTCTTGTTCTCTCTCAATAAATAAATAAAATATTTAAAAATATATATTTAGGGGCGCCTGGGTGGCTCAGTGGGTTAAAGCCTCTGCCTTCAGCTCAGATCATGATCTCAGGGTCCTGGGATGGAGCCCCGCATCGGGCTCTCTGCTCGGCAGGGAGCCTGCTTCATCCTCTCTCTCTGCCTGCCTCTCTGCCTACTTGTGATCTGTCTCTGCCAAAGAAATAAACAAAATCTTTTAAAAATATATATATATACACATATATATATTTTTTTTTTAAAGAGTGGAATAAATATATATGTTCCCTATTACAACTTAATTTGAGGCAAAGAGGCATAACAAAGAATATGGGTTCTGGGTTTGAATCCTAATTTGAGACTGTACTATCTGTTTGACTTAAGTGAGTCACCCACCTTTAAAAGTGACTTTCCACTTCTGTAGTAATACTTCCCCCATCTAACAGTTAGTGAGAATTCTCATAGGACAGAATTTATTTCTAGATGGAAAGTAAATCAGCACAACCTTTTTGAAAACCAACCTGAAAATACCTATCAAGAGCTTTAAAAATATTCCTGACCTTGGAGGAAACTTCCAAGAGCCTAAACTAAAGAAAAATAAAAGACATAAAAGACTGTTATTCAAAGATGTTTATCATGGCATTACTTAAAATTGGAAGTAATGTAAATGTCGACAAAAAGAAGGGATTTGGTTATGTAAACAGTAGTACTAAACAAACCATTTCAAACTTTGATTAGGAAGACTTGCCTTAAAAGAGAAAAATACTAACAATATTAAATAAAAAATAGCTATAAAAATTGGGGTAAGAAAACAAAGAAATATCCCCAACTGCTACCAGTAGTTGTAAACTTTACTGGGACAAAAAGTTTAATTTTGCCCCTCTGGTTCCATATTTCCTTTAATTTGCAGATCTTTTTAACAACAAAATTAATTTGGTATGGTTTTGAATAGATAACATTCATCAAAAAAGATGAGCACTCGGGGCGCCTGGGTGGCTCAGTGGGTTAAGCAGCTGCCTTCCGCTCAGGTCATGATCTCAGGGTCCTGGAATCCAGCCCCGCATTGGGCTCTCTGCTCAGCAGGGAGCCTGCTTCCCTCTCTCTCTCTCTCTGCCTGCCTCTCCATCTACTTGTGATTTCTCTATGTCAAATAAATAAATAAATAAAATCTTTAAAAAAAAAAAAAAGATGAGCACTCATTCATTTGGTTTTCATATATACATGGGAATCTGCTATCACCAGGCACAGAATGAATTCAGTCTTTATACATTTTTCTCTTCACTCATTCATTCTAATTTTAACATTTGCCGTGTATCAGGCATGGTTCTAGACACTGGGAATATAGTTGTGAACAAACCAAGGTCCTAGCTTTTAAGTCCCTTTTATTCTGTGGGTCTTGATTTCAATTATTTCAGCAACTACAGAGTTATGTGTCTAGAACAGTACTAAATCATCAGTCTAATCAATTTAAAACAATGCTTCTCACAAAGTTCTCTTTCCTGGGAAACTAAGTGTTCTCTGTAGCTTTAAAAGAACTTCATGTGGTTAAGACTGTAGAGAACTACATTCCTCCTTTAAAGCTCAGGCACCTCCTCCACCTCCTACCTATAAAATTCTTCACAGTTTAAAGTAGCTTTTCCTACGTAGTCATTAATTTTTAAAGCGAACTAATACAGTGTAGATACATATACCACGAATATATACATATATACACATATATATTCATTCACACACACACACATATATATATCACCCATACATGTACACATACACACTCAGGCATACACACCCTTTGGTGTTCCACAACTGCCCACAAGCACCTTTCAAATTAGTTCTAAAACTCTCAAGGGCCAGGGTTCAGAAAACCAGAAGGGCAGCTTCCACCTGCGAAGCTAACTGGGACAAGTGTTTTCACTACGGAGGGACCCTGTCAGGGCGGGCCCATAAACCTCCTTGACAGGACGACAGGAGAAATTATGGTATCACTGAATGCACCTGAGGTCAGTCGACTCAGGAATTTCAGAACTCTGAACCATCGCCACACTCCTAGCAAAGGCATCAGGTTCTAACTCTGCGCTCGTATTTTTTTTTAAGTTCCAAACGAAGAGACACAAGCGCCTATCCCTACTGGAAGATAAGTTTAGAGTACTAAGGCCTTAGAGTACTAAGGTCGCTACGGGCCAATTAAACCCGACGTAAGAAATCCCGGGCAGCGAGAAGCACCCTCACCCCGACCCCGTAAAAGGGCAGGGGGAGGCCTACGGAGATGCTGGCTCTGCACTCCCAGGCCGGGGCTGGGACCGGCCCAAGGCTTCCAGCCGCCGGGCCACAGGCATGGCGGGCACACGGGAGAGAGAACCCAAGACCGCAGAACTAGGGCCAGGTGACAGGTTTATTGCCCTTGGTGAGCAACTTGAGTGTCTCGTTGTCTCGTCACCCTCCCAACCCAAACTCTACCCGCGCATCCCTCCTTGGCCCCTTCGCGTACCTGACACACAGAGGCGCGGAACCTTGCGTAGTCCGAGCGCTCCTCGACCTGCAGCACCCGGTCCCCGAGCTCGGACTCTTTATCGCGCCGGTCAAACAAGTACACCGTCCTGCAGCCGTCGCCTCCGCCGTCCTCTCCGGTCCCCACCGAAGGCCCGCCGCCGCCCGCCGCTGCCATATTGGGGGAGAGGAGAAAAAACAGCAGCGCCGGCGTCCGCCGCGGCCGCGCTCAGGGCCGAGGTGCAGACTCCGCGCGGCGCTCTAAGCTCCAGCCCCCGGGGCGGTGCGAGGCCTCTAGCCCGGCGCGCTGCAGCTCCTCCCTCAGCGGCGGAGGCGGCGGCCGAGCAGCGAGCGGCAGGCGCGAGGATCACCCGGGAACCGATTCAAACGAGCTCCTGCTCGTTCACACGTCACTTCCGCGGCCCGTCGCTCCGGAGCAGAAGGGGGCGCGCAGCACGCTCTCCGTAGGGCCGGGACCCGCGCCCGCCGCCTTCCACGCGAAGCATGCAGCTCGAACCCGGACTAGGGCCGCCACTGGGAACTGTGGCGCAGAAGGAAGAAGAGCCGGCCGCGGCGCTGAGAAGGCGGGGCGAATCCGGCAGGCCGCGCGGGAGGGGCGGGGCTTCAGCGCCCGCCGCCGACGGCCCGCCCCTTTCGGCCTCGAGAAGTTGTGAGGGAAGCGCGGTTGCTTTTGGGCGCTTGCGCTCTTGGCGGGGAGACCCAAAGCCTAGGAAGGAGGGCTAGTACCATGACCTACAGCGGGGGTCTTCGGAGTGGTTGTTTTGTGCCGGCCAAGAGAGGGTCCCGGTACCTAACAGCCTCAACCTCACCCCCGACCGAATCTGCCTGGCCTCGAGCTCCCGGCGCCGCCGCGGTGCTGACCAGGACAGGGATGCTGCCCTTGCCCGGGGGTCGCGGGAACGCCGCGGCGGGAAGCGTCAGGCCGACGTGCCTTTGGGTGGAATTTCCTCCGTACCGAGCACATGTGTTTCCACGAGGAGAAAACAGACGCCCAGACACCCTGCGCCGCCTCTCCCACCTCGTTTGCTAGTGATTTTATGTGGGCTCCAATGTGGGCCACTAGACAAAGCTTGTCCCAGAGAACGACCGAACCGAGATTCTGTGACGTCACTGCGGCCTCCCTCAGGGCGCCTCCGAGGGTCCTGAAGTGTCTCCGTGTCTTAACACTTCCCGCTGCACTGACCTTACCTCCACCGCTCTTGTCATGCTGCTAAAAATTGGGAATTAGAAGCTTAAATTGGGATTAGAAGATTAAATTAGATGATTTTAACAAAATGCTTGAAATACAGTGCTCTTTTGGTAAAAGCCTTTATTGCGTTTCATTAAATATCTTGACCATGGGCGTATAGTGCCCTAACTCAACAAATAAAATTGTCATTGTTGGGAGGATTCATTTAGTCATTTACTTAACATTTCTTAAAAATATCTAGTGAATATTTTGTACTGGAGAATGACATGTAAATTCGCTAAGACCAAGGTAGCGAACTGAGGGGCTTTTCGATTCTCCAAAAGTTTGGGTAATTTTTTTTTTTTTTTAAAGATTTTATTTATTTATTTGACAGAGAGAAATCACAAGTAGTCGGAGAGGCAGGCAGAGAGAGAGAGAGGGAAGCAGGCTCCCTGCTGAGCAGAGAGCCCGATGTGGGACTCGATCCCAGGACCCTGAGATCATGACCTGAGCCGAAGGCAGCGGCTTAACCCACTGAGCCACCCAGGCGCCCCAAGTTTGGGTAATTTTTTAGTACATTTTCTGTTTTACTAGGTTTGAAAAGACCTTCTTGGTTAATTGTATAGATAGATTCTTATTATTGGTGTATGTTAGAAACTTAGATTTGCTTGTCCATATAAAGATGGTCCACAACCTTGGGGGAGAGGAGTGGCTTGACATGTATGATGTTCAAGGTAGAATACAGTAGGAACAAGAATGTGAAGGCATGTATGTCTGAGGAACATAATTGGGGCTAGGAGTGGGGAAAATGGAGCAGTAAGTGGTAAAGGATAAAACTGACAAGAGTCAAGTTGTGGCCAAATGCCATTCATGTTCCTGAAGGGAGAAGAAGCCAAAGGCAAAGTAACCTCCAGCTCTTAATGGGATTGCTTTGATGTCTCGTGTTTTACCGCTCAATTTCGTGTGACCTTTTCCTTCTATCCCATTATGTAATAGTCTTTGATTTAAATGGCTCAAGAAAAGTACAAATTGGGTAAAATTCTTAGTTAATGGCTAAAATGAATTGCCTTACTATTTCATCAAATTGAGAGTAGGTCCAGTTCATCATCAGGGCAATTTCTCATTCCTCTGTGCAGTAATTTCAAATTGTGGATAGGTGGATATGAACAAAAACTCTTTTCATATCTTTAGATGAGATTTCAAGATAATTACTAGGAGGAAAGATAGAAAACTGCCAGAGAAGTGTACTACAATATCATGGACAACTATTAGTGGAGCATTAATAGTATCTTCTTAGAGGTCAAGCCTGAAGCAGTCTTTTGTGCCAGTATGGCAACCTGAACAGCCTCAGAACCATTTGCCAGTCACTTGTTCTCAGAAAGAAACTCTTCAGATAGCTTTTTCAAGAAAGAAAGATGAATTCGTTCTTTATCCAACTTGAAAAAAGTTTGAAATTACCCAGTACCACAACTAGTTCTCTTCAACTGACTGAATTTTTGTTTTCATTAGCCACCTTAAAGAATTGAGTATAAGTGTCCCTGTATCAGTTATCTATTGTTGCATAACAACCTATCCCAAAAACTAAGTGGCCACTTGCACAGCTCTCCATGGCCGTCTTCCTGGAATGTGGGCCCCCAAATCTGAAATGTCTCAAACCCAGACTAAACTGCTGGGAGGGAGTGAGTAACATAATTCTTCAATTCCACAATTTAAAATGGCCTCCAAGGGGCACCTCGGTGGCTCAGTGGGTTAAGCCGCTGCCTTTGGCTCAGGTCATGATCTCAGGGTCCTGGGATCCAGCCCCGCATCGAGCCCCGCATCGAGCCCCGCATCGAGCTCTCTGCTCAGCAGGGAGCCTGCTTCCCTCTCTCTCTCTCTCTGCCTGCCTCTCCATCTACTTGTGATTTCTCTCTGTCAAATAAATAAATAAAATCTTTTTAAAAAAATAAATAAAATAAAAAATAAAATGGCCTCCAATAAAGCTACATTCCAAAAAATTGGGAAAGAAACAAATACAAGAGTTGAAGAGCCTGAAGATTTGGTGGTAGAAAAAGCACTGTACCAGTATGTAGAGAATGGGAAGGGTAAGTACTTCCTTAAATGGAAGAGATTTACGAATTCTGATGATACTTGAAAACCTGAAGAAATTTAGATCACCCAGAGTTAAACAAACTATTTCTTAATCCTGAAAAAACTATTAATGAAAAAGATAGGAAAAAAAGAAAATCTTTATCTGACAGTGAATCTGATGACAGCAGATTAAAGAAGAAAAGAGATGTTGCTGACAAACCAAGACATTTGCCTGTGGTCTTTGTCCTGAACAAATAGTGTCATAGACAGCAGCAGAGAATTGATCTTTTCATGAAACAGAGAGATGCAGATGGGACAGACTTGGTGCTGACAAAAAGAGGCAAACATGAAGTGTCCTCAAATTGTAACTGCTTTTTATAAAGAGAGAGACAAACTTTACATTCTTGTCAGAAGATGCTCAATAATCATTCGTATTCATATATATTTATATTATATATATACACACACACACGCATACACACACATATATACACACATACACACACATATATATATATGGCTTGGTTCTATGACATTCATGTGAATAACTATATTCTAATGAAAATCAAATTTAATTTGTTCATTTTGAGTAGTATCAAAGGAATTGTTGGGGTTTTTTAAGATTTTATTTATTTGACAGATTGAGACACTTCAAGGGAACACAGGCAAGGGGAGTGGGAGGAGGAGAAGCAGGCTTCCTGCCCAGTGTGGGACTCGATGCAGGGCTGGAGGATCCTAGGCTCAATCCCGGAACCTCATGACCTGAGCTGAAGGCAGACACTTAACGAATGAACCACCCAGACGCTTGTGTTGGATTGTTTTTGTTTTTTGCATCAATAGCACTGGTTACTGTGGACAAATAAAAACTTACTGTAGTTGCTTCATTTAACAGAAAAGAACATATGATACCATGGTAGATTATTCTCTGTCTCTTATTAAAGAAAGTTTTTCAAAGTGTTAGAAAAAATTTCCACAGTCATAACTCAATCAGAACTTACATTTAACCCTTAATGGCTAAAGACCATGCTAGGCTTTTTGTTTATTTATACAAGTGTAAATGATTGTTGTTGGGTTTTTGCTTTATATTCACAAAAACAAAAACGGCATTTCACAATTATGGCTAAGTCCCTGTTGTTGCTGGGATGCCCTCTTTCTGAACAAAGCAAGAAATAGATCTCCTTAGGGGAAATTGAAAATTTTCCTGGAGCCGTAAACCTTCAAGCAAGTAATGATTCTATAGTTAATTGGATAATTTAAATAAAAACTAAATTGGACAATTTAAAGTAGGCTCATCACAATTTCTATCTATATCTATAATTATATTAGTGCAACAGTTTATTTGCAAAACTCTCTGGAAGGAAAAATTCTACCATTCCCAATAACCTCTCCACTCAGAGGAGAAGACTACAAATAATGCTGTGTTTTAATAAGCCAAGCAAGGCTTAGTTAAATGAGCATTCAAAGTTTTTCCTAGAGTATTATACTAAGCAAATAAGTCAATCAAAGATAGACAATTATCATATGAGCTCACCGATATGAGGAATTTGAGAAACAAGACAGAGAATCATAGGGGAAGGGAAGGAAAAATGAAACAAGATGAAACCAGAGAAGGAGACAAACTATAAGAGCCTCTTAATCTCAGGAAACTGAGGGTTGCTGGATGGGAGGGAGGTCGGAGGGATGAAGTGGCTGGTGATGGACATGGGGGAGGGTATGTGCTATGGTGAGTGCTGTGAATTGTGTAAGACTGATCAATCACAGACCTGTACCCCTGAAACAAATAATACATTATATGTTAATTAAAAAAAAGATTTTAAAAAGTTCCTCCTAGGGAACCATTCCTTTACAAAAGTTTGAAATCCTTGCGTATACTGACTAAAAGATCATGATTTGTGGAAACCAGACAGATGATTAGAAATGTTGCTGTTTCAGACCTACTAGCACAAATGAGCAAACAAACTTTTGTAATTTAAACTATTGATTTGTGTATTTTTTCTTTACCCAATCTCTTCTTTCCATGCAGGCTCAGTCTATTCAATATTTGTGTTAATGATTCAATGGAAGTTTGAAAAAACAGTAACTTTATAGTAGTCAGAATGTTATCCAACTGTGTATTACTTACTTTATTGTGAATATTGATGAACAATGGTCAGTGAGTAGTTTTCCATTTCAAAAAACTTAGCGGCTTCAAACAGAAGCCATGCGCGTTTGCTCATGATTCTGAAATTTGGGCTGAGCTTCATTGGGCAGTTCTGCTGGTCTCACTTGAGATCATGTATACAGCAGCGGACACGGGGCAGCATGAGTGCGGCTGACTGGTTCTCATTCACATGGCTGGCAGCTGAGGCTGTTGAGAACTGAAGGTCTGTTCTCCCCTGTTAGCTATCTCTAATAGGATAGCTTAGTTTTCTTACTTGGTTGTCACAGAATTTCAAAAGAAAAAGTTCTAAAGTGCAAGTGACTGCATTTGCATTACCTTTGCTGATCTCATTGGTCAAAGGTAGTCACACAGCCGAACTCCTGAGTGGCCCCCACAATAGAGGGAAGCTGATGGAAATCCCTGCTGACTGGGGGGTGGTGTTAGTGCTATTCTATGTGTACTGTGACGGTTTGATAAAATATTACAGATCAAAGATAGTTGTCAGAAAGAAGTTGTGTGGGTGTGGAATACAAGCTTGTTAGGATTTTTTGATGAGGTCAAATTATCCTCAAATTAAAAAAAATACCTAGAAAACAAAGAGGAAGGGGCACCTGGGTGGCTCAGTTGATTAAGCATCTGTTTTCAGCTTGGTCATGATCCTGGCGTCCTGGGATCGTGCCCCACATCTGGCTCCCTGTTCAGTGGGGAGTCTGCTTCTCCCTCTCCTTCTGCTTGTTCTCTCTCTCTCTCTCTCAAATGAATATATGAGGTCTTAAAAAGAAAGAAAGAAAAGAAAGAGGAAGGGGGATGTGGGGGTGAGGGGGTAACTGAAGGTGGACATTAAGGAGGGCACATGATGTAATGAGCATTGGGTATTATATAAGACTAATGAATCACTGAACTCTACCTCTGAAACTCAAGATACACTATATGTTAATTGAATTTAAATTCAAAGAAAAGAAAAAGCAAGGAAAGTGAGTTTTTGATATTGCTATCTTCTAAAAAAATAATTTTTTTTTAAGAGAGCACACCTGAGTGTGGGGGTGAGACAGGGGGCAGCTGTGGGAAGGGCAGAGGGAGAGGGAAAGAATCTTAAACAAATTCCACACCCAGCTCAGAGCCCGATGTGGGGCTCGATCTCATGACCGTGAGATCATGACTTGAGCCGAAATCAAGAGTTGGACACTTCACCAACTGAGCCACCTAGGCACCACTCAAAAAAAAAAAAAATCTTTTTAAAGATTTTATTTATTTATTTGACAGAGATCACAAGTAGGCAGAGAGGCGGGGGGGGGGGGGGGGAGCAGGCTGCCTGCTGAGCAGAGAGCCCGAATGCAAAAAACACTGTAATACAGTTTATGACTCTAAGCATCAATCTACCAGACTGGTAGAAAACACCTTGGGTTTCCTTCTTTTGCCAGTTTTAAGAAGTACTACGTTCTGAGTAGTGGGGAGAGAATCTCATCCTTGTCATCATGGCCTCTTTAGGTCTGGTGGCTTCCTGTTGCTTTTGCGCCACCTGGGGACATGGGAATCACTGACAAGGCTTCTCTTGATCCTGTCTGCTCGGATGTACTGTATAGCTACTTAGGAGAGTTGGGAGTACCATTTCATCTTACCAGCCCAGAGGGAATCTCTTTTTTAATTTTAATCCATCTCTCTTCATCTTTCTTCAAGGTACTCTATCAATCAATGCCTATAAGTCTTTCACTCATTTTTATCCCCTCTCCAAAACCACCTGCATTCTTCTAAGAGCTTAGGCTTTTAGAAAAAAAGTTCCCAGGAGGAAAGTATGTTTTCTATTCTGTCCTTTGTTTCAGTGATCTATTGCTACATAATCAATTGCCTTAAAACCTAGTAACTTAAAACAATCTTTTTCTTTATTTGTTCATGATTCTGCAATTTTGGCAGGGCTTGGTGGAACCAGATTTCTCTGCTCCTTGTGCTATCAGCTTGGGCAGTGCTTTGAGGAGTCACTTCCAGGATGTCTTACTCATGATGCTGGTAAGTTGGTGCTGGTTGTTGGCTGAGAGCTCCCCTGGTGTTGTTGGCCAGGGCCCTCAGGTCTCTTTTCAACCCTTCCTCTTGGCTTGTTTGGGAATCTCACAGAGGTGGTAGGGTAGTCAGGGTAGTCAGACTACCTGACTGACTTGCCTCTAATCTAGGCTGACCCCCGCTAGAGCAAAAACATGGGAGCTTGCAGAACTTCTTAAGGTTTAGGACTAGAACGGCGTCCGATTGGTTAAAGTAGGTTAGAGGTTCACCCTAGATTAGAGGCAAGGGACTATACCACAGGCAAGAATATGGGAGAAATGTATCATTGGGGCCACCAAAGTAAGAGTCTGTGACAAAGTTCTCTTGGGGCAAGAAAGCACAGAGCCTGCTATTTTTCGAATGGGGGTAGGGAGTTGGTGGAGTTGGTTAAGGGAAAATCAAAGAAGGAAAAATCATGTTAAAATATGTTAATATCTCAGAATATATCTCTAGCCATATAGGCCTTTGCCAACTTTCTCCTGATATATCAGCTTTAATTTCCATGTTGTTTAAGGAACTAACTTTGAATGAAACACCTTTCAATTTTTAAATTAACTGTTGGAGGGGCGCCTGGGTGGCTCAGTGGGTTAAAGCCTCTGCCTTCATCTCAAGTCATGATCTCAGGGTCCTGGGATCAAGCCCTGCATTGGGCTCTCTGCTCAGCAGGGAACCTGCTTCCCCCTATCTTTCTGCCTGCCTCTCTGCCTACTTGTGATCTGTCTGTCAAATACATAAATAAAATCTTTTTTAAAAATTTAAAATAAATTAACCGTCTGCTTGTGTCTTTACTTTTTGGTAACAACACACTGAGTATTTTTTCCTTCACGAAATCTATGTATTTGGCCAGGACCACGGGGCCAGGACCACGGGGCCAGCACCACCCCAGCCAGGGCCTTGAAGCCTCACAGCCCTGCTCATGGCCCACTCGCCCCAGAATCTGGTTGGCCCTGCTTTTGTGAGGAAGCCACCGTGGCTGGAGAGGCTTTAAGACTAATGAATTTGTCCAGCAGAAAAAGGTCCCTGAAGAAGCAAAGAAAGGCCCCAGGCCGCTGCCTACCAGCGCTTGCAGCATTTTAGAAACCCAGGAATCACGTTTGAAGCTGAATGAACCTTCTCACATCCTGCCTAGAAGGGAAGAGTATCAGGAAAAGCTAGCAGCTGAAGAAAGAACTAGTAGTGAAGAAGAAAGGTGTAAGAACACAAGCAGACATGGGAGGGCTCCAGTGAATGAGGACTCAGATTTGGAAGGACTCATTCATTCATTCATTCTGTCCTGAAGTATTTATCATGGCTCCTTCCATCATGCTTAGGGAGGAAACAGACATGTTTTGCATGTCCTCGATACAGCTATGGGCTTTATATAAACTATCTTATTTAATTATTGCACCAACCTTGTACCTTAATCATTTATAAATTAAGAAGCTGGAACTCGGGCGCCTGGGTGGCTCAGTGGGTTAAGCCGCTGCCTTCGGCTCAGGTCATGATCTCAGGGTCCTGGGATCGAGGCCCGCATCGGGCTCTCTGCTCAGCAGGGAGCCTGCTTCCCTCTCTCTCTCTCTGCCTGCCTCTCCATCTACTTGTGATTTCTCTCTGTCAAATAAATAAATAAAATCTTTAAAAAAAAAAAAAAAAAAAAAAAAGAAGCTGGAACTCAAAATATGTTAGTAAATATGCCCAAAACTCATACCCGGACTGGTGCAAAAGCTACTTGTTCTTCCAATTATTCTTTACCAAGGGGAGATAGGGAAGCTTTGTCACCAATAAGAAATTCCTCATCTCTATCAGCAATACCTGTCAGCTTTTTTTTTTTTTAAGATTTTATTTATTTATTTGACAGACAGAGGTTACAAGTGGGCAAGAGAGGCAGGCAGGGAGAGAGAGGAGGAAGCAGGCTCTCTGTGGAGCAGAAAGCCCGATGTGGGGCTCGATCCCAGGACCCTAGGATCATGACCTGAGCCGAAAGCAGACGCTTTAACCCACTGAGTCGCCCAGGCGCCCCACCAGTCAGCTTTTGTTGCTGTAACAAACATTCCAAAACTATCAATGATTTTTCTTGATAGCATTTTTTTTTAAAGATTTTATTTATTTATTTGAGAGAGAGACAGTGAGAGAGAGCATGAGCGAGGAGAAGGTCAGAGAGCGAAGCAGACTCCCCATGGAGCTGGGAGCCTGATGTCGGACTCGATCCTGGGACTCCGGGATCATGACCTGAGCTGAAGGCAGTCGTCCAACCAACTGAGCCACCCAGGCGTCCCTCTTGATAGCATTTTTTATGTGTAATTAACATACAGTATTATATTAGTTTCAGGAGTACAATACAATAACCCAACAGTTCTGTACCTTTCTCAGTGCTCCTCAAGATAAGTGTACTCTTAGTCCCCTTCACCATTTCTTCCATCCCCATACCCACGTGTTGCAACAGTTTGTTCTCTGTATTTGAGTCTGGTTTTCCTTTGTCTCTTTTTCCTTTGTTCAGTTATTTTGTTTTTTAATATTCCACATATGAGTGAAATCATATGGTACTTTATCTTTCTCGGTCTTTTTCATTAGCATTAAATTTTCTTTTCTTTTTTTTTTTTTTCATTAGCATTAAATTCTCTGGGTCCCTCCATGTTGTCCTAAATGGCAAGATTTCATTTTTTATGGCTGAATAATATGTCATTGTGTGTGTGTATGTGTGTGTGTGTGTGTGTAGACACACATACATATCACATCTTCTTTATTCATCTATCAGTGAATACTTAGGTTGCTTTCATATCTTGGCTGTTGTAAATAATGCTGCAATAAACATATGGTGGTACAAAAAAGTCCATGTAGTTGAATATTTTCTTCATATATGAAATATGTTACTTAGCATCTTATTTTTTTTTTAAAGATTTTATTTATTTATTTGACAGAGATCACGAGTAGGCAGAGAGGCAGGCAGAGAGAGAGAGGAGGAAGCAGGCTCCTGCCGAGCAGACAGACCGATGCGGGACTCGATCCCAGGACCCCGAGATCATGACCCGAGCCGAAGGCAGCGGCTCAACCCACTGAGCCACCCAGGTGCCCGTTACTTAGCTTCTTAAACTAACAGTACCTCTACAAAGACTTACATGTTCCCAATCTATGTCTACATTTTTACATTTACATCATGAGAAATTTCATACATCCAAAGAATATATATAATCTAACTGTTAAAAGACAAAGACGGGGGCACCTGGGTGGCTCAGTGGGTTAAAACTTCTGCCTTCCGCTCGGGTCATGATCCCAGGGTCCTGGAATCGAGCCCCACATAGGGTTCTCTGCTCCGCAGGGAGCCTGCTTCCTCCTCTCTCTCTGCCTGCCTCTCTGCCTACTTGTGATCTCTGTCTGTCAAATAAATAAATAAAATCTTTAAAAATAAATAAATAAATAAATAAATAATAAAAGACAAAGATATATGTAGCTGTTACAGGATTTCTTTTCCTTTGGTGCCCAGGGTTCTTGGTTATGCTGCTTTGAAGAATAAAGAGGTAGACCAGACAGAATGATGGGCAGCAAAGCAAGTTTTATTGAGCTACGGTGAAGTTACCGATTGATAGTACTAAGCGTTTGAAGAGGGAGGGAACCCAAGAGGGTTGCCACCATGGTTTCTAAGTCCAGGGGTGTTTATGGGCTTGCTAGAGAGCTGTTTTATTTTTATTTTTATTTTTTTAAGATTTTATTTATTTACTTGAGAGAGAGAGTGAGCATGAGAGGGGAGAGAGTCAGAGAGAGAGGCAGACTCCCCGCTGAGCAGGGAGCCCGAGGCGTCACTTGATCCCGGGACTCCAGGATCACGACCTAAGCCGAAGGCAGTCTCTTAACCAACTGAGCCACCCAGGTGCCCCAGTGAGCTGTTTTAATTTGATTAATGCACCATGAGTTGGTCACCCAATCATTTTGTCATCTACCTATCATGTGGGAAAGGGGGGAGGGCTCTTTCCAGGCTGGTATAAAATCCTGTTAAGGGCAGTTTCCTCTTAGGGAAGGGGTTTGCTTGTCCCTGCCTGCCTGCCTTCCACCTGTTCTTCATCATAGCCACCATCCAACTTAAGAAAAAGAGCATTCCTAATATTCTGAAGGCCCAGTATGCCCCTCCCAAAATAGAATCTCCTTACAACTGAAGTATTCTCTATCCTGAAATGTATAGGCATCCTTTTTCCTTTTGTTTACAATAGATTATTTAGTTTTTGAAAGATTTTGAATTTTATATAGTGTTAGGGACAAACAACACATTCCTGCTGGGTGTCTCCTCCATTCTCAACATCCTACTACAACCCTACTTCACTTCTGACACGAGATGCGTGAGTTTTCCACACATCGAGCAATTTTGCGACACCAGCTGGGCACCCTACAGTTTATTAGATCCCACATGTTAAGGGTTCAGTCCTATAGGACAGTCCCCTTGCCGCATTTCAGTTGCTCAACCACAAGCCCAGGCTGTTACCTGTGCTTCTTTCGGACCCAATGGCTATTAATCGGAGGTTCCCACCACCCCCTCCCTGGGTTCAGTTAATTTGTTAGAGCAACTCACAGAACTCAGGAAAACATTTACTTAGCAGATTACAGGTTTATCATAAAAGAATATAATTCAGGAAGAGGTGGGTGGAAGAGGTGCCTAGTGTGAGGCACAGGGGAAGGGACACAGAGCTTCCTTCCATCCTCTCTCTGGGCTCTCCACTATTCCAGAACCCCTGTATGTTCAACAACCCAGAAGCTCTCCAAACCCTATCCCTTTGGGTTTTTGTGGAGGCTTCATTACATAGGCACGATTGATTAAATCATTGGCCATTGGTGACTGATTCAACCTCTAGCTCATCTCCCTTTCTAGGAGGTGGGCTGGTGAGGTGGGTGGGACTGAAAGTGCCACTACTTTTGGTTGTTTCCACTGGCAATGAACTCCCATCCTTAAGGACTTTCTAAAAATCTAAAAATCCTAACACAAAAAAAAATAAAAATAAAAATTTTTTTTAAAAAATCCCCTCATTAACTCAGATGTATTTGAAAGGGGATTGTTAAGAATAACAAAAGATGCTTTTATCAGTCTTCTCACTTAAGAAATTCCAAGGATTTTAAAGCTATGTGTCAGGAACAGCAAGACCAAATATACATTTCATATTATAAGTCACAGTTATCATATATACATTTATATATTCTTCTGCAACTATTTTTTTTGCTCAAATATTTCTGAGATTCATTTATGATGAATATAGCTGTGGTTCTTTTTTTTTTTTTTACTGCTATATGGTATTTCTTGATGTAAATATACCATAATTTTTTTCATTCTACTTTCAATGGACATTTAATCAATTTATTATTATTATTATTATTATTATTATTAATTTTTGGTGTTGGAGACCCATTCATTGTGGACATTCAAGGCCTGGACAGAGTGGGGAGTGCCAAGGAATTGAGCAGCCAGGCATAGTAGGAGGGGTTGTGTGCTCAGACCTGACCCCATGAAGGGATGCCAGGTGGTGGGGGCTGACCCAGGCACAGGAGGGGCCCAGGCAGGCAAACCAACCAGGAAACCTGTAGGTCAGCCCTTGAGAAGGTATCTAAGCCAGGTGATAAGGGCCCAGGCCAGAGCCTAGCCCTGAGAGATAGATTTGGGGTGCATTGGGGGCTCCCACAGCGTATTAGATGGCATTGTTAGGAACATCCCCCAGCTGCTACTAGCAGCTTAAGACCAGTTGGATTCAAGCAGCTCCCAGAGCCAGGTGTGGAGGTGGTCATTCTTCTCCTCTAGGTAGTCCAGACAGGAGTAGATTTGGTCCAACATGGAGCTGATGGTAGTATACACTGCTTCCCTGGAGCTGTCACCCCACCTTCTGTTCCTACATCCACAGGCATGTCCAGGTCCCCATTGGGGCCGAAATTGTGACCTCCAGAGCCACTGGAGCCACCCGAGATGGAATGCAGTAACCATGGAACCACTAACCAGTGCCAGGCAGAAGGTGGACTCAGTAGACTTTTTTTTTTTTTTAAGATTTTGTTTATTTATTGAGAGAGAAAGAGAGCACAAGTAGGGCGAGCAAGAGAAGCAGGCTCCCCATTGAGCAGGGAGGTGGTGGAGGCATTCAATCTCAGGACCCTGGGATCATAACCCTAGCAAAGGCAGAGGCTTAACTGACTGAGCCAGCCAGGCACCCCTTAATGGACACTTTAATTATTTCCAGGATTTGGGTTTCTTGTTTGTTTTTGCTTTTTAAAAAGGCAGACTTCTAAGAATATTTGTGTGTTATATTCCGGTGTTCTTATGCAATAGAAATATTACATAGGATATATATCAAGCGTCAGGGATTTCATGTACTTATAAATTTACCAGATAATGCCAGTTTTTCTCCCCAGCACTATAGAAGAGTTCCCGCTGTTCCATTTCCTTGTCAACACTTAGGAGTGTTTTTTACTCTAAAAAATATTTATCAGGGGGTGCCTGGGTGGCTCAGTGGGTTAAGCCTCTGCCTTCAGCTTGGGTCATGATCTCAGGGTCCTGGGATCAAGTCCGGCATTGAGCTCTCTGCTTGGCAGGGAGCCTGCTTCCTCCTCTCTCTCGGTCTACTTGTGATTTCTCTCTGTCAAATAAATAAATAAAATATATTTTTTAAAAAAGTTTATCAGTTTGGTGAATGTGAATAGTATATCATTGTGGTTGTAATTTGCATTCCCCTCCCTATAAATGAGACTGAGCATCTTTCCATATGTGTATTCCTTAACTGTATTTTCTCTTCTGTGAAATGCCTCTTCATGCTGTGCACTGATTTTTCTATGGATTTGAATTTCCTGTTGATTTTTAGGGGTTCACTCTACATAGTGACTACTAAACCTTGGCTGGTTTAGTATAAGTCTTATTGACTTATTAATAACTTATTAATAAATAATTAACTTATTATTAATAATTAATAACTTATTAACTTATTAAAAGGCTTATTAACATCTTTCTTCTGTTTGTGGCTTGAATTTTCCCTTCTTTGGGAGAGCTTTTAATGAACAGTAGTACTTAATATGATTGAATTTATTATTTCCTTTATGGTTAGTGCTTTCTGGTCTCCTTTTAAAAATTCCTCTACTTCCGGGCACCTGGGTGGCTCAGTGGGTTAAAGCCTCTGTCTTTGGCTCAGGTCATGATCCCAGGGTCCTGGGATCCAGCCCCACATCGGGTTCTCTGCTCAGGAGGGAGCCTGCTTCCCCCCCCCCTCTCTCTGCCTGACTCTCTGCCTATTTGTGATCTCTGTCAAATAAATACATAAAATATTTTTTAAAAATTCCTCTACTTCCAATGCTTTCTCAAATTTTATTCTTTTTTTTTTTTAGATTTTATTTATTTATTTGACAGACAGAGATCACAAGTAGGCAGAGAGGCAGGCAGAGAGAGAGAGAGAGAGGGAAGCAAGCTTCCTGCGGAGCAGGGAGCCCGATGCGGGGCTCGATCCCAGGACCCTGAGATCATGACCTGAGCCGAAGGCAGCAGCCCAAACCACTGAGCCACCCAGGCGCCCCTCAAATTTTATTCTTAAAGTTTAAATATTTTCCATTAAAAGTTTTTCCTCTAATTTGTATGGAGTTGCTTTGTATCATACTGACAAAGGAACCTATGTCATTCTTTTTTAATGAATAATCGAGCATCATTTATTGAGCAGTGAGCCTATCTTTTCCCTGCTACGTCCCATATAACTGAATGCATGCTTCCATTCCCAGGTTTCCTAGCATGTTGTATTGATTATTTTTTTCCTTTCAAGTAATACTGCACTGCCTTAATAATCTAGCTTCATAGTGCTTTGATATCCTATAGAGCAAACCACCTAACCTTTAGGTGTCATGGAGTTGGTTCTTAAGTATCACTGAAAGAGTGATGATTTCTTCCTCTTTTTGCTTACTATTTTCTAACATAAGAGATACTTGAAGGATGCCTGGGTGGCTCACTCAGTTAAGTGTCGGCCTTCAGCTCTGGTCATGATCTCAGGGTCTTGGGATGGAGTACCACATCAGGCTCCTTGCTCAGCAGAGAGCCTGCATCTCCCTCTGCCTGTCGCTCCCCCTGTTTGTGCTCTGTCAAATAAATAAATAAAATCTTAAAAGGGAGAGAAAGAGAGAGAGAGACACTTGACATTGTATTTAATTGCCATTTCTACAGTAGCGAAACCCATAGTTTAATAAGTTCTGTATAAGCTTTTAAAATTGACTGGTATTGCTTACTACTAAAGACTTAGCTATGCTCGGAAAACTGTTAGCTGCCTCCACATCAAGCTCATTATGAGATTTCCCCCAAATCCTTTTTCATATTATTCTTAACTACCCTGTGCTTTCTGATTTAATTACAACACAGACAAGTTTACCTAACAACACAGAAGGATCAAATTTTCTAATCACTTACTGCTTATATAGATTTTTTTTCCCTTCCTGGATTTTCATGATTTCTACCCAACTGAACTAAATTTGTATATTATTTTGTATACAAATATAAATTTTTATATTAACATGCATGTGGCAAACTTTTTTTTTTTTAAAGATTTTATTCATTTATTTGACAGACAGAGATCACAAGTAAGCAGAGAGGCAGGCAGAGAGAGAAGAGGAAACAAGCTCCCCGCCCAGCAGAGAGCTCCATCCCAGGACCCTGGGATCATGACCTGAGCCGAAGGCAGTGGCCTTAACCCACTGAGCCACCCACGCACCCCTGTGGCAAACTTTTTAAGAGGAATAAAATTAGAAACTTTCTCCCTCAAATGCTAAAAGTAAAATTTGACACTCTAGACTAGAATGATGTATTACTTTGTTCTGTGATTTTTCCAACTTCTCATACCCCAAATTGAGAAACACACCTATCAGCAGTAAGAAGTTAGAGAAAATGTATGTATGTATGTATGTGTGAGTGGCATAACAAGATCTATCTTAAAAACATGACTCGGGCAACATGTAAAAGAAGGATGACATTTTGTGCAGACACTCTTTTATACATTTTGTATAGTAAGTAGTATACCTTATGTATCTTATTTAGAAGATAAAGTGATAATTAAAGATCTATTATCATTCATTCATTCATCAAATATTTTTTGTGTGCCAACTAGATGTTGAGGACATAAATCAATTTCCTGTTTTCATGGTGCTCATATTCAGTAGGGGAAGGCAGAAATAATTTAACAATGAAATATACAGTATGTCAGATGGTGATTAATGTGCTATGAAGAAACATTTAAAAGGATTGGAGTCCTGGGGGCCACGGGGTCACAATTTTATATAACAGTCAGAGAACATTTTCTGATAGATGATATTTGAGAAGAAAGCTGAAGGAAATAAAGGAATAAGTTGTAAAGATCAATGAGAAAAATGTTCTTGGTAGAGGGAAAAACAAGTGCAAGATCCTGAGTTTTGAACATCATGGGCATTGTGATAGAGTAATAGAGAGTGAGAATAATAATAATAGAGAGATGAATGGGGCAGAGAAGGACTAATAGAAAGGGCCTTGTAGGTTACTATATAATTTTGGCATTCACTCTGAACAAAAGGGAAAGTATTGGAGGACTTTGAGCAAGGGAATGATATGGTCAGACATATTTTTTTTAAGTCAGAGGTTTTTGAAGATTTTTATTTGTTCATTTCAGAAATAGAGAGAGAGAGAGCACAAGTGGAGGCAGAGGGAGAAGCAAACTCCCCACTGAGCAGGGAGCCCAGCCTGGGGCTCTCATGACCTGAGATGAAGGCAGATGCTCAATTATCTGAACCACCCAGGTGCCCCCTGACATATTCTTTAAGAGAACTACTCTGACTGTTATTTTGAAGATAGACTATAAGAGGCTTAATGACTGGAGGCTGATTCAATAATCCAGGGCGGAGATAATAAGGGTTTGCTCTAGGCTGGTAATGGTGGAGCTGAGGCACAGTGATCATGTTCTGATGTATTCTGAAGGTGAAGCTGACAGACTTGTCAGCAGTTTGGAGTATGGGGAAAAGAGAGGAGTCAAGGCAATCTCTAAAATTTGTGGCTCTCTAGGAAGGATAATGCATACTTGTGTATTTTTGGCTACTCAGCCTCTCAGGCTCCTATGTTTGGAGGATTCCCCATCATATAAATGTAGGTGCCAGACAGAGCCCATCTCTGACTGAAGGTGTGGCTGTGGATGCCAGAAACTCCTTGTTTTAGTCTCCCAGGCCTCTTGATACACTCATGTAACCAATCGGACATTAATGGGGCAGCAAGCACAGCATCCAGCTAGTGGAGGCAACAGAGGCACTCTTAGCCCAGGGTAGAGCCAGGGTAGTGTCCACTGTGCAAGGGGCAGCTGGCAGTGGGGTTCTCATGGAAGCAGTTCTTGATTCTCCTTATGCTTTTGGCTATGTAGCTCTCAAGTCAGGTGTGCCAACTTCCCAGGAAATCCACAAGCTACATACATTCCAAGTCAAAAATATTGTGTCTGATTTTACAAGAGCTAGAGATGGTATTTTTCCCTGGCAACTAAAAATCACGACTGATACATTGCAAATTAATATTCTTAGTGTGAACGTTGTCTTGATAACTGCCATTAATGTGTAACTGAGGCACTTATTTCAATTAATTCTGTTGGACAAATACTATTTCTGTACTGAGACATAAAGGCAGATCACTTGGCCAAGGTCGTATGTTTAGTAATTGACAGAGCTGGGACTAAAATCCAAATTTATTTGACTCTGAAGCATAAGCATTTAAGCACTATGGATAAGTTCATTTGGGATTCATATGCAATTGTGAACTGAACCATATTTTTTAAAGATTTTATTAATTATTTGACAGAGAGAGAGAGAGAGAGAATAAATAGGGGGAGCAGCAGAGGGAGAGGGAGATGCAGGCTCCCTGCTGAGCAGGAAGCCCTATATGGGACTCGATTCCAGGACCCCAGAATCATGACCTGAGCTGAAGGCAGATGCTTAACCTAGTGAGCCACCCAGGTGACCCATGAACCACTTTTTTCCATTAATTCAGTTCCCTATATTGCCTCTACATATATTCACACCAAGCATCAAATTTTCTTGAAATCCTCTAAAATTGTAGAAAGGTATTAAGCTGTGTCATTGTTTTGAAAACTTATACTCTGGTAAAGAATCATAAATCTAATTCAAAATAAATTCTAGTATTTGTCAGTGTTGTTTAAACTTTAGGCAAAATTGGTTGTTTTTTCTGAAAGTTTCAGTCTTAATGAAATCTGTTTTGATCAACTAGAAGTCAGAGGCAAAGTACTGTTTTGGCAAACACATCAAGATTTTCTTCAGATGGCATCTATCACCATTAAGACATTAGGCACCATGGCAGATTCAAAAGTACACACTTACTGCACTTTTTTAAATACATTAGATACAACGTCTCTATTCACCTAAAATACAAAGGTTTGAATATTTAAACTTCACAGCTTCAGGAAAATGTTGCTTAACCATAAGAGGTGTGGCTAACCGAGAAGAAACGAAACTAATTATCAGAAAAGAAGCTGTGGTTTGCGAGCCTCTGAGAAGCCTCAGAGGAGGAGCGTATGTTTACTTGTACAGCATTTAAGACTCACCATGGTGGTTAAGGATAAGAGAAGGGAGCTATGAGTGAGCTAGCCTCTATCTAGCTATGCACCTGAGGGCTATTCAACAAGTACTGTATGTAAGATTAATGAATCAGAGATGAATGAAACAGGCACAGAAACATAAATAACTGGGACGCCTTATTAGATGTATTCACTTGTTTGTTAATCCATTTGGCACTCACTGCTAATCCTATGTATACTGTGTGCCAAGCCCTAGGGGTTCGAAGATGAACAAAAAAGCATCCTCTACCCTACACCCGGGGCATAAGAATCAGACTCACCGTGGTGCTGGCATTGCACTCCCCTCCTCCAATAGACTCCTTTTCCCTTTCTGTGGCTCTTCTAGCTCTCTCCTCTACCAAACACCTCCCTACACCTTTGTTTAACTAACAAGGCTCACTTTAGACTTTATTTCCCCAAGTAAGACTTTTTGTGCCCTGGACTGCATATACCCTTGACATGTCCCAGGCAGAAAAGATCTTTAGAATCCTCAAATCTGAAAATGTGATTGTGTCTTCCACTCCATAAGTGTAATAAAACTACAAACAATACAGGGACGCCTGGGTGGCTCAGTTGGTTGGACGACTGCCCTCGGCTCAGGTCATGATCCCGGAGTCCTGGGATCGAGTCCCGCATCGGGCTCCCAGCTCCACGGGGACTCTGCTTCTCTCTCTGACCTTCTCCTCGCTCATGTTCTCTCTCACTGTCTCTCTCTCAAATAAATAAATAAAATCTTAAAAAAAAAAAACTACAAACAATACAAAACTATAAGATGAGTAAAACTATATATAGTTAACCTTCTCTTCTAGATAATTTAAACCTTGGAAAATCTAATGTAATTTATCATCTTTTCTCCAGGAGAGGGGGAGAACATATCTGAGCACATTTCAACACTGTCATACACATTCCTGGGGTTTGTCAATTTTCTGAAGAGACACATGGTCCCCAGATGATTCAAAATACTATTTAACCTTGAATTTAGAAAAAGGGTTAGTACCTAATGGCCCTAGATTCAACTTCAAGGTTTTGTCCTGTGCCAGGACAACAATGAGAGTATAGAACTATGGAAGATTTTTAATCTGGGATAAGGCACACTTAGATTTGCCCCTTAGAAATTTCTCTCTGGGGGGCGCCTGGGTGGCTCAGTGGGTTAAGCCGCTGCCTTCGACTCAGGTCATGATCTCAGGGTCCTGGGATCGAGTCCCGTATCGGGATCTCTGCTCAGCAGGGAGCCTGCTTCCCCCCCCACCCCTCTCTCTGCCTGCCTCTCCATCTGCTTGTGATATCTCTCTGTCAAATTAAAAAAAAAAAAGAAAAAAGAAAAAAAAGAAAGAAATTTCTCTCAGGGAGCACCTGGGTGGCTCAGTGGGTTAAATCTTCTGCCTTCAGCCCAGGGTCCTGGGATCGAGACCCACATCGGGTCCTCTGCTCAGCGGGGAGCCTGCTTCCTCCTCTCTCTCTGCCTACCTCTCTGCCTACTTGTGATCTCTGTCAAATAAATAAATAAAATCTTGAAAAAAAAAAAAAGAAGAAAGTTCTGACTGTAGCATGGAGAATGGACCACAACTTACTGGAGACTGTTATGGGAACCCAAGTGAGAGATTATAGTTAATGGCTAAAGGGTGCTGATTTCTTTCTTGGGTGATAAAAATATCTAAGGTTAGACTGTGGTTGTACAACCCTGCGAATATACATACAACCATTGAACTGTACACATTAAATGGGTGAATTTTATGGTGTGTGAATTATATCTCAATAAAGATGATTTCAAATTGCAATAGATTAAAACTAAAAACTTGCATATGTACATAAATAAATGGATTAATAAATAAAGAGATCATGATTCTGTTATGGATATAGCCCATATATCCTAAAAGCCTTTCATAGGATTTTAAAAGCCTATGAAAGGCTTTTAGGATATAAAAGAAGGGAATGAGGAGAGGTAGGAGTCAAAAATGACTATTAGGCTTTGGGTTCAGGCCACTGGCTGAATAATGTTGCTTTTATTGAGATGGGGAAAAAATTGAAGTAACCTTAGTGCAGTGGAAGGGTTTCTGGAAGGCACAATAGAAAGGGCTGGAAGGGAACACCAAAGGAAAACTGAAGAGACTGTCACATTTAGGAAAGGAAGGACGAACTTTACTCATCGTCAGGGCAAGGTGTCAGACTTTCTGAGGAAGCCAGAAAGATTGGCTCACCAAATTCAAAACACACTTAAAGGGAAAGAAAGGTTAAATTATCAAGGGTACCAAGGGTACCAGGCTATCACTTTAGCCTGTTCATAGGTGGGATGGGGGCTGGGGGGTGAGGGACAACTTCCTTTTTTTTTTTTTTTTTTTTTAAGAGAATCCAGGTTTGCAAGAAACTTCCCAGGGTTTATTATTCTGGAGACCAGAACAAGTCAGGATGACCCTAGTGTTTTCAGTTTATCCAGCAGTGCAAAATGGTTTAATTTTGCTTCTAACTATAGTATGTGCTATGCTTAATCATAGAAGCAGTACAAAGTGTGAGTTTTGCTTTTATAGATTAGTGGTGACATGCCTCATGCAGAGGGAAGGAGAGGAGGCAGGAGGGCGGGACGGACAGTGTGTGAGCATATAGTAGGCCGGACATGGCAGGTTAGTGAGGCAGCGAGAAAATATTAAAGAAGGAAGTATTTGCTCTTTCTGAGTCTCCCTTCAGTCCTGTGTGAGTGGTCAGGCAGTCTAGGTCATTAGTTCCCAACCTTTGACATTGGCTCCAAATAAAATGTTGGTGAGGACTCATTGTAGTACCTGGAGAAGACAGAATCAAAATACCCAAGAGAGAGCCTACTCAAATGGTAGCAGAACGATATTGTCTGGCTTAAAGCAAAACACCTTCATAAGGATTTAACACCAGCCCAACTTGAAAGTTTCAGACTTCGTCTGATGGCAAACCAAAGATAAGGTATGTGTAAGCTTCTCTAGAAAGAAAGAGTCAAAGTCTACAGGAAATTACCATTGCCTGCAATAACAAAGTAAGTCTTCTCAGTTGGTGAGAGGAGGTGAATTTACACACAGGCTCTATAAAAAAGCTAAATAGTAAAGCTCCAATCTTCCACTTGGGAATCTCTTTATGTTGTGTTCACCACCAGTTCCCTCTTTACAATTCTATCACTGTTGTGAACACAGATCTTCTCCTTAATCGCTGGCAGCACAGCTGAGATCCTGCTGGGGTGATCAGACTTTAGTATGCAGAAGAAAAAAAATCCCTGTGAGGGGTGTTTGAGACACAGATTTCTAGGTTCCATGTCCAGCGATTTTAAATTAGTCAAGTATAGGCGTACCTCATCTCATCATGCTTCACATTATTGCATTTCACAGATACTGTGGTTTGTTTATTTGTTTACAGATTGAAGGTTTGTGGCATCCCTACATAGAACAAGTCTGTTGATGCCATGTTTCCAACAGCATTTGCTCATTTTTTGTCTCTGTGTCATATTTAGGTAATTCTTGCGGTATTTCAAAGTATTTCATTATCGTATTTGTTATGGTGATCTGTGATGAATGATCTTTGATGTTACTATTATAATTACTTTGGGACACCATGAACTGTGCACATTTCAAATGGCAAACTTATATGACAAATGTTGTGTGTGTTCTGACTGCTACAACCACCAGTGTTCCCGTCTCCTTCCCTTTTCTTGAGACTTATTCCCCAAGACACAACAATTTCAAAATTAAGTCTACTTTTACCCTACGATGGCTTCTGAGTGTTCAAGGGAAAGGAAGAGTCTCACATCTCTCACTTGAAATCAAAAGCTAGAAACAATTAAGCTTCGTGAGGAAGGCATGTTGAAAGATGAGACAGGCCAAAGTCTAGATCTCTTGCTCCATTTAGCCATGTTATACATGCAAAGCAAAAGTTCTTGAAGGAAATTAAAAGCACTAGCCCAGTGGACACATGAGTGATAAGAAAGCTGAATAGTCTTATTGCTGATACGGAGAGTTTGAGTGATCTGGATAGAGGATCAAACCACCCACAACATTCCTTAAGCCAAAGTCTAATCCAGAACAAGTCCCTACCTCTTTAATTCTGTGAAGGGTGAGAGAGGTAAGGAAGCTGCAGTAGAAAGTTTGTAGCTAAGAGAAGTTGGAGCATGGAGTTTAAGGAAAGAGGCCATCTTTATAACATCAAGTGCATGGCGAAGCAGCAAATGTTGATGGAGAAGCTACAGCAAGTGATCCAGACAATGTTGCTAAGATAATCAGTGAGGGTGGCTACCCTAAAAAACAGATTTTCAGTGTAGACCAAATAGCATTCTACTGAAAGAAGATGCCATCTAAGACTTGCATAGCTAGAAAGAAGAAGGCAATGCCTGGCTTCAAAGCTCCAAAGGACAGGCTGACTCTCTTGCTAGGGGCTACTGCAGCTGGTGACTTTAAAATGAAGTCAATGCTTATTTACCATTCTGAAAATTCTTGGTCTCTTAAGAATAATGCTAAGTTAGGGCACCTGGTGGGTCAGTTGGTTAAACGTCCAACTCTTGCTTTCAGCTTGATCTCCAGGTCCTGGGATCAAGCCCTGTATCAGATTCCATGATCAGCAGGGAGACTGCTTGAGGACTTTCTCCCTTTTCTTCTGCTGCTTCCCCCGCTCATGCTCTCTCTCTTTATCGAAAATAAGTAAATAAATCTTAAAAAAAAGAATTATTCTAGGTTTACTATGTGTTTACTCTCTAAGTGGAAGAAAAAAGCCTGGATGACAGTGCATTTATTTATAGCATGGCTTACTGAATCTTTTAAACCCACTGTTGAGACCCACTGCTCAGAAGAAAAGATTCCTTTCAAAATAGTACGTATTAATAATGCACCTGGTGAGCCAAGAACTCTGATGGAGATATGCACTTGAATGTATGTTGTTTTCATGCCTGCTAACATAAAATCCATTTGGCAGCTCATGGATCAAGGAGTAATTTCGACTCAAGTCTTATTATTGAAGAAATACATTTCATAGGGCTATAGCTTCCACAGACAGTGATTCTTCTGATGCATCTAGCCACAAAGTCGATGAAAAGTTTTCTGGAAAAGATTCACTATTGTAGATGCCATTAAGAACATTTGTGATTCATGGGAAAAGGTCAAAATATAAAAATTACCAGGAATGTAGAAGAAGTTAATTCCAACTCTAAGAGATGACTTTAAGGGGTTCCAGATTTCCATGGAGGAAGTCAATGCAGATGTGGTGGGAATAGCAAGAGAACTAGAATTATAAGTGGAGCTTGAAGATGGGACCAAATTGCTGCAAGCTCATGACAGAGCTTTAGTGGATGAGGGGTTGGTTCTGATGGATGAACAAAGAAAATGTTTCCTTCAGGTGGAATCTACTCCTGGTGACGATGCTGTGAACGTTGTTGAAATGACAACAGAGGACTTAGAATATTCCATAAACTTAGCTGGTGAAGCAGCAACAGGGTTTGAGAGGATTGACTCCCAATTTGGAAAGAAGTGCTATTGTGGGGGCGCCTGGGTGGCTCAGTGGGTAAAGCCGCTGCCTTCGGCTCAAGTCATGATCTCAGGGTCCTGGAATCGAGTCCCGAGTCGGGCTCTCTGCTCAGCGGGGAGCCTGCTTCCTCCTCTCTCTCTCTCTGCCTGCCTCTCTGCCTACTTGTAATCTCTCTCTGTCAAATAAATAAATAAAAAATCTTAAAAAAAAAAAGTGCTACTGTGGGTAAAATGCTATCAAACAGCATGCATGCTACAGAGAAATCGTTCATGAAAGGAAGAGTCAATTAATGTGGCAAACTTCATTGCTGCCTTATTTTAAGAATTTGCCTTAGCTACCTCAACCTTCAGCAACCACCACTGTAATGAGTCAATGGCCATGAACACAGAGGAAAGACCCTTCACCCACAAAATGATTATGACTCACTGAAAGCTCAGGTGATGGTTAGCTTGATTTTTTTTTTCTTTTTAGCAATAAGGTATTTTTAAGGGTGCCTGGGTGGCTCGGTGGGTTAAAGCTTCTGCCTTCAGCCTAGGTCATGATCCCAGGGAGCCTGCCTCCCCCTTCTCTCTGCCTGTCTCTCTGCCTACTTGTGATCTCTGTCTGTCAAATAAATAAATAAAATCTTTTAAAAAAAGTATTTTTAAATTCAGATATGTACCTTGTTTCTGGACATAATGCTATTGTACACTTAATAGACTACAGTATAGTGTAAACATAACTTTTAGAGGCATTGGGAAACCGAAACATTCATTTGACCTCCTTTAATGCAATAGTCACTTTATTGTGGTGACTGGAACAGAATCCACAATATCTCCGAGGTGTGCCCATACTGTATGGGACTAGGAATCTTTACTTCTAACAACTTCCAGGTGATTCTAGAGAAGGTAGTCCAAATACCAAATTTTGAGAAAGACTGGCCCAGAGGGAACAAAAAGGTGATGAATATAAAAAAGAATATATAATCTGATTTACAAAATACCAGTGACTCATTTGCAGCTCACAGCCCCTGCCTTCAGATATGCAGAGGTAGTCTTCCCCTAGCAATCAACAGTCTCTCAAACATTTCTACCTTACTTCCAATACAGTTCCCAAAGAAAACTCAAAGAGAAAGACAAATTCCCCCGTTGGACTGTTTCCATTTCCTATCTAGGTTTCACTTTCTTGAAAGAGAAGCTTTTCCCTGAACACTGGTTACTACTGATCCTCCCCTTATAAGGCAGCGGGCCTGTCATAAAGGTGGGAATCAGCTACCCCTCCAGAGATACACAAGTAGCTCATTTACTTTTACATAACCACATAAATTATGAAAAACAAGGACTATTTGTATTTTTTCACATTCCTCAACATCTTTATTTTTTAGTTCTAAATGGTCTCATCAGTAATTTAGTTCATGCTGACCTCAGCCAAGCTCAGACCTGTTCCTCTTCACAGACCCTCCTTCAGCATGAGGTAAACATCACTCCTATAATTAATTGCCTCCCTGCTGTCTAATGGGATTTAGCTCCTAATGCTTCCGGAATGTGATCTAGAAAAGAAATACTCTCTAAAGGAAACAATAAATTTGCAAAGATAAAACTGCTTACATCATGCTGGATACATTGCACAAAGAGAACCAAGCATCTCCCTTCTCCATCATACACTGATGAAATATGGACTTAAAAAAAAAATTTTTTTTTTTGAAATATGGACTTTTTAAAGAGAGTTAGTTGGAACAAAATATGTACAAACACTCTCAATTTTCATGTTTTTGTTCTTCAGTTTTAGAGTAGATGCTTCCTGCTTCTACAGCTGTTGGGTGTGTCCCTCCTCCTGTTCCTGTGATCTAAACCTAAAAAAAGGCTTCTCAAAGAGGAAGAAAGAAGTTGAGTAGAGTCACAACTTCACACAACACACACACACACGGTATTTTATAGGGTCTCATGAATATTTTAGATTTTTAGATTCACGGTATCTCAACCCTTCCCATTTTAGAAAACATTTTTGCCTGACATTACAAAACTAAATCTGCCCAACCTGTTGCTTTTTCAGAACAAAGGAAGTTTAGGGGCGCCTGGGTGGCTCAGATGGTTAAGCATCTGCCTTTGGCTTGGGTCATGGTCTCAGAGTCCTGGAATCGAGTCCTGCATCGGGCTCCATGCTTGCTGGGGAGTCTGCTTCTCCCTCTCCCTCTGTCTCTCTTCCAGCTTGTGCTCTCTCTCTCTTTCTGGCTTACTCTCTCTCTAGCTTATTCTCTCCCCAATAAATAAATAACATCTTTTTTAAAAAAAGGAAGTTTATAGTAGATAGTGTATTGTCTCTAATTTTGCTTGCCTGAGAAAGAAACTGCTTCTAACTCAAAGCAAATTCCTCAAGGTGTGTTCTAGCACAAAGCCAACCACAACAGGAAGGGGAAGTACATGGTATCTTACATTTAGTATGATTTTGTTATTCTCTCCCTATGTGGCAAAATCTCCTCATAGAGTAAAGTATCCATGGAAGTGCAAGAAACAGCTTGTGGGAGTCTGAGGTGAGTCTCACCTTAGATCTTCCATTTATGTTGAGCAGCCTCTTGCCTCTACACTAGCCATAATTCCCATTGGTCTGCTTTCATAGAATTCTTCCTTGAGTGCTCCTCTAGAGCTACAACCTACTGAGGTTTTTCTATGGCCTACCACTCAGCCAAATTACTTTTCTCAACCAGGACCTTTACTCTCATCCCAGCCTGAGATAGGACAGCACAATTCTGCTAGCAGTCAGACTGTGATAAACAATGTTTTCAACAGGACTTGGGTCAACAGAACGAAGTTTCTAACAAAACACATTGAAGACCCTACTGCAGTTACAAGCATAGTGAACAACCCATCCCTTTTTAGAAATGACCAGCACAAACACAACCCTGTCCTCTCTTACTGAGACATCCCATGATCAGTTCTTTCTAACAATAAACATCAGGTATGACCTGATGACCTTTTCTTTGGTTGGTGGGCTCTAACTGGCTTTTGTTAGTTCTGGGTGACTTCTTCATCTCTCAGAGTGACTCTCCCATAGAACTGGAGTCCCCTTATTTTCCCTTTCCCTAGAAACCACAGTATGCCCCTCACTTGGTGAAGCTCCCCAAATTCCCTTCCTTTGCCCCAGAATAGAACTTTCTGTAAGGAAAGACACCAGGATATGCTGTTCTCAGTTGCTAGTTACCAAATTACTCCCCTTGTCTTCACCTACAGATGAAGAGTATCACCACAGGCTGATAGGGAATTTGCTGCCTTTGGCACCAACTGCTTACCCATCGCCTTCATCCAGAGGCTCCTGCTGGATGTGTGAGAGCCACTTCAACCTTCCCCCCCTCCTCCAGCCAACTTCATTTCTGGCCTGATTTAATTCCACATCTTCTCTTGCTTGCTTGAGAAGGGACAATTTCAAGTAAGCAGCTGTTCCACCTCTCCATATTTCTCTTCCAGGGTATGAGGCATTAAAGTGAAAGTATGAGAGCAGATCTGGAATTCCTTTTCCATAGTCCAAATAACTTGGAGCCTAAGAAGCCAAGCCTCTCAAACAGACCTAATCTCATCTTCCTCAATCCCAAACTGTCAGATACCTAGGAAATCAGTTTCACAAACATTCCATTTATTCCCTAGCATATTGGTGGAGTTTTGCATTATCCATCCTTGTGAGTAAAGAAGAAAGGCCTTTTCTTATGGTCTTGGGCAACTAATTTGTAGAGAACAAATATTCTCTTTTTTTTTTTTTTTTTTTTTTTTTTGGAGATTTTATTTATTGGGGCTCCTGGGTGGCTCAGTTGATTAAGCGTCTGCCTGCAGCTCAGGTCATGATCCTAGGGTCTTGGGATCAAGCCCTACGTGGGACTCCTTTCTCAGCAGGGATCCTGCTTCTCCCTCTCCCTCTGCCTTCCTCTCTGTGCTTATGCTATTTCTTTCTCTCTCTGTCAAATAAATAAAATCTTTTAAAAAATTTATTTATTTGAGAGAAAGAGCACAAGCAGGAGAAGCATAGGCAGAGGGAGAGACAGAAGCAGGCTCCCCACTGAGCAGAGGACGCCCCCTCCACCCCGCCCCCACTGCGGGGCTCCATCCCAGGACCCTGGGATCATGACCTGAGCAAAAGGCAGACGCTTAATGAACTGAGCCTCCCAGGCGCCCAAGAACAAATATTCTTCCTATTTCTGAGGCCTAAAGATAAGCAGAGAGTAATTTTTCCTTGTAACTATAGTGCTCTGGTTTGTGTCCTCTTTTAGACATTTTACCAAACTACATCCCTCAGGTGAGCTCATTTCTACTAGTAAACAAACTAGCTTCTTCAGCACAGACACCTTTCTCCTTTCTTAGTTGCTTAAAGTCTTGCCATGCCGGTAGAGAGCTACTCATCACTCCATCCTCCACCACAATGGAGCTGTTGCCTCCCTTTCACAGGCAAACAACTCAGGGGCCTTCCCCATTTGTATCCTACTCCTGCAGTTATCTGGTGGGTGGAGTCTCCTGCTTCAGAGCTCCTATCTTGCTCCCCAGTCAGAGGCTGGGAGGTCTGTAAGCCATGACTATCTCACTATCATAACCCTTTTACGAATCGTTGGTGGAGCTTGTCCCTAACCACTCTGTTACTGGACACCTGCCATTTACAGTCCCTAACTTAACTGTACCCCACCCCCCGCCCAATCACACTGTAACCTTGCTAAGTAGGCCACACCCTCAGCAACTTCACTGACCAATATTCCATTAATTTACAGTTCCTTTCTCTCTAGGTGTGTTATATTTTGCACAATTCTTCAATTCTTCAGCTCCTCAGAGAATTACCTGACTTCCTGGATACCTTGCTAAATTGCTTCACAAACTCCCATGTTCTCACAATCCTTTTTTTAATTTTTCCCTGGGAGATCTCTGCTCCTCCTACTGAATGGCTTGACACCCCAGAGATGCCACACAGAGAAAAGTCTGATGAACGCCCACAAAAATCAGCATGATATAATTGCTAAAATTTGAGGTTCTGAAGTCAAACTGCCTGAATTCAGTTTTGCCCTTCCCTAAAGAACATTACCATTTACTAATGAAAACTTGATAAAATTACATTGTCTTTCTCAATATATGTCTCAATATATGTCTCATTATATGTGAGATCAAGTAAATAAAAAATAATTATGGAAAGCTTAGTTATATAGTTGATAAGGTAGATCTGATTGATAATATATCCAATTAAATATCCTTAAAAGGGAATGCACTTCTCTTTCAATTGCCCATGAATACTCACAAAAACCATTAGGCCACAAAAAGCCTCAGCAAATCCAAACAGTAAACAGTAAAGACAGTATTCTCTAATAACAACACAATGTAACTGAGAATCACTAAAAATTGGGGGGACAAAACTTCTTCCATGTGGAAATTTAAAATTATTTAAAACAATGCCTAGAACAAAGAGAAGTCAGGAGCTGAAACTGCAGACAATGATAACACAACAAAGACTTGTGACATCACTTCCTGCAGGCAGCCTGCACTCCCTCTGCTCTTGCATCTCTGTCTCCTGGCACCTCTGCTCCCAGGCCCCACAGATTGCAATGCAAAAAGAAATCATAACTAGTCATTGACAATGGTTTTGTCAAGTGTAAAGTTGGCTTGCTGGGGATGATGACCGCTAGCCATATTCCCATTTATTATCAGGTACCCAACACCAGGGCATCATGGTGGACATGAGGTAGAATGACAGCTACATGGGTGACAGGGTCCAGAGTAATTCCTGCATCCTGACCATGACATAGCATCATCACCAACTGGGATGACTTGGGGAAAACCTGGCTCCACACCTTCTATAATGAGCTACATGTTGTCCTGGAGGAGTGCCTAGGACTGCCCACTGAGGCACTCCTGAACATCAAGTGCAGTGCAACAGACAGAAGATGACTATGATCATGTTTGAAACCTTCAACACCTGGGTCGGGTATGTGGCCATCCAGGCTGTGCTGTCCCTTTATGCCTCTGGCCACATCTTTGGTATTGTAATCGGCCCTAGGGATGAGGTCACCCACAGGGTGTCCATCTACTAGGGCTATACCCAGCTTTAGTCATACTCGGTCTGGACCTTGCTAGCTGGGACCTGGCTGACTTCTTCATAAAGATCCTCATGGAGCGTGGGTATAGGTTCATCTCTACCACTGAGCAAAAAAATTCATACATGGTATCAACAAGAACTCTGCTATATCACCCTGGGCTTGCAGCAGGAGATGGCCACAACTTTGTCCTCATTTGTCCAGTAGAATTATGAGCATCCAGACAGCCAGGTGATCACATGAGCAATGAGTGGCTCTGGTGTCCAGAGGAGCTCTTTCCTTTCTCCTTCCTGGGTGTTGAGTCCTTGAGACCATGTCCGTGAGACCACCTTCTACTCCATCATAAAATGTGATGTTGACATTTAGAAGGACCTGAATGTCAACATGGTGTGCCTGGTGGGACATTGCCAATAAGATGCAGAAATAGATCATTGCCTTGACTTGCAGTACAATGAAGGTCAAGATCATCACTCCTCCTGAAAGTAAGTGCTTAGTGTGGATTGGGGACTCCATCCTGGCCTCACTGTCCGCCTTCCAGCAAATGTGGATCAGCAAGCAGAAGAAGGACAAGTCGGCCCCTCCATTCACTGATTCACTGCCCATTTCTAAATGGGCTTGCAAGAAGATTCACAGCATTTGTTTCATGAGATGACTCAGAAGTATACATTTGCCTCACCTCCTGCTGGCCTCATGGAACTAGAATAAGCCTTTGAAAAGAGGTTTATCATTTATCTGCTTTAGCATTGGATTGTAGAATTTGCTGCTGACTTTGATGTTATATTTAAGTGTTCTCTTTATATATTTAAAACCCTGCATATATCTTTGATTTAAATCCTTAGTACATGTGGTTTAGTCACGTTCTAACTAAGGTGAGACATGTTTATAGAGGAGAAATCCATTGGCTTGGTGAGAACTTGCAAGATCATTAATTTCTTGATATGTGCAGTGTTAATGTGTAAGAACTGACTATTCCAGGATTTCTCTAGAGGCTGGCAAGAGTTCTTGGACCACTTGATAATTTTTTTTTTAAAGTTTTAATTTATTTATTTGACAGAGATCACAAGTAGGCAGAGAAGCAGGCAGAGAGAGAAGAGAAAGCAGTATCCCTGCCGAGCAAAGAGCTCGATGCGGGGCTTGATTGCAGGACCCTGGGATCATGGCCCGAGCTGAAGGCAGAGGCTTTAGCCCTTGAGCCATCCAGGTACCCCATCCACTTGTTACTTCTGTCTTGCTAATCATATAGGGTTGGCAAAATGCAAGGCTTCTTGCTCAGTTTCTTTTCTTACCAGGTATTTCCCTGTCAGTACTTGGGGGGTCATTACAAGCCTTGAATTGGAAATGTTTTACATTTACGCCTGTAAACTTATTCATCATTTTAATCTATGTCATTCTTCAGGGGCCATCCTGTTTCTGAGAGAGCCAGACTGGTGAATCAAATGGAGATATGATAGTGAATCCTTTGTCACCTCTGAATTCTTCAGGTCTTTCTATAATGGTTGTATTAATGTTTGCTATCCTTCCTGGTATCTGATGTTATTTTTATTTACTATCTTGATGAAACTGGTAGTTGCAGCAGTTTCCATATGGCTTTCCTCACTATTACAGTTTTTAATGCTTGCATACCAGGGACAGATTATGGGGTTGTGGGGTATTCTTCAAATCCCAAATATATCAACTTCATTTATGTACTTGGAGGTTGAGGAAGCAAACTTTGGGTAAGTCTATAGACCCAATGGGTATATGATGAGCCAGATTTTAGCCAGGACTCCATTAATTAGTCCTTGTAGGCCCTACTCTCATAGAAGGGCCATCTGCGTTGGTGCTTTTGGTTAAATGTCAATTCAGATCCTGTGTCAAAGAATCCTAAAACAGTTTGGTTAGTCTTCTTTTCACACTGTACAATCATTCAAGTAAGTGGCTGTGGGTCTCTTTCAGGGAAGGACTGGGGGAGTTATCACCATGTACATTTGCTATAATGTTGCTAGGTCCTTCCTTCTAGAGACTCAGCTACCTCCTCTTTAGTAATGGGATTCAAATCTGAAAATGGTCCATATCTGGAAACTGAGCAAGGGATTATGACTTTTTGTAGGGATGACCACCCTAAGTGCCACCCCCCTCCAGTATTTTTGCTTTTTTTGATTGTAGAGTTAAAAATCACACTTGTTCAATTTCACTGTTAACCTAAGACTCCTCTAAAATATAGTCTATCAGGTGCCTGGGTGGCTCTATCATTAAGCCTCTACCTTCAGCTCAGGTCATGATCCCAGGGTCCTGGGATTGAGCCCCGCATCAGGCTCTCTGTTCAGCAGGGAGCCTGCTTCCTCCTCTTCTCTCTCTGCCTGCCTCTCTGCCTACTTGTGATCTCTGTCTGTCAAATAAATAAAAAAAATAATAAAATCTTTAAAAAAAAGAAAAAAAGAAATGGGAAGATATTTTGGGACTATATAAATATCACTAAGCTTTCACCTACTAGTTTTAATATCTATATCTCTTGAATGAATTATTACTATGATAGTTGCCAAAAAATGCTTTTTTTATTGAGAAATAATTGACATATTAGTTTCAGGTGTACAATATAATGATTCAGTATTCATATAACTGCAAAATGATCACCACAGTAAGTCTAATTAATATTCATCATCACACAGTTAACACATTTTTCTTGTGCTGAGAACTTAAGATCAACTGTCTAAGCAACTTTCAAATACACACTGCAGTATTGTTAACTGTAACCACGCTGCTATACATAAAGTGTTTTTTTAATTTCTAATTCTAGAAAATTTTACATGCAAAGTGATTTTTAACTTCTATTATTCATTACTTCTACACTAATCACTTGGCATTCTACTCAAAGAACTTACCCTTCTCTACTGTTTATATGACTATGGGCCCATGGATTCTACTTTACTCAATGGGTAATAATCTATAGCTATCATTATTTATTTTGATGTTTAAATTGTCCCAGGTTTGACCAGTGGGAGCCCCCTTCCGGCTGACTCCTCTATCCTTTTTTGACATTTCTCTGTCATTCTTTGAGTATTCACTTACTTTCTGACACAATCCAATGTTTCAGGTCTAGTCTTTACTTTCCCTGCTCAATCCCTGGAATCGGCCAGTTCTCCAAAGATGACTGGTCCTTTTTAATGGACAATAATATTTGGAAACCAAAGCTTGAGCACTGTATATGTTCGTTGCTCCTAATGTGCCAATGCTTCCATGTCTTCCCCAAGGACAGAGCTAGAAAATATAAGTATTTATATATATACATATATCTAAATACTTCTATCTGAATCAATATATTACAAACCACGAGTTCATATCAATATCTCCAGTTCCACTCCAGTACCACAAAGGTGCTTAATACATTTAAGTTCAATAAGCAAGAACTCCCTGGCTTAGGGATACTTTTTCAGAATACAGAATTTAACACCCTGTAAAGGACCCCAGCAGATTTGGTAAACTCACTGATGAGGAGGCTGGATAGATAAGATGATGGCTATTACTCAGTCAAATGGAAATGCCTGTGTTGCCCTTGCAGAGAGTAGAGGAAGAAACAGAAAGGCTGAGGGAAGTGAAAATGCTGCAACACACAATGTGAAGGCAGAAGAGTCCCCAGGGTTTCATAGGAGGACTTTGAGGACAACCCATGCATGAAGGCCACAGGGAATGTCCTGGTGAGAAGGGCAGCAGTATCACTAGGATGTTCAGTGGTAGCTCTTTTACAGACTGTTGACAGTCTGTAGAGCCCCAGCCTTTGTAGAGCGTATACCAGGGACTGGAGAAGTTTATGTAAAGGGCCAGATAATTAATTTTGGGGCCTGCAGTCTAATGAATGTAATAAACATTGCCACTGTACTGTGAAAGTAGTCATAGATGATGTGTCAATGAATGGATGTGACTGCATTTGGCCCAGTTTGCTGATTCCTGGTTTAGATAAAAATAACTGTCTTCTAACCATCTGAAGTTAGATTGAGAAATAAGGGAAAAACACACTTTGTTGATATAATTTTATTAACTCTGGATACATAATATAACTAGTCTTTCACATCTAAAGATAACAATCTAACAAGTTACCATAATTTTGGGTTATACATACTTTAAATTAACAAACTAGGTTTATAAAAAATATAAAAATATTTCACAGGCTTGGGAAGATACGGTCATAAGACTTCATTGTAAGGAGGGGTATAAGATATGTTAGAGATTTTTTGAACTTACAAAGGACATTTAAAAATTTACACTGTTAATAAAGTTCTTGTTTAGATAATCAATATTTTATCTTCATTCATCCGAAGGCTTAATTAGAGCAGCTTTCTTCTTATACTTGTCTCCAATCTCTCTAATATTTTCCAAGAGATCTTCAGACATGTATTCTTCATACTCTCTCTCAACTTTAGCAATCTGCTCCTCAAGATGTTTCTAGTAAAAACAATGAGCAATTATTAGAGAAGAAACATTAATTTATTTTAAAGAGTTTAATTGTGAAATATATAAACAAGTGGTAACATTTGTAAGAACAGGGAATGTAAGGGCTACTCTTTTGTGTCCTTTCCTAATCATAACCCCATTTTTCTTCCCAGAGCCAACCACTCTCAACAATGTTTTGTTTTTCTTTATACTTTTATCCCCTGCCCCACACAGATATGTATGTATCTCTGGACAATATGCTAGTTTAGTGGTACCAGGTTTTATCTTTCATATTTACTGAATGATATTAAATATAATATTCTATGACTTTTTTCCACCCAGTATTTCGATTCATTGATGTTAATACAGATAGCTTGTTTATTCACGTACTGCCAAAAAAATAGTTTTCTATTGCATGAACATACCAATATTTATTATCCATTTTACTATTTAGTTTATTTCCAGGTATGGTAGGCTGAATAGCAGCCTCCTCAAAGATGTCCATGGCCTAATTCCCAGAACCTATGAACACATTATCTTACAGGGCAAAGGAACTTTACAGATGTGATTAAGTTAAGGAGTTTGAGAAAAGGGGATCATTCTGCATTATCCTGGTGGGCCCAATGTAATCATGAGGGTCTTGGTAAAAGGGAATCAGCAATGTGAGAGTCAGAAAGAGAAAATGTAAGGACAGAAAAGCAGTCGGAGGGGATAGAAGATGTTGTGCTGCTGGCTTTGAAGAGGCTGCAAACCAAGAGGTATAGGTGGCTCTAGAAAAGGGAAAAGGCAAAGAAATTCCATCTAGTCTCTAGAAAGATTATAGTCTGGAAGGCCCATTTTACACTCCTGACCTCTAGATATATAAGGAAATAAATCCGTGTTGCTTTAAGCCATTAGGTTGGTGGTAATTTGTTATAGCACTAACAGGAAATTAATATGCTGGGTTATGTTTTTTACTATTTCAATTATACTATAACAAATCTCAACATACTATATGGCTTAAGAAATTTATTTCCTCACAGTTTTGGAGGCTTGAAGTCCAAAATCAAGATACTGATAAGGCCACTTTCTCTGAAGGCTCTAGGGGAAGAATTCTTCCTTACCTCTTACCAGCTTCTAGCAGTTCTGGGTAATCCCTAGTTTACAGCTGTGTCACTCTAATTTCTGCCTCCATCTTCACATGGACTCTTATAAGGATATTGGTCCCTAGGTTGAGGACCTACCTAATCTATTATGACCTCATTTTAACTAATGACATCCACAAAGACCTTATTTTTTCAAAATGTCACATGATGAAATGCTAGATACACATGAATTTTGAGAGGATACTATTCAACTAGTATAGTACTAGTACTAATAGTGCTAGTACTCTAGCACACGTGTAAAAATTTAGCTTAATACCTAGAAAGGAACTAGGGATTTTATTAGGGATTGCAAATTTGTTTTCTAAAACTGTTAACATCAGTTTGCAACCCTGTAGTATAAAGGAAAACTTGCATTTCTCTATGTTCTTGCTGGCATTTAGTATTCCTAAACTTTAATTTTTTTGCCAATTTCTTGAGGGTGGGAAGCGGTAGATCTTTTCCTGTTTATTGGCCACCTTAGCTTTCTGTGAAATTCCCATTCAAGTCTTTTGCCCACCTTCTGTACTTAGTTATCAGAGGTCATTATGTATCTGGATACTATTAGTTGTCTTAAAAAATTATTGTTTTGTGGCTTACCTTTCCACTTAAAAAAAAGAAAAATTTATATATGTATTTATTTAGAGAGAGAGTAAACAACTGGGGGGGGGGCAGAGGGAGAGGGAAAAGTGACTACCCAGTGAACAGGGAGCTGGATGCGGAGCTGATCCCAGGACCCTGGGATCATAATCTGAGCTGAAGGCAGAAGCTTGACCAACTGAGCCACCCAGATGTCCCTCCAGTCTTTGTCTTTTGATGTAGAGATCTTAATTTTAAAAAAGGTGAATTTATAAATAATTACTTTTGTGGTTTTTACTCTTTGTGTCTAATTTAAGAACTACTTTACAACTCCTGAGGAATAAAATAGTGTCTATAATTTTTCTGAAAGTTAAAAATTTAGCCTCACTTTGGGCTGCCTGGGTGGCTCAGTAGCTTAAGTGTCTGACTCTTGATTTCAGCTCAGGTCATGACCTCAGGGTTGTGGGATCAAGCCCCATGTTGGACTCTGTACTGGGAGCAGAGCCTGCTTAAGGTTCTCTCTCCCTGTTCCCCTGCCCCTCTCCCCAGCCCTCCTTCTCTCTCCAAAAAAATAAATTTAGCCTCACATTAATTTCTTAATCCATCTTGCAGTGATTTTTGTTTATGTTTTAAGGCAGGAATCCCAAATCCATTAATTGAACAATTCATTTTACCCCACTAGTCTGCAATACAACCTCTCTTAAAAATATAACTTCTGTCTATGCTTATCCATCTTTTTCTGCACTCTGTCAGAGCTTGGTTTATATGCATCAGTATTATAATGGGTTTGTTATTACAGCTTAATAATAATTTCTGAACATCTTAACAGACAAAAAAGGTTTTGTGCCCTTCAAGAAGGTAGAATTCTGGAATAGGCGTCAGCAACTTTTTCCTGTAAAGGTCCAAATAACAAATACTTCAGGCTTTGTGAACCAAACGGCCTTTGTTGCAACTGCTCAACCCCGCCACTGTAGTGGGAATGCAGCCATAAAGAGTATGGAAGTGAATGAAGTGTCTGTGTTCCAATAAAACTTATTTACAAAAGCAGCCTGTGGGCACAATTTGGCCTGTGAGCTGTAGTTTGCTCTCTCCTAGTCTAGAATATCAAGACACATACAGGACCTGCATGGGGCTACAACCAGGAACTGCTCAAGGAAACGTTTTACCTCAGAGGAAAAATACCCCATTTAAAGATACCATTAGATCCACAGTCCTCTGTTTTCTACAGTCTAATTTTATCACTTGTAAAATTTCCTCACATTAGGTTTTAAAGATGATTGGTTGACTTTAGGGGCTCCTTCCATAGTTTACTGGCTATTTGTAATTCTTACATAGTGCAAAGTAAGTGCTCTGAAAATGCCATCTGATCTTGAACAACAATGAACTAAATAGAAACTAAAAAAGTAATAATCATTAGGGTTTCAAATCTAACTTCATGTTAACTGAGTAAAACTTTAACAGTTGCGGTTTCCTTTCACATAAATCCCTTGTGATAAATCACTATTGGATTAACACTGAGGTCAAACTAATTGTTATAGAGAATAGAGATGTGAAGATGTTGGCAGTGATTTAGTACAACCCTCTCATTACACAGATGGAGGAGGTGAAGACCAAAAGAAGCAAAATGATACATATAAGTAGAGTTTCTCAATCTGAGCCAATCATCACAGGTTGGGAATGAATTTTCCTCTTATGCATTTATTATACATCATCCTTGAGAGAACAAGAAAGTAATTACTCATATAATTATCTGGTCTGTGGTTCAAATTAACAATACTTGTTGAAAAAGAACCTATGAAAGGTTATAGAGCCACTAAGTGGGGAGAAGCCAGGTTTTCTGATGTAGGATCCAGCTTATTTTCTTAGTTCTTTTCACCAAGCACTCAAGAACACCAGCATACAAGAAAATGCAGTTCAATGTCTTTTAGGAGAAAGGAGGAGAAATAGCATATCACATGCTATTTTCAATAAATGGAAGACTAACAATGTGATATAATGAGGTTATTTTTTTCTCTTACACTATTCACAATTGTCAATATATTATCACCTAATAGATGACCCTGGAATTTTAAAGGTTAGCAGTTTAGCTTGGCTTCTGGGCTCTGTACAGCAGGTTGGAGGACTAGTATTATTGTTGAACTTTAAAGCTATGATTCACGTTTCATAAGTACTTCATTCTATATTTTATAAGTACTTTACATGAAATTAATGGAAAGGAAAAATATTTGTCATAACCCATGCTCTTTCATCTTAATTTTACTGAAATCTTAAACGTGTTGGTATGTTTTCAGTATGTAGAATGTGGCCTGGCGCATGATTATATACTATTGATGTAATAAATACCATTACATGTTGTTTATGTTGTTGTTATGTGAACAAAACAGATTGTTTTATGAAATGCAGATGCTCCTTACATACCACTAAACAGGACTCTTCTGATAACTTTTTACTAGAATATATTTTCCATAGAAATAAAATTTATCATTTAATTTCTATAGAAACAAAATAGAAATACAGTTTTAAAAATCTTCATTAGAATGTAGGAAAGACCTTCATACACTTACCTCCACAGACCCTACATGTGTAGCAACCATCTCTAAAAGACGCTGCAAGTTATTTCCCACTTTTCGTCGTTCTTCAGTTGTGGTTTGCACAACTAGTTGGTATCTGTAGAATAAAAACTCTTGCTTGAGTTGTCTAGGAGAAAACCCCTAATCCATCAGTTCTAGTTAGCTCACTTCTCCTTTTCATATTCAATAAACGCAGACTGTGTTTGGTATATGCGCTGTTTGTTTCTCAGCCATTAAGACGGAAAAACATTTTCAAAGATCCTTTGCAAGCACCAAAACAAAACAGCACCAAAACCTTGTGCCTTAACATACAAAACTTGGGGGCAACAGGTCTTCACTGAATCTCCAAAAGGGTTGTAAACTTAAATGCTTTCTGGGAGAAGGCATTCAATACATTTGAATGGGGAGTGGGAGTCTCTCTTTTTTTTTTTAACATATGCAAATTCAAATTAAAAACAAAGACTGCAAGCCAAAAAAATGCTTCAGCTGAGTTTTTTATCCCTAAACTACAAATAAGCAAATGAAGAGGTGTGATTTTCTTAAGGGTTGTACTTCTGATTTTATTAAGGGTTTTCTTAAGGGTTGTACTTAAGGATTTTCTTAAGGGTTGTACTTCTGAATTTATTAGTTGAGGGTCACTTAATTAAGACTTTAAAAAAAAGAGCCTATGGATTCAGTATATTGACTTTCTATGCATTGCATGAGAAAATTATATACACAAAGGCAGAATACTCTTTAAAAAAGGATGTCACCATTTTAGTTACTGTTAATACACAATGTGGCTAAAACTCTTTCTATGTAAGTTTTAAAATAATATGGAAACCAAGAGGGAAAACTTGACAATGTGTAATTTGATAATGAAGAACTAAGAAATGTAGCATATAGAGTTAGTTCTGTTGCTTGTTTGGAAATACGCATTTGCTCCATTTGGATTGAAATATTACGTAGCAATTTGAACATAATGCAAAAATTTGTATTTGCTTATGACATTTCTTTCCTTTTTTAGAGTCTGTTTATCTATTTATTTATTTTTAATAAATTTGGGGCTCAAACTCACAATCCTGTGATCAAGAGTTGCATGCTTTAAAAAAAAAAGTTCCATGTTCTTCAGCTGAGTCATACAGTTGTCCCTATGCCATTTCCTTCTTGAAAAACACTAAGTGAATGCAGAAAACTGTCCTCAGCTGAATCCAGACGCAAAGGAATATAAAAACATATAAACACACACCTCAAATGTGTACCAGCTCCCTCAATTCATTACATTATGTGATGAGTCACATGCATCCACCTCTGGTGTTAAAACTTCCCATCTGATTTTGGATAATTCTCCCTCCACCTCATTTCAATAATTTAAAAGCTGCAACCCTTTGAATGCCCCTTTCCCAGGCAAACTTCTGGAGTCTTTAAAATATAGTGTCATATTTATCATAGCATTTATGTACTTCTTAAACATTTAACATATGTACAATTGTGCTAACATTTTAGTTAGGTTCCCATCTTTTGTTTATGTGTGTCACTGGCTGATTTTGAGTGTTGTGCCCAATCCCAATTTTACTGTAGGTGCTGATTTTTCATTGCATGATTTTGCAGTGTGGTGATTATTATGAGGGCACATAATGTGTTACAGCACAATGATCATATAATTTACAGGATACAGTTTGTTGTATATATAATTTCCAGAAAGTATAAATATCTTAAAAATAGAAACAAATAGCCAAAGTATTTCAACTGACTGAAAATTTTATGCTGTTTTCAGTGTTTAAAAGCCCTTTATTAATTATATGTAAAAATAAATGTTTTCTTAGGAGGCGATAGCTATAATAGTAGCAGAATACATTTAGGGACAGTATTTCAAGTTACAGGCTCTTTCTGTGTTCACTACTTCCTCTTTCCCATGTAGCTCTATAATATAAATTAAAGCTAATAAACATAGATCTGGTTTTACAGAAATGTTAAATAATTAATCTGAAATAAACATTATAAATCTTGGTTACATGAACTTACTCTCGCTGAATAGCATCTAATTCATTCATAGCTTCACTGAGGCCCTCGTTTACAGCGCTCTCCAGCAGATGCTTGTGTTTCTCCAAGGACTCCAGCTCACTGGCACATTTTTTGTCCTCTTCTTCAGCTTCCTATCAAGATAAGCGTATGGTTATCATTTTTAATGTTTGTGTTCTATATACTTCATATACTATACTCCACATACCATCTATATGTAACACATTAAAAAAAAATCAGGTTGCACTATCATTTATATTCTCAGAATGTGTACTGTTTTACATGTATGAGACTTTAAAAAGCTTTTTTGGAAATTTTATACTGTAAACCTAAATATGACCTTCTCAACAGGCCTTATATGGAATTCATTCAGCGGTATTTTCAGGTAGGTACTATAAGAAACCTTAGGATAATGACTTAAATATTTCCTATGATCATCAAGAGGTCTTTTATACATGCAAAAATGTGGGTAACTTTCACACTACCTTTATTTCACATATGTGAAATATGCACAGGAAAAGGAGCCCAAAGTCATCAACTCTTAGGTTAAGATGAAATATGAAAGGCTTTCACTGAAGTGCTTTAAGAGGACAAATGCAAGTACTGTCATGGAGAACATATGAAAATAACAATGATTACCAACTAGCTCATATTTCACATGTAGATCACATTACTGTGGTGTATTTTCCAAAAATTTCTCACTACTTAACAAAATTTATAGGCCCTAAATGCAATACAAGGCCAAGAGAAAATTTCCAATTCCTAATACTTTGTTGCTGTAACTAAGTAAAAGATATTAGTATGACTAAAATTCTCTTGTCAGTTTTATAAATGGTAATGAAGAGTCACACGAGTGCTTCCCTAAGTAAGACATGGTGAGAAGGTGGATGGATTAGAGGTGGTGGGAAAAGAATCCTATTATTTTTCCCACATTCTAAATTTCATATAAAATATCTTTGTGATTTGGCCAAGTTAGTCAGTTTGCTATAACTCTTTCCAGGCAATCACATACACAAGCCTTATTGGAGGTTTATGCTTTAGGAGTACTTAACATTAAATTTCTAAAAAAGGTAGAAGAGATTACATTTAAAACATGTTTTGGTCTTACAAGGATACAGAATCTCATATTCAAGTCTAAAATATTAATGAAACAGTAAACGTGTTCTCATGTGAAACAGCCAATTCCTGGAAAAAAATCCTTTAAAAGGACAAAATAACTCTTTACAATAAACTTTAGAAGATTACACTAAACTTAAACACAAGTTAAGCTTAAATGTTTACTTAGATGTAAGACTAGGTCAAAGCTTACCTATACAAACTGTGGCAAAGTTCTTACCTTAACCTTTTGTTGGTAAAGATCGTCCAGCTTTTGAACTTCTTCTTTCAGAGTTTTTACACCTCTCCTGCTTTCTGTTATCATTGTATTTAGCTTGGAGAATAAAACTTGGGTTGAGAAATCATAACCATACACCAAAAACATTTTAGTAAGTTATAAAACTTTCATATTACCGATTGAACCATGTTATTTTTAGTCCTTTTGGATTCTCACCTATCATTTGTTCTCAGAATTTATTATTCCCCAAAGAGGAGTTAAATAAAAACAAACACACAAAAAGACATATATATATTTTTAATGTACAATATTAAAATACAGAGTTAATTAGGAAAAAAAGTCTGGCTTAATTCCCAGTAAAAGAAGGATACCAGGTACTTTTCTACTAGTTGCTGTGGGGGTGTTTGTAAGCAATCTTATATAGTATTATAAATATTACATGTATTATATACACTCTGAACATTTTTATATTAATTTGTTAATACATGTAAGTTGTTTTTGCCTTCTAGTTTTGAAGTCTAGATTTACTTACATTTCATCTCTTTTATTAGTTATCTAGCTTTCCATTTGTGTGTTTACTTTCTAGGATGTTAAAGAGAAGTTTTCATATTGATTTTAGTGGATGTTTTCTAACTGGTTATTAATCAATGGATTCTCCCAAACAGTAATAAATTTAACACATTTAATCTTATTAAAGTTTGAGCTTTAAGCCTGTTGAAACCAAAATTAAAGAAAAAAAGTATTTCCAAAGTTACCAGAAATTAATATAGAATGTTTTCCAGCTAGGTTAAGAAAATATTTGCTCTAGGAAATAAAAAATAGAAAAATGTATCTATAAGCTGGATCTTTCTTTAAAAGGATGATTCAGCACATATATGAAGTCACAAAAAAATTACGCATACATATTTTTAGGAGAAATTTAGTGAAGCAATTGTTGTTTGGTATATGATAGGATGGTAAAGTGACTATTTATTAGAGAAACTTGCATATACTTCTCATTCAATTATCAAAAGTCTCTTTATAAAGAATATTCCTTTTCTATTTTACAAATGAGAAGAGTTGGCTAGAATGAATGCTATTCACGTAGGATCATACAGCGAGCATATGCCCACAACTCCAACCTAGATGTTCTAACTCCAATCAGCTCAACTGATTAAGCATCTGACGCTTGATCTTGGCTCAGGTCACGATCTCAGGGTCATGGGATCAAGTCTGTGTTGGGCTCTATGCTGGGCATGGAGCCTGCTTAAGATTCTCTCTCTCCCCTTCCTCTGCCTTCTCCCCGCCCCCACAAGACTAAAGTTACTGAAGCTATTCAAGCAGGAAAAAATTTTCTCTACCCTTAAGGTTCTTTTGGCTGGTTTAAGAATTTAACTGACATAAGAATGATTAACAGGAGAAAACCAAATTTAATTTTGTATGTATGGGGAATGCACAAAGACATGAGATTCTAAAGACAAGCAAAAGGAAGTATATTTGTCATCGTAAGCTAAAGATAAGGGGGTAGGGGTCTGGGATTTCAAGAAAAGGAAAGCAATTCATAGGAAGATGGAAGAGTTAATGTTTGGTAAACAAATGTTTTCTAGGCCACACAGACACAAATGGGACATAGAGAGGAATTTTAAGAAAGAGACTTTGCTAAGTTCCTCACTGTCTACCATCCCTAGTTTATATTATACTGTAGTTATCTATGGTGATACCTCCCTTCTGGGAGGAGGACCTTTAATTCCTTTAGGCAATTAGGGGGTAGGTGGAGATCAAAGTTTCTTCCAGAGTCTTTTGGGTATTGAATACTTTCAGTTCTGAATAAGCTGCATGCCAAAGTGGCACATCTTGGGGTGATTGGCCCTTGACACCTACACTATAAATTTCCCGTTTTCCTGTTATTTCTGGGGCACCTGGGTGGCTCAGTGGGTTAAAGCCTCTGCCTTCGGCTCAGGTCATGATCCCAGGGTCCTGGGATCCAGCCCTGCATCGGGCTCTCTGCTCAGCAGGGAGCCTGCTTTCCCCTCTCTCTCTGCCTGCCTCTCTGCCTACTTGTGATCTCTGTCTGTCAAATAAATAAATAAAATCTTAAAAAAAAAAAGATATGTTATTTCTGAAGAAAAGTGCTGAATTAAACCAGTTGTTTCATTAAATTTATCTGCAGTAAGATCATTGCATAGCCAAATAATCAGAACTTCCACTAGGAAGTCAAGTTTGTCAAAATCATGTTTACTTAATCTCTGAGCAGCTTCTAACTTTCATGTGAGCTTTGCTAAAATTTCATCAATTAAACATTCCCACCCCTCCCCCAACCTTATTACAGAAATATACATTTCCACTGTAGTAAATAAGGGAAAAATTAAGGAAAATAAAAATTACTAATAATTCTATAATCTCAAAGAACTGTTATTAATATTTGGTATACTTCCTTCAGTATTTCATTCATTCATTCAGTAAACAACTGTCCAACAATTTATAAGCAGAGAAGATATCATTAGTTACTTTAGTTAGAAAATTTTTTTCTTCTGTCATTGAGAAGACAGAAGCCACTAGATTGGATTTCCATCACTTCCTGTCTCCCAACAACCAAAATATTTCTTACGAGACCCTTCTTTCTGTCAGTTTCAGGATGCATGATACCCATTTTCCTCATGAAGAGAACCCCTTTACCTCTTCTCTAGATCCCAAGCCTTGGTATTTCTTCATGAACTATGTTCAAATACATCAATACCTTTCACTCCTAATTTTTTAAACTTCACTTTTTAAACTAATTTTTTAAATTCTTTGTAATGGTCCCCCTTGAATGAAGTCCACCTTACTTCCTTTAACAAGTGTCATAAATAATTTTTTTTCTTTAACATCATATACCAAAGCTAGACATCTGAACATTCTTAATTCCTCTCTTCTGTAACCTTCACATCCAAATGGACCAGTAAATTACATTGTTCCCATCTTTAAATCTTTTTTCCACTCTCACTGAAATAGCCTTGGACTGAGTCTTTACCATTTATCACTTGGGATAGTGTTAGGTCTCTGAAATGTATGCCTCTAGTTTCATGTACTTCTAAACTAGCCTTCATACATTATGGGGCTTACTGTATTACAAGGGTGTTATGCCCTGACTTAAAATCTTCAGGGGCACCTGGGTAGCTCAGTCAGTTAAGCGTCTTGACTTTTGATTTTGGCTCAGGTCATGATCTCAGATTGGGATTGAGCCCTGCTAGGCTCACATCCAAATGGACCACTAAATTACATTGTTTCAATCTTTAAATATCTCTTTTACACCCTTATTGCAATAGCCCTGGTTTAAATTTTTTACCATGTATCATTCAGGATACTATTTGGCTTCCTAACTGTGTGCCTCTAGTCTCTTTCCCTTCTGCAATCATTTGGAGCTCTCTTCTATTTGCTAAATGGGATGCTGCGTGACTCATGAATTGTTGAACAAAGTCAATTAGATCTTCAGATTTATTCACTTCTTTACAAAACTAGAAAATGCAACTCTAGAAGCATTTCAAAGTTCATCTGTTTCTTTTTACCAGTCCCCAAACAGTCCCTATTTATTTTAAAAGTCTTGTAACTTGTATTCTTTCCTGTGTCTTTGAAATGTAAATGTTAAAGTACAACTTCAGGGATAATTCTTACCAGGAAAAAAATGAAAAAAGAAAACATCATTTAAAACTTAGTTTAAGCCATCCACTCAAGTAGCCTTAAATTACTCTATCTACCAGATAAACAACTTAGATACAAATTCTTTTTAACTAGTAAAACAGGCCAGAAGGTCTCTGTTTATATCTGTTATATGTTTATGTGTGTCTATTATAAGTGCATTAAAGGTGTGTGGTATTTTTCTACCTCTAAAATTAGTTTGTAAAAAAGCTCTATTTAATTGACCTAAACTAAGTGCTTAAATAAATTCGCTATTCATAAAAAGTAAAAAAAAACCCCAAAAAACAAAAAAACAATGGAAACTAACCCAAGTGCTTTCTGAATTCACAACACCTAAGAAAATATTCATTATTAAGTTTAACTTAAGTTTGTTTGATTTAAGTAAAATAAACTTTTCTTTCAAGTTATAAACATTGAATAAAATGCATACATACAAGTCTTATTCCACCTGGGTTTATCAATCAAATCAGTTTATGTTATCTCTTGACAAAATCTGTAAGCAAGAAAAATTATCTTGGGATGATGACTGACTTTGTCTAATGTCTAATGAAATTTTGGTTGGTAATTGAAACACAGGAAAGAACAAGTAAATTAAAGGGATATAAAAAGATAAAAAGTTTTTAGGTGAACTTTTAAATAGTTTCCCCAAGTCTTTTTGGTAACCTGGAAACTTAAAGTTTTAGCTAGGTTAAGTTAAATGATCAGTAAAGTTAAATTCATTCACTATTCAGATCATTTCCAAATAAGATAAAATACTAACACATTAGTTACTGAATATTGGTTTATCTACTTTTTAATTCCTTTTACACAGGAACTAAAGATATTAGGACTTACTAATAAACATGTGTCATGACCCTGACAAATTTTCTGTGAGAAAACACGTTTCTAGAAATCATAAAGAAGTATTTATTAGTCTGCTAATCTACAGAATGGTAATGTAAGAGATGGTTTTTAAGTTCTTACTTCTTAGATTTCACTGGAAATTAAAAGTTTCTAATGGTATAAATTTTAATATGTATAATTAAAACTGGTAGAAATAATAAAGGAAGGACATTCTATGTGTGGTCAAGGTTGTAAGATTGGAATGAATTTAGTTAAGAAAAAGAGGGTTTTTTTGGTCTTTTTTTAAAAAAAGATTTTACTTATTTACTTATTTATTTGAGAGAGGAGAGAGAACACAAGTGCACGTGTGTGTGAGGGGGTAGGGTCAGAGGGAGAAGACAACTCCTTGCTGAGCAGGCAGCCCCATATGAGGCTTGATTTGTGCACCATGCTTACAAGTCTCCAGTTAAAGCAATTTTAAAAAGAGATTTTATGGTCAATTGCTTTTCTTGCTATTCTTATGTAAATAATGAGACCAAGTTTAATGCAAATAAATTACTTTTACCGTGGTTATCTTCAGTAAATATGGGTGTAATTTCAGAGAGAAAAATTAGGTTTGAACCTTTGTAGATATTAAATTATAATCCTGTTACATTTGAGGTTTTGTTATATATCTATAAATCAGACTAGGTCTTGGATTATTCTAATTTCCTCACACATCTGACTATGACTTTCCAAATTAATGTTTCCAATTTTCTCCTCTGACTTCTGATTTGGAATTACTAAGAACAAAGACTGCCTTGAATCTTCCCTTGAAAGAGACTATTACTACCTCCTTACCACCCTGATGGCAGGAAAACTTCAGGGACCTGAACCCTAGACATAGCGTCTCACAGCTGAAGAAGGTTCTGCCTGACATTGGTCCTGTGCAAATGATGGAGACCTCTAAAGCAAATTAAGATAAACTAAGAAGAGAATGAGCGGGACAGTAAGATAGATTGTTTCATCCCAAGGTGCTGGATCGGGACTTCAGACCTTATCTAAACATGACACCCTCTATTCTTCTCTTTCTTTACTTTGGCATTGGCCTGGAAAGATAAAGCCATCATCTGTATTTCCTAGGCCACTGCTAAGGGAGGTTTTTCTCTGGTATTTGGAACAACTTTTAATTTCAGGCTAGGAGAAAACCGAATTGACCCCTGGTTTGTACGGGTGAATGCAGCAATCCCTGTGATTTAATCCATTAATGGGACAGCCTTACAGGAATGATCTGGGCTCCAACAGGGTTTTTCTTTTTCTGTGGTGGTTATTATTCTGGCTGGGCCTATGAATGCCTGAATGGCTAATATACAATTGAGCAATGCTTCTTAGGTTATTTAATTGTGCCTCTAACTATCCACAAACTGAGATACCTCACTGGTCACCTCCCTAAATTTAAATTGTCAAGGCAGAAGTGATTTACATGACTCAAAGGCATTCATGACTCAAAATTAGCTTACTTTGACTCTGGCCAAAGTTGTTCTTGGTAATAGGATAGCCCTTGATTATCTTTTAGCCAAGCAGGGAGGTACTTGTGTTGAGGTCAACATTACCTGCTGCACCTGGACTAGCAATTCTGGGGATGATGAAAATCAGTTACGTAAGATCACTGAGGAAGCCACTTTTAAAAAGGTCACTGTTGGTCCCTTTTTATTTATTTGAGATAGAGAGCATGAGAAGGGGTAGGGTCAGAGGGAGAAGCAGACTCCCTGCTGAGCAGTGAGTCTGATGGGAGACCTGATCCTGGGAGTCCAGGGCTCCCTGAGCTGAAGGCAGTCACTTAATCAACTGAGCTATCCAGGTGACCCTTGTCCTCTTCTAAGAGTTTTTCCCAGAATCTCCTTCCTTTGTCTATCTCTTAAGTAGTGTTGTTTCTCAAAATTTGATCCTCTGCCACTTTCCTCTACATAGTCTCAGAAATATCATCCACATTTGGGTTTAAGAACCACCTATATGGTGAAGACTCTTGAAATCTGTATTTTCAGACCTAATCTCTCCCCATGTTCTGAATCTATTACTCTGGCTTCCTTTTGGAGGTCTGTGTTCTGCAGAGGCAAGCTCAATATCACCAGTACAGGGCCGATTAGTTGCACTCATTTTTCCTCCCCAAGGTTGCCCACATTGGAAAAAATGGAAGTTACTGTTGGTACCTCTTTCCCTCCCAGCTTTTACAGTCTGCCAAAAATTGCCTGAGGTCTATCTCAACATTTCCTAAATCTGTACCCTTCCTTCTATTGCTACTGTAATACTTTGGTTTAACTTCTTAACAATTTCAAGTGCTTCTCCACAAGTCACTTTTCTATGACCAAAAGGGTTTTGAAAAATGGGAACCTGATTAGTGTAACCACAGGTCAGTCTTTTCCTCCAAATGGGAGTTTATACTTCATTCAAACTTTTTATATTTATCTACAGCCTATACTATAGTATAGCCTATACTATACAGTAGGCATTAAAAAAAAAAGTTTTATTAATTTCAGAGAGCCAGAGAGAGTGTGAGCATGGAGGGCAGTGGGCAGAGAGAGAATCTCAAGCAAACTCCCCACTGGACATGGTGCAGTCCTGACCCCAGGACCCTGAGATCATGACCTGAGCTGAAATCAAGAGTCAAGGATTAACCAACAGAGCCACCCAGGTGCCCCACCTATAGTAGGCATTTTAGAACTCCCTGGGGGTCCCTTCCAAGTTTTCCTGCCTACGGCTTTTTTTTTTTTAAAGATTTTATTTATTTATTTGACAGAGAGAGATCACAAGTAGGCAGAGAGGCAGGCAGAGAGAGAGGAAGGGAAGCAGGCTCCCTGCTGAGCAGAGAGCCCGATGCGGGGCTCCATCCCAGGACCCTGAGATCATGACCTGAGCCGAAGGCAGCGGCTTAACCCACTGAGCCACCCAGGTGCCCCCTGCCTACGGCTTTTAAAAAGTTTCAAGTCAGTTTGAAAGTCTGCAGGTTTAGTGCCCATTCCAACGAAAGAGAGAAATCAAACTGAAGGAACTTAAGTGAAGATGTCATCTTAAATATCCCACACACCTGCAGAGTACCTGTTTAAGTAGTCCTAGTTCCTTATCTTCTTTCCATTGTGTGATGTCATAGAAACCCCAAATTATAATAACAATAGTATCATGAAAAGGCCCACTTATCTAATGTTAAAAAGTCTGCTATATTTTTTTGAGTGGGGATTCTTTCTAATACAAAGTAAGTTTTGATAGAATTTGTTAACTTGAAAAAAATGTGGGTTACTTGCATAATTTGTGAAATGCATAGGTTTTATTTCCAGATGAGAAAAACAAATTTCTATTCTGAGCAAAGACAGGATTTTGTACCTTGAAATGCCACAGTACTAGCTGAAGAGCTGAACTAGAGTTTTCCTTCAGTTGTTTGGTGTCATATAAACAATACCTTTTGTGTGCAGTTGAGAAATAGCTTCCTAATCAACTTTAACAATATTTAAAGGTTACTGAATCAATAGTAGTGTTATCTTTTGGTTATATTATTTTTATATTTATATATATTATATTATATTTCAAGTATCTTAGAAGAAGGAATTTTATGAAACCTATTTTTGGAAGTAGACTTCTACTGGCATTTGAGTTCCCCTGAATTTCATAGTGCAGAATGAAAAATGTGGTTAATAGAAATCTCTTAATTTATTATAGCTACTTTGCCTCAAGCCCCAAGTGATACATATCTACTTTTAAGGTAGCCATCTGAAATTCCTTATAGTATAAAGAGATATTAAGGGGCACCTGGCTGGCTCAGTCCAAAGGGCATGCAATCTTGATAGCAGGGTTGTAAGTCTGAGCCCCATGTTGGATTTAGAGATTTACTTAAATATATATAAAACTTAAAAAGAAAAAGGGATATTAAATTATCTGAAGTTGAAGGAGATAATTCTCCACTTATTTTTATTTTTATTAAAGATTGTATTTACTTATTTGGCAGAAGCACACACAGCAAGAGAAGGAACATAAGAAGGGGGAGTGGGAGAGGGAAAAGCAGGCTTCCTGCTGAGCAGGGAGCCCAATGCAGGGCTCCATCCCAGGACACCGGGATCATGACCTGACCTGAAGGCAGACACTTAATGACTGAGCCACCCAGACGCCCAGGCAATTATTCATTTAAAATCAAGGATAATTTACTCAGTATTTTATTATTTCATCATCAATGACATGTATAGCCAAGGATGTTTAAGTTATTTTAAAAGTTACCTAAAATGTTTCTAAGTCAAGGGCATACTCAATTCTCCTTTTACATAATATCTTAAAAATTCATTCCTTAAAAGGTACAAATTCATTCCTTAGAAACTACAAACCATCTCTAAGAGTTAAAAATCTTATTTTTGCTTTTAAAAACTACATTTTGTTACTTACCTGTTCTAAAGTATCCTCTAACCCCATTTTTTTATTTAGAGCTTTATTAATTTCTTCTTCAGTTTGGTTCAAGAGTTCCTTGAGTGGTACCTATAAAATACATAGGAATATGGGTTACATATGATATATCTAAGTACAAAAGCTCTCATGAGGCATCTACGTATTGTGATAGAAGGAGCCACTTTTGGAGAAAAAAAAGTGAAGCCATTTAGTTTTCACACTAAATTAATACACCATAAATAAGACAATAAAAGTAATTTTTTTCTTTAAAGATTTATTTATGAAAGAGAGAGAGAGAAAAAGAGAGAGAGGCAGACAGAGGCATGCAGGGGTGGGGCAAAGGAAGAGGGAGAGAATCTCAAGTAGACTCCCTACGGAGCAAGAAGCCTGACTCCCGGCTTGATCTTTGGACTCTGAGATTATGACCTAAATAGAAACCAAGATGATGCTCAACCTAGTGAGTCACCCAGGAGTGAGGATAAAACCAATTTTCAATGTAATTTCTGTAACTATAGAATGCAACTTGCTTTTGGTTTTGAATACTTGCAAAATTTTAGATTTGCTTATGGATTCTGGGGATTCACTGCTATTCAAATATTTTATAAATACACTTATTTTAATGCAGTGTCTTTTCTGAAAATAATTTATATTTTTCTCTTTAATCCTTTTCAACTGTTTAATCTTAAAATTATCTGCTTGTATTTCTTCTTTCTGCTATTCATTGGAATTCTGCTAGAATAGCAAGACTTGAAACATAGCATATGTCCACCAGCAGCCAATGACTGGTTGAATAAGCTACACAATGAAGACTCAGAGACTGCAAAAAGAACCACGGACTCCTCAACATACTACTGCAGAGAAATCGCCAGGGTGGGTTTTTCCATGAATAAAGCAAGGTGGGTATCCAGCATAGGCAAATGTTTACCAGTTTATTTAAGAATGATGAAAGTCAGAAACAGCCAGATGGAAAAGATGCATAAGGCAAGGTACTTTGGAAGGGGGACAAAGCTTCCATACCCTCTGGGTGAGCCCTGCATTTCCATGTGTTCACCAACCCTGAAGCTCTCATTGCTTGTATTTCTTATGCTTATCATCTATTCTACTAATTTTCTTTCAACACAGTACCTCATTGTTTCCCATTATTATTATTTTTTTATTGACATCAAACTCACACTTTAAATGATTGAATTGAAATAATTTAAAATGAATTTAATATAAAACTACCTCTTTTAAAGCATACAATTAAATGGCATTTAGTACATTCAGTGTTGTATTTAGTACATCAGTGTTGTATAAACACCACGTCTCATTCCAAACCATCTTCATCACCAAAAGGAAACCCTGTGGTTACTACCTTTTTTAGTAGGTCTTCTGAAATTACTGTTTTTAATTTTGGCACTCTTTTTTTTTTTTTTAAAGATTTTATTTATTTGTCAGAGATAGAGGGAGAGAGAACGAGTGAGCACAGGCAGACAGAGAGGCAGGTAGAGGCAAAGGGAAAAGCAGGCCCCCTGCCGAGCAAGGAGCCCGATGTGGGACTCGATCCCAGGGTGCTGGGATCATGACCTGAATCGAAGGCAGAGGCCTTAACCTACTGAGCCACCCAGGCGCCCTGATGCAATGCCTCTTTTTTCTTTTCTCCAAATACTATTTGTAACAGTTGGGGTTGCACCTTCTGGATGCTATTTCTATTTTTATTGTTCTATTATTATGTAAAACTCTTTCCAGAGACCATAGTAAAACCTTTCCTCTTTTCTTAGAATGTGAATTCTTTTTGTATTGGGTAATCCTTTCTACACTGATTTGAAGCAAGTAATTATTTTCTTGCATCAGTGTCAAATTACTCAAAATAGTGGTGTGTAAACTATCTGGCTGCCAGCCTGTCTGTCTACCTGCCTACCTAGCTACTGCTTGAGAAACAATTCAGTAAAAGACCGTATGTTTACCGGATGGATCTTTTCCTATTGAAAATGAGTCTAGCTTTATTTAATCAAAGTCTGTTCACCAGTAAACTGTGATCTCTGGAAATGCAGGAATTGTATCTTTCTGGGTATTTCATCTCCAGCACCTAGCTGGTGGGGGCATACTATGTATTTAATCAATAATTTGCTGAATGCATGAATGACTCTCAAGGGAAAAATGCATAGCTTTAGATCCTGACATTCTTTATTAAAAAACTAAGTATTTTGAAAAGTGTCATTTTTGAAGGGGCCACTAAAATACTAAAATCTGTGAATAATTCAGAAGATGCAATAGAACGATTTAAAAATTTTCTTCCATAAATTATATCCTTGGCCATATTTAAAAATTAGGTGCAGATTTTTCATTATTGACTGGTGTTACTTAATCCCCTGTTATATTTATGCTTTCACACATGACTTCATGAGTGTCCTTATGCCTGAAGCTCTTTCCACAGACCATCCCAATAAATACCTCCTCTTTCAAGATTTCATTCCAGGTTCACCATCTCTGGGGACACTTTTCTTCCCCCCAGTTCTGGCAAGAATTGATCTCAACACCATAACTTGTGAGCATTTCTAATAAAGCACATATATAATAATTATTTATTTACTTAAGAGCAAGGGTCAGGTAATTTTTCTCTTTACAATTCTGATGTCTATATTAAATATAATCAAAGTTTCTATTGGTTATTGGTTTCTAGTTGAGTAAATAAAGTAGGTAGAGAGGAAGAAAAGGCTTTATAATTCAAAGAGGATGGTATAATAAAGACTTTTAAATACCAAAACAAAGGAGGATTAAAGTTTCAGTGTTTTATTCCTGTGTTCAGTCCTCATTTATGAAGATGCTGAAGTTTAAACTCTTACTTATAATAAATGAACAAGACATTAGTCATATCATTTAAAAATCTTTTGAAGTACTTATAGTACTTACGTAAACTTGAGCTCTGTATTTGACAAGGCAGTTGGCACCAGCTTCAGGATTAAACTTAATTTCAAAGTCATAACCTTTGGAATTTTCAGCACCCTTAGGGATAAGTTTTAATTTTCTGGCCAACTTGTGATACTCTGATAATTGTGTTTCAATCTGTAGGAAGAGAACACAAAAAGGAATGTTAAAGTAAACAAAACAGCCCCTTTCCATATGGTTTTCAATTGGCATTTCTGCAATTATACATAAAAATTACAGTATTTTTTGTAGTTTAGTAATTTGGTTTATTTTAGTAGTAAGGGTGGCAGTTTTAAAATGCAAAGAATGAAAGATTTTATTCACACAAAATCTGTGTAATTTAAAAATTGTAATTAATTAGTAAGCAATATACTACTCTTCTTTCACTTACTGGATAGTTTGGAACGAGAATCCATATTTAGGTATTAATTAAAATTTACTTTAACTGTCAGAGAAATTATGAAACCAAACAAACCTTGGTATCATCAATGTACAAAATAAAACATTTCATTTCTCCAAAATAAGTGAAATGCAATCATAGAAGTCACAAATATCATTTTAACAAAAATATTTTAATAACAATTCCATATTTCCTGGTCTCCTTCCCTTCCTTTAGGGCTCTGTTCAAATTACATCATCAGAAAGGCTTTTGCTCTATATTTCTCAATCCTCTTTACTTTTATTCATAGCACTTACTAATACCTGATGTATTTATTTACTTTCATTGTAAGCTCCATGAAAGCAGTCCCTGCAGGACTCAGAACAGTGTTTGGCATTTAGGAGGTATCCAATATTTGATTAAATAAATGAATTTGCAGAGTCTAGACAATTTATTTTCATACTGCTTCCTCCATTTCATTTTCTCACTGTTGTTACCTATCTACAAAACTGAAGACTTTGAGTGAAAGAATGCAATGGGGGAAGAGCACCCACTGAAACTTAATTTGTAATTTCCAAAAATTTATCAGCTCTCAAAAGCAAGGCTACTTATATATTAATATATATATATTACACTTAAGATTTTAAAAAGTTATTTATTTATTCATTTAAGTAATTTCTACACCCAAAGTGGGCTCAAACTCATGACCCCAAGATCAAGAGTTGCAAGATCTTCAGATGAGTTAACGAGGTGCCCCACATTTAAGATTTCTTACTAATGAATCAGGAAATAATTTCAACTACTCTAATTTCTAAGATAGTAGCTCTCTAAGGATTATTAAAATGTGTAGGCTCTGTTTGTCCTTGTACTAAATGGTTTTATAGGTAGTTGCTTCTGTTCTTCACCAGCAGTTTATTTATCTGAATGAAAACAATTTTCACAAGCCCATGCACTTACTGCAGGGAGAGCAAATGTGTGGCACATTTATTCTTCCCACACGCAACTCAGAGAGTGAAAGCCAATCACACATTTTCCTGATGAGCAGATGTTGGTTCAATGGTTATCTTAACATAGATATCCAAAAAGCTACACTAGCCGGAGGTGGCATGTGGAATAAAAATTAATTCAGAAAAAAAGATGACGGATCAAATGTTCATATTAAATTTTTGCATTCTGCTATCATTTTTTAATCTCGCTCTCATCTAGTACCCTAAAGTTTTCTTTTTTTTTTTTTTTTTTTTTTTTTTTAAAGATTTTATTTATTTATTTGACAGAGAGAGATTACAAGTAGGCAGAGAGAGAGAGAGAGAGAGAGAGAAGGAAGCAGGCTCCCTGCTGAGCAGAGAGCCCGATGCGGGACTCGATCCCAGGACCCTGAGATCATGACCTGAGCCGAAGGCAGCGGCTTAACCCACTGAGCCACCCAGGCGCCCACCCTAAAGTTTTCTTCTCACTGTGTATGGCTTACTCTGCTCTAATCAGATCACTGCTTACCTATTTCCCACATAATTTTCTTCTTTTGCGTGATCCTCCAAAATAAAAAACAGCATTTATACAGCTAATTTTAGCTAGTCAAACTCAAGAGTTCATCTTGTCCAGAGATTCATAACTTCCCCATTGTCACACAGTGCTTGAGAAATAAAATATATTAATGTTTGTTGAAGGAGCTTATTTCAGATTCACTGATGTAGTTTAACCACACCTTACTTTATTAATAAGGAAACTGAGACTATGAGAGGTGAGATAACATGCTGAGTTCAAACAGGTATATGATGGAAAATCCAGGGTTAAAATACAGGTTTACCAAATTCTAGGTTCAAAGACTTTTGGGATCACCACTACAGCCTAGTTCTTATAAATGTCTATGTTTTCCCTTAATACACAGGGACAGAGGTTATCTAGAGGGTAGGATGAGGGAGTAAAGATAGTCAAGGCAAAGCAAAAGTATGGTGAAACAGGGATTTAAAAAAAAGAGGCAATGTTTACTGCTCATACTGAACTGTTCTTTCCAGATGAAAAATTACATATGTAGGTGTGCAAACTACAGATTTTTAAAAATATAAAAGAGTTAAAACCTAAGAAATTATTTGTATTATGCCTATAATGTACTTTATAAGGCAACCAGGATGAAAAACCAATATTGTCCCTTTGAGCGAAAAGAGATGCTTTGAATTACTTTTTTCATTTTAACAGTGATAAATATTTTTAAGAAATAATGTACTAAGGAAAGTGCCGGCACTAATATGATACAAAACCACATTACCTTTGAAGCAAAACGAGACTAAATCTTTCTCAGTGAGGTATATATTTTAGTACTATACCTACCAATAAACAAACATTATAACTGAAAATACTAGGGTAGAACACTTCGAAGGTTAATTTTGAAACTCTCTAGTTTATTTTTTCCATTAAAAAAAAAGCCCTTTGAAAGACACATTTTATTACCTTTTCTTAAAAAAAGAGTCTTAAATAACTTTTCTTAAGAATGCAATAGTGTATAATAGCAGAAACGATCACTTTGGAATTATTTGATAGGAAAGTTTTATTTGGTTCCTAGATAACCTGTTAACTTATTGCTGTCTTAGAATATGTTGGTGTCACATGCACGATTACGCTAAATCATTAAGAAAAAGTTCATACCTACTGAGAGCTACATTAAAGAGTAATAAAGACTGCATAGGTAGCAAGAAGTACAGCAAACAGAAGTATAGAACATTTATTAAGGGATTGCCAACAAAAATAAGGATAATCTTTAATTATCTAGAAATTCATATGGCCAATATGCACACTTTCTCAACAATGTTGGCTAAAAGAATAATGTGCTACCTATAAAACTGAAGTGAAGGCGCGCCTGGGTGGCTCAGGGGTTAAAGCCTCTGACTTTGGCTCAGGTCATGATCCCGGGTTCTGGGATCAAGCCCTGCATTGGCTTCTCTGCTCAGCAGGGAGCCTGCTTCCACCTCTCTCTGCCTACCTCTCTGCCTGCTTGTGATTTCTGCCTGTAAAATAAATAAATAAAATCTTAAACAAACAAAGAAACAAACAAAAAACTGAAATGAAGTCAAGTAATTTGGTTCTGGTGAAAGTCACTAGTGGCTGCTGTTAGGAATCTGACAGAAACTTTTAAATCCCCTTATTGCATTTGACAATGCTAATTCCTTCCCGACTTCCTTTCTCAGTTTCTATCCTTGTGATCTTTCTGGCTAGTCCTCAGTTACTTTTAGGTTTCTCTTGAGGAACCTTTGTCCACTTTAAGATGCTGGTGCTCCCTTCCTCCTGTGAATTCTTCCTTGGTGAATTCATCTACCCTTGTGGTTTCAGTCACAATACATACTGATTTTTACTTAATCTACATTGCAAACCCTCATATTTTATGCTGAGGTTCAGACTCAAAGAAAAATAGCCTGTTAAATATGTTCACTTGGATGCTCCATGGACATAACAGGTCCAGCATACCATCCCTATTCCTGACTGGCCACTTCTCTTCTATTTTGGAGTAAGCACCAAGCCAGACACGGTGAATGCACCCTTTTTCTTTTATCAGGTCTTATTCACTCTACCTCCTAAGAGCACCTCCTAAGTAGTCAGAATCCACCCACTTCTTTGAATCTCCACTAGCACTATCTAAATCTAGCTCATAACTTCTTACTGCATTACTTCCACAGATCCTTATCTGTTTTGCTCCCTTCCAATCCATTTTTCACATGACCAAAAATGAGATCTTTCTGAAATGTCATATGTTTAAAAATCGTAAGGGCTTCTTGGAGCTTTCACGATAAAGTCCAAACTTTCAAATATGAAAAGAATCATTATTGTCTGGTATATGCTTTTTCTCTTGAGTTTTCTCTTTTGGTGTGCCCTTATCCCATGCTATTAAGCTCCAGCCATATGAAAAGATTCTGATGTCAGAGTACAACACACTATTTTCTCTCTGACCTTGCCCATATACTTGTTTGCTGACTCCCCTACCCTTGCCAAGAGAACTCTTTTTTTTTTTTTTTAAAGATTTTATTTATTTACTTGAGAGAGAGACAGTGAGAGAGAGCATGAGCGAGGAGAAGGTCAGAGGGAGAAGCAGACTCCCCATAGAGCTGGGAGTCCGATGTGGGACTTGATCCCGGGACTCCAGGATCATGACCTGAGCCGAAGGCAGTCGTCTAACCAACTGAGCCACCCAGGTGTCCCTGCCAAGAGAACTCTTACTTATACTTCCCAAATCAGTCCAGATGTTACCTCTTCAAGGAAACCTTTCTAAAAATTACCTCATACAACTTCCCACACCACAAACACTACATTTGCATTAAGAATACTGTATGTTTCCTCAATACCCTGTGCAAACATCTTTTAGAGGTCTGATCACATGGTCTCATATCAACTAGACTGGACGTTTCTTTAGGGGAGAGTCTGTCTTTATATCTTTATTCTTCTGAGCTCAGCATGGGAAGTGGCACACAGCAGATGTTAAACAAATGTTTGAATGGTGGGGAAGTGGCACACAGCAGATGTTAAACAAATGTTTGAATGGTGAATAGGTAAATAAAGGATGACTCAAATCCTCTTCTAGAATAAAAGGCATGTGATTTATGAATATTATTTTCATGGACTTAAGAGACACTTTTGCTTATTTCTTGGTCACTGCTAAAAAATAGACTACCTTAAATCTGATGGAGAGAAATTGGGGTGTTATTGGAAGTGACATGTGTGTTTTAGGGATGAGCGTGTTTTAGTAAAATGTCAATGCTAAAGTTTTAACTCTTAGCCAATTTATTCTCCCCACTCAGTTTTTCTTAATAGGTGTAGACCTTTATGAATGTCAGCTCTAAGATGCCACTGTGGAAATGGGATGACATACCGCCTCTTTTCCTCTGGCATATTTTAGCTCTTCATTCCATAACTGCTGTTGTTCAGCCTCTAGGTCCTTGGTTAATTTATTAATGGTCTGTTGCAATTCATTTCTTTCATGATTTATTCTCTCGATGTCTGCAACTGAGTACTTCTGGTTATCGACAATATTCTGCAGGCGAGTATTCTCTTGTTTCATTGTTTCACATTCTAGCTCTGCATTGAAGAAAACAAATTTGTTAAGTTCTTTCAATTCCTACAAAGAAATTGAGGCCATTATTTATTTATTTTTCAAACATTGTTGAAGCCGATTTAAATTTTTTAAAAAGATTTTATTTATTTATTTATTTGACAGACAGAGATCACAAGTACTGGCTGAGAAGCAGGCAGAGAGAGAGGAGGAAGCAGGCTCCCTGCTGAGCAGAGAGCCTGATGTGGGGCTCAATCTCAGGACCCTGAAATCATGACCTGAGCTGAAGGCAGAGGCTTTAACCCACTGAGCCACCCAGGCACCCCAGATTTAAAATTTTTTAACTCAGCCCTACACCCAACGTAGGGCTCAAATTCACAACTCCAAGATCAGGAGTGGCATGCTCTACTCACTGAGCCAGCCATGCACCCTGATGCCAATATGGAATAGAATTGATTAATATGTCTAAATTTCCAAGTTATGTACATGTATATTTTTCTCTTCTTTTTGTGGGGATGATTCTATTTGATCTCACCTTGTTAATAACATTTCTGAAAGATGATACAACTAAAATCTTATGTTAGAAACTTACTTCCCTATTGGCTTGCATGATTTTCAGAAAGTGCTACATGAAAAAAATATGGCCCCACACATAATGATTAAGAATTATTACACTTAGGGCACCTGGGTGGCTCAGTGTGTTAAGCCGCTGCCTTCGGCTCAGGTCATGATCTCAGGGTCCTGGGATCGAGTCCCGCATCGGGATCTCTGCTTAGCAGGGAGCCTGCTTCCTCCTCTCTCTCTCTCTCTGCCTGCGTCTCTGCCTACTTGTGATCTCTGTCAAATAAATAAATAAAATCTTAAAAAAAAAAAAAAAGAATTATTACACTTAAAAGGAATAGTCTGCCAATGTTCAGTTCAAATGATTTTTATACTCCAGCATGATTCTCAGCAATAATCAAAAACCCCACAAATTCTTCACAAATATAAAAATATTTATATTTAAATACATCACTTTATTCTTATTCATGGGCATTTTCAGTAGTTTGATCAAACAGTAAGTAACTACAGTGGTTAAGTTCTTGCTCTACTTACCAAAATTTTTTTTTAAGTATTTATTTATTTGAGAGAGTGTGAGTACAGGTGGGAGGGGCAAAGTGAGAGAGAGAGAATCTCAAGCAGACTCCACACTAAGCAGAGCCTGATATGGGGCTTGATCTTGATCCCAGGACCCCAAAATCATGACTGGTGCTGTAACCAAGAGTCATATGCTTAAATGACTGCACCACCCAAGTGCCCTTCTATTTGCCAAAATTAATAAGCAAGAATGAGTATATTATTGTACTAAGACAAAATGATACTTACGAACAGGAAATGATCATGCAAAGGGCAAGAAACGTTATCAAACTTAAAATATTTGGGGTTATACAGAATGGTATTTTCCAACCTTTTGTTATTCACAGCTTATAAAGAATATGACAGTACTTTTAGGCAGGCTGGAATAGATGGATGAGAATATGCATGACCAAATGGGCCAAGACAATGATTCCATGGCTTTACAGGATCAAGATCTTAGCTTTGTTATAACTCATTATTGTAGCACTGTTCTTGTGAAGTCCCACATTTGAGTTCAATATAAAAATAGATGAAGTAAAACATTATATATCACAGGAATCTGTACAATGTACATCCATCCATCTATCTATCTTTCTCTCTTCCTATCTCTAGATCTATTTATATCCAGACAGTTTAATTAGGTCTTTTTGATTCTTGGCCGTGAGTGACTTTAAATAATCATGAAAGGGGCGCCTGGGTGGCTCAGTGGGTTAAAGCCTCTGTCTTCGGCTCAGGTCATGATCTCAGGGTCCTGGGATCAAGCCCCACATTGGGCTCTCTGCTTAGCGGGTAGCCTGCTTCCCCCTCTCTCTCTGCCTGCCTCTCTGCCTACTTGTGATCTCTGTCTGTCGAATAAATAAATAAAATCTTTAAAAAAATTATGAAACTTAAAATACTCAGAATAAAAACATTTTAGTTTAAGTTATAAAATTATCCCAAATTAAATCAATCTAGAATAGTAAATGATGGCTAAAGTATCTCTTTTACCTCTTTAGCTTGCAATTATTGGGAAAAAATTCTCACAAGAAAAGTAGGAATATGAAAATTCTCTTGATAAATACCAATGAGGAAGACAGACTATTATAAAGTATTGATTTACAAATAGGTTTTTTTCGAACATATTTTATTTATTTGTCAGAGAGCGAAAGTGAGCACAGGCAAAGGAAGCGGCAGGCAGAGGGTGAAGCAGGTTCCCTGCTGAGCAAGGAGCTGATATGGGACTCCATTCCAGGACTCTGGGATCATGACCTGAGCTGAAGGTAGATGCTTAACTAAATGACCCATCCAGGCATCCCTGCCTTACAAATATTGTTATGATAAAAAATTGGTTTATGGCTTCTTGTCATCACGGAGAACAAATGTTAGGGACCAACTGTAAATTATTTAAAGGCTTGGTTTAGAGCAAATCTAATATATGTAATCAGAATTATTTGGAAAAAATAAGCTGATTTAAACAAATACTCCATATAATTATTATCTTTAACTTGACAGATGGTTAATATTATATAGACTAAGCATTAAATCAAATATCCTAAGGACTATCTACACAAATCCTATGTGAGACAGACACAGTCTGTAAAATCCTGTAAGAATAAAACTGAAGTGGACAAACACCTACAAAATAGTACAATAGGTCCATAGGATTATTCATTTTGTAAAGTGCCATCCAATGGCTCTGTGATTTATGAATACTTCCCTTTGCTTACCTTCTGGCAGTACAGAAATATCAATCCATGTGTTACAGTATTTTTAATTTTACAGTTATGACTGATATGTGCTTATGAAAAACAAGGTTAGGAACTCACAGGATATAAACTTTCTTTAATTGGGCTTTTGCTTCCAAAGAATTGTAGTACTTTCATCTTTCCATCTTACTTTTTCAATCAGCTTAAGTTGCCAAGTGGTTTAGGAGGTAGTAGTAATAAGACAATTCTAGCAGACTGAAGCCAGGAGAGGTTTAAGAATCTGGCTTATTAATTACAAGGCAGAATAGAATATATATTTATATCAGGTATCATATGTTTTTAGATTAGGTCCCTCTTGGCTTTAAAAAATCAGACAACAGAACATGTTAGAAGGTGTATTAGGTTGAATAATGGTTACCCAAACATATGAAATCCTAAATTTGTAAATCTTTATTTGGAAAAGGGTTTTTTGCAGATATTATTAAATATTTTGAGATGAGATTATCTCATCTCATTATTATGCCCTGGATTATCCAGTGGGTCCTAAATGACATCATAAATGTTCTTAAAAGATAGAGGCTGAGAGAAACAAACACAAACAGAAGAGGAGACACACATACAGAGACAAGGCAATGTGTGGGTGAAGGCAGAAATTGGAGTGACATGGTCAAAAGCTCAGGAATACCATCAGGAAACAGAAGCTGGAAGAGACAAGGAATGAATTCTTCCCTAGAGTCCTTGGAGGGAGCTTGGCTGTGCTAAATTTTGAACTTATGGCCTTTAGAACAAATTTCTATTTTTCTAATCTACCAATTTTGTGGGTTTTTTCGATAGCAGCCTCAGAAAACCAATATATGCAGAAGGCATTGAAAATTTGGTGGTCTGCTATAGCCATTCATCATTAACGAAAAAATGATATGGATGACAAAGTTGTCTGTGTATGTGATAAACCCCAGGCAGGTCCCCATTCCAGTCTGAAGGTCCTCTTTTAGCATTGGTTGTGCTTACCTACTCTAGAGATTTCTTCATCAAGACCATTCAGTTTCTGGTCAAGAATGGCTGAATGAGACTCCAAATTGCTCATGTATGCCTGATATTTTTGAACATCTGCTTGTAAGGAAGTTTTCAATTTTCTCAATGACTCCAGACGATTCTTTAAAAGAAAAAAAAAAATTCTAATTGATAACCATTCCTTTACTTGAAAATAACACAATATTTTAAAATTCATCTTAGAGAAAGGTATATTAGCATTTTCTATCCCTTTTAGAGGGAGCCAAAGAACTAAAAGGGAACTTTGCTGTTATGTTATTACCTAATTAAGAAAAGGTACTTTTTGGGAAGTCAGTTTGGGATACAAAAAGTCAAGGGCCAGAATGAATAAGAAGAAACATTTAAAATCTGATGTTTTACAGAACAGTCTAGGCGATTCATTAATATTAAAACCCCAAATAAAATTAGGTATCTGGATATTATCATCTAGCTTTTAGAAAGCTCTTAGAATACAGTAACATTACATAAACACACTTATCACCATTCCCTTTTCATTAACTCAGGGCTTCTTATAAATTGTGCTCCCTAGAGGTGTGAAACATGGGGATCTTGTTCAAAAGATCTTTTTGGACTTATGTAAATAGGTAAGACTCTTTCATCATATTCTGAACACCATTAGTTCAAGACTGAGAGATCACAAGGGAAAACAAAGCTCTAGAGATACCAAACATGTTTTCATGGAGAGTTCTGTCCTATGTAAAAAAAAATTAACATTTAAGAAGCTTATTTTGTTAATTTTTTTTTTTTTTGGATAAAGAAATAGCTGGTGTTCTCTAAGGAGATCCAATAGTCCAAAACAGCTAAGTATATAAACCTATTCATGAAATAAACATGTTTACTAACCGGTTCTTTTTCTCTTTCTTGTTCCAATCTTGCAATCTGTTCATTCAGTGCTTTGTTTTTTGCTGCTAATGATTCCAGCTTGGAAGCATCTACATTAAACAAATCCTCTGGAGAGAAAACCCCAAAACTTAGTAAGATCTCAATTCTGCCTAGAAACATTTATCCCCTGGGTCTTCACCATTGCTCTTTCCCTTATTTCCTTTTTGGTCTCTGCTCAGAATGCTACCAGTGAAGGATATCCTACCCTCTAAAGTAGCAAACCTTTCCATTCACTACACTTTCTACCCTCTTACCTTGCTTTATGTTTGTTCTTGGAGTTACCACCCTTTGATTTATGGTTTTTAATTTGATTATTATCTCTAGTAGAGGTAACTTCCTAGGACAGGGATTTTCTGTCTCTTATTCATTACTGTATCCTCAGTGCCTAAGGTGACTTGCCCACTGTAGGTATACAATAAATATTGTGTCAATAAATGAATTCACTAGATGCTTTTTATATTAGATCACTATGAATTTTCCTCTTTTAAAATGAAACATCATTTACCTTGCTCCCTTTCTTATGCTGACAAGCTGAAACTGTCTTGTTATTTCAGGAAGATACGTCTAATGGGAACATAGGGGAAATGCTTTCACCTTTTGTGCCGATAGTGGCAAGGTGATATTCTCCTGTTTTGATTGATTTCATTGAAGAAATAGTTTTACACATCTTAAATTTATCTGTTTTAGCCACCATTCTACCATTTTACATTTAAGACTATTTCAATAAAGGAAAAAAGATTAAATTAATTCCTCTGGACCACTTTAGAGTTAGCTAGGAAATACTGAATGTCCCTAGGTTATAACAGAGTGGAAATATAATGAAGAATTTCTTTCATTGGAAATATAATGGTTCATTAACTGCCTGTCACACATTTTGAAGGGACCTTAAGACTTCTCACTAATTGGTAATTTCTCAAACAATAAAGCAAGAATATCATAGGAATATCACAGGAATAACATTTGCTGTTTATCTTCTGTGTTCCTGGTAGTGTGTCTGATACTCAACATACATGGCCACCTAATCTTGCAAAACCTCATTAGACAGGTTAAGTAATTTGTTAAGGTCACGTAGCCAGGAAGAGATTTGCCTCCAAAACTGGAATTCTTTCCTGCTTACTATCACTTCTCTCCACCAAAGAAACAATGAAGACAAAAATTAGTAGGCATGCAAACACATTTAGAGTAGTTCACATAAACTGGGTGTGGATTTTACCACTCCACAAAAAGAGTTTAATACATGAGTAATAGCAAGCACACTAGGAATGAGAACACTTACTCAGCTTTGACTGCAACTCTGCATTCATCTCTTCAAAACTGTCAGCCCCAGTCATGAAACTCTCATAGCATTTTATGGTGTAGTCCAAAAACAACTGATTGGGTTAAGCAGATTTAAAAACAAAGCTATTATTCTCTATTTAGTTTGTTTCATTTTTCTAAGTGTAAATTTAAACTTGAATTAAAAAAAAAAGAAAAGTCAGGAATACTTAGTTATAAGAACTCCTATAAATGAGACATAAACCTAGGATCTATCATTAATTATGTTGCACAGATTTACTCAGTCTGCTACTTGTAATGTGACTGAAAATAATAAAGAACAACTTAAATTTGGATAAAGGTGATACTTCGTAAACAATAAAGAAACCATATATTCAGAATTTTGAGGTTAAACAAGGAAGCTTATTAATAAATATAAGTCAACATAAAATGCTCATTCATCTTTATGCAATTAACCTTATGAAAAACTTAAATGAATTGATGATGATGTAAAGTCCAATTAAACTAAGTCTAGCTGTGAAAATCAGAATGAAGGCTGTAGTTACATTGTTAACTTCAGTCTAACCAACTGAGCCACCCAGGCGTCCCTTGTTAACTTCAGTCTAAAAAGAATGGCATGGTTAGTAGATATCTAAATAGTAGAATATTAGCATTCTTAATATTTATCCAAGAGAAAAAACACTATATTTTGCCATTACGAGGTGTTTTGGTCACTGAAGATGTGTGCTTTGTTAGGAGGTACGGATGACTGATTAGAATTTTCCAAAGCCTATATGAAATAAATATCCCTCAAGACAGACCAATTCCCTTTGCGCTGATTCTTTGCTAATTAAACAACCTCCATATTACTTGGTTGATATGGAAAGGGTACCCTAAATAGGCAGTATGAGTATTCCTCTAACTAGAAAGGTATACCACTGATGATAAATTAATATATTTTCACTCTATTTCAGATCAGTTTCTGGTGAATTTGGTGACAGTGAATCAGTTTCTTTAAGCTTGGTCAATTTTGATTTTGCAGATATAAAAAAAATCAAATTTCTACAGTCAAATGCTCTGCTCCAACAAACTGAGTTTCTGGATCCACAAGGTGAGGCTCAGAATCTGGTGAAATTGTATACTTTGATAACCTTCTTTAATTTAAAATATTTTCAAATAATATTTTATATAGAGCAGTGCTTTAAAATTTCTAAAGTCCTGTTCTTGTATATTGTCATTTGAAATAACAGCTAAAATTACAAGAATAACTTTTACTGGTTTAACCTTCAGGATAAATGTTAAAAAATTTAATATTTAGTAAGTGATATATTTGGCTGCAAAATGAGGTACAGATAAATCTAGTCCAGGGCACATATTGTAACACGGGAGAATTCTCTGGGGTAGGATCCAAGGCTTTCTAACTGCTTCTCCAGCAGGGATCATTGCTGAAGCAGTAAAAGGTATGGTTACTCTGTTTAAAAAAAAAAAAAGTAATCATACCTCCTTGACCTATTTCCCAGGTAGTAATAAAAATTGAGACTAAAGTTTCTTGCCAATTTCTTTTTATTGCAAATGCTCCAAAGAGTGCTGATTAGAATTAGCACAGAAAGTAAGTTTTCTTTTTAGGGACCTGCATGGTGATTGATCTTTTACATGTGCTAGGGCACATTAATTTTAATCTTAATATTATAAATCTATTCCTTAGAGGTAGTATTTGCTTTATTCAGACACATACATTTGCTTATTTTAGGAAATAGGGTGAGGTTAGTTACATAGTTTAGGCTCCAGTAAAGTATGGATTGGGAACCAACTTAGATCATGTTTACTTTTATCTCAATCTCTTTTGGAAGTGGTACCTTGGATCTAAGTGGTAATACGCCTAACTAAAAAGGCCAAAACAAAACATAAACCCTACATGTAGTATTTTAAGACTTATGTTTTCTATTGACAAAGAACTATCTTAGACTTATGTTGCCAGTACTGCTATCTTCATTATAAAAGGTAGGCAAGGAAAGAAATGTTGTATTTATATATAAGAAAATAACATGTTACGATTTAATTCCAATTTCCATGCTTTTCTACTTACTTAGTTAACATTTAATTAATTATTTTTTAAAAAAAGATTTATTTATTTTAGAGAGAGAGAGTGCACGAGTGAGTACAAAAGCATGTGGCCGCTCATGGGGGAGAAGGAGCAGAGGGGGAGGGAGAAAGTCTCAAGCAGAATCCAAGCTGGGCATGGAGCCAGCTGCAGGACTCGATCCCATGACCCTGAGATCATGACTTGAGCTGGACACTTAACCAACTGCACCACCCATGTGCCTCCCTTAGTTAACATTTAAAATTTCTATGCCTACTTAATTTTAAGAAATTACAATGTGATTCTAAGAATAAATTTAAGATGAAAAAAATTCAATTTTAAAATTTTTCAGGAAGCAAAAAGACAAACCCTACAAAAGGCTATATTAATTTTTTTTTAAAAGATTTTAATTTATTTTTGGGAGAGATAGAGTAAGAGAGCATGAGCGGGGGGAGGAACAGAGAGAGAAGCAGAGCCCCCACTGAGCAGGAACCTGAGGTAGGGCTCTACCCCAGGACCCTGGGATCACGACCTGAGCCAAAGGCAGACAACTGACTGAACCAAAGGTAGACAACTGACTCAGCCACCTAGGTGACTGACTGCATTAATTTCAATAGTGACACAGTTAAAATACCAAGGTAACTAATGTTTGTGTTAATGTAAGGTACCTTATTATGCATAATTCCATCTTCAGTTTCTTCTCCCCAAGGTTGTCCGTCATCAAATAAAGGTGAGCTTTCTTTCATGGCATTATGTAACTAGTAAGTACACAAGCAACATATTTAAGTTGATGAAATGTGAGAAAAACACATAGCTTTCATGTTTTGTAACATTTGATTTAGTGTCACTTTTAGAAGCATTTACATTATTGCAGGGCTGAAAGTCTTTAGAGAGATCATATTATTGAGCATTAAAATGTAATCCTTTTGCTATTTTAGCAACTTAATCCATTAGAATTAGAAAAGGATGGATTCCATATTTACTTCTACAAAATATGCTGATGTTTATACTACTACTAATTCATTGAGAGATAATACACGTTTTGATGGAACTCTGAGAAACTTAAAAAAAAGCCTGCCACATTAAAGGTGAACCAAAAAGGATTATTCTTCTTTTATATGAACTCAAATTTGGTGCTTAAATGTTATCTACAGACTCCTTCAGTATGTATAAATATGAACTTCATATTGATCACAATATGAAATATTCAGAAATGCAATTGTTAAAGCTTAAAAGTGATAACAGATAATACATTATAGCAAAACAGATGTTTATAATAGTAAGCCAAAAGGAAAATGGCTAAGGGTTTTTAAGGCAAAGAAATTCCATTTTGGAACACCTATTTTTATAAATTGTTTTAAAAATACAACCTTCCAAACATGAAAAAAATCACTAGAAAATGTAAATAAAATTGCTATGAAATGTAAACTTATAAATGTGTATCTAGTATAATGCACAGTAAGGTTCTAAGAGAAGTATCATGCATTAGGAATGAAAAAGGAATGTGGTTTCTACTAAAAATATTTCATTAATTTTTCTTATCCCAGAACTTACATATCAGATTCCTAAGTTCTTAGCCCAGAGTTGCTTGCCATATCTACTTCTATCCTATTCCAAAGACACTCATATAAGACTTTTTGTACATCTAAGGTGAAGGCAGGCAAACTCTATTAACTCATCTTTTACAACTTCTTCCCTTGACAAGGCCTCAGTAATCAGATTTTTAAAAATTTATTTATTTTTAAAGATTTTATTTATTCATTTGAGAGAGATAGAGACGGAGAAAGAGAGAGAGCACAAGTAGGGGGAGAGGCAGAGGGAGAAGCAGACTCCCGCTGAGCTGGTAGCCCAACATGGGGCTTGATCCCAGGATACCTTCAGGCTTGATCATGACCTGAGCGAAGGCAGATGCTTAACCATCTGAGCCACCCAGGTACCCCACAGTGAGATTTAACTAAGTCTGAAAGACATGTAGGGCAGAGCCCAAGATGAAGAACAGAATCTTCTACCTTGTTATCAGGGTAGATAAGTGTTTCTGTTGATTTGTCAAAGGTCCATGTGAAAATTCTTGATTCTCCATTAAGTTAAAAAAAGACCCTTATTGAGGGACAAACAACTCACCAGGAGCTATATAAAACATTACTACCAGAATTAAAAGTTCTTCCAAACTAAGAGATTTGGTTGAAACAGTTTCAACCTGAAACTGTATAGAGGTAACAGAAATGTGGACTTGAGTAATATTTTTTCAGTAAAAGGTAATTATTTTCCAGTATACCACTTCTCTATATAGTGAAATATAAGAGAGGAGAAAAGAACTCAGAAAGCCTGAGCCTGCCCCTCTGCCCAAGTAGGGGAGTTAATCCATAGCTCCACCCACTGCTCAGTGTAGCTCTTAGCTCGACCTGATCAGAAAGCCTGTCTAGACTCCTGAAATGCTTCTCAGCTCAGAAATACCTGAGCTAAGAGCCTGGAAGGCAGAAGTGATCATCCACTGAGCAAAGCTAGGGACCTCATTTGGACAATAAACTTGGGCATGGGTTGGTTTAAGTCAAGACCACAAAGAGCAACTAGAGCCTGTTCTCCTGCTCTGCTCAGGCAGGAGAACTAATTCATAACCTTACCCATGGCTAGTATAGCTTCTGGCTCTGTTCAAGCTGGAAACCTAGCTGGAGCATCTGGAAAACTGCCTGGCTCAGGAGCTGGTAAAGAGAGCTTGGTTGGGGCTTTGACCACCTGCAGAGGAAAGTCAGCAACTCCGTCTGGCCAGAGTCTGGAGCACAGGTTTGCCTCATTAGCTTCCCAAGAAGAATCTTGCCAGCCTTGGGTCTGTTCTCTTCCTCTACTCTGTTAGGGAAACTGATCCATAGCCCTGTCCACTGCTAAACACAACCTCCAGCCCTGTTAACCAGAAAAACTTACAAGAGCTCATGGAATCTCAATAGCCTCCCCTCTAGCCCCAGTTACAGCAATTGAGTGGAGAACCTGCTCAGTGGCTCTGTTTCTGCAGACCCAAGACAACAGCCCTGTTATTCAGGGAGCTAAGCATGCAATTCTCTCTGATTTGATTCCCAAAAAGCTTTGCTGGCTGAGGCTTGATCTGAAACCCCAGTAGGAAAGGGAAGATAATTTATGGTGCTATCCAAAACTGAATACAGTCTCCAGCGCCACCTGACCAGAAAACCTAACCAGAGCACCTGGGAATATGGCAGGGAACAGAGCCAGCAGTCTTTTCGTACTGTAGAGTAGCACTTCCCCTTCTCTCCTAACTTCACAGCTTGGGCAGTGACCTTTCCCCAAAATAGACCCTGATATAAGCCCCACCTAACCAAGCACATTATACATCTAGATACATCTAAAAACCCAATGTGAGCTGACTGGTAAAGAACTGTCTCTAAAAGAGAACCTGTCAAATGTGAAGAAGAGACCACTTACTCAAATGTGCAGGTATCATCATAAGGAATCAAGGATCATAAAAAATAAGGTAAACATGACATTACCAAAGGAAACCTAATAAAGCTCCAATAACTAACCCTACAGAAATGGAGATCTATGAACTAATTCAGAATAATCCTCTCAAAAATATTTACTAAGGTATAAGAACACACAGCCAACTAAACAAAATTAGAAAAACAATGTATGAACAAAACAAGAAGTTCAACGAAGAAACAGACACTAGTAAAAAAAAAAACCAAATGAGAGCTGTAAAAAAAAAGGCTGATCTAAAGAATTAAACAGAGAGCTTCAAAAGCAAAGTCAAGGGGCACTTGGATGGCTCAGTGGGTTAAAGCCTCTGCCTTCGGCTCGGGTCATGATCCCAGGGTCCTGGGATAGAGCCCCACATTGGGCTCTCTGCTCAGGAGGGAGCCTGCTTCCCCCCTACCTCTCTCTGCCTGCCTCTCGGCCTGCTTGTGATCTCTCCCTCTGTCAAATAAATAAAAATCTTAAAACAAAAACAAAAACAAAAACAAAGTCAACCACGCAGAAGAAGGAATCAGTGGGCTAGAGGACAGGACATTTGAAATTATCCAGTCACATAAACAGAAAGAAAAAAGAATGAAAAAGAGAAAAAAGTATATGGGACTTATGGATCATCATCAAATGATATAGTATCTGCATTATGGGAATCTCAAAAGGAGAAGAGAAAGAGAAGGGCATAGAAAGTATAAAGCAACAAAGACTTTAAACAATAAGAGATGAAAGTATAAAGTATAAAAATAAAGTATAAAGCAATAAGAGACTTAAAGCAGTAAGAGATGAAAACTTCCCAAATGTAGAAAGAAAAATGGACATCCAGATCCATGAAGCACACAAGACCCCAAACAGGGCTATGTTGAGACTATTATAATTAAATTGTCAAAAATCAAGACAAAGAATTTTGAAAGCAGAAAGAGAAAAGAGAGAAGTTACAGACAAGAAAACCCCCATAAGGCTATTGGTGTAATTCTCAATAGAACTTTTTAGGGTAGGAGAGAAAGGGATGGCATATTCAAAATATTGAAAGGAAAAAAACTGTCAACCTAAAATACGGCCTTTAAGAAATGAAGGAGAGATATAGACATTCCAACATAAAAGCCGAGGGAGTTCACCACCACAAGACCTGCCTTACAAGGAAGGTTACAGGGAAGTTCTTTGAGTAGAAGCATAAAGATGCTACTTAACACTGTAAAAACATATGAAGGTAGTGTAAAACTCATTGATAATGATAAACGTATCATAAACTTTTTTTTTAAAGTCTTCTTTTCTAATGTGGTGGTGTATAATTCACTTATGACTCTAGTTTAATAGTTAAAAAATAAAAGTATTAAAAAGAACCATAAATGCAATAACCTGTTATTGGAAACACAATATAAAAAGGTATGTAAACTGTAACATCAATAAGCTAAAATGTAAAAGGGGAAGTGGAAGTGTAGAGTTTATGAATGTTATTGAAGCTATCGGTTTAAAATAGAATTTTTTTTTTTTTAATTAGGTTCTACACGCAGCATGGAGCCCAGTGTGAGGCTTGAACTCATGACCTGAGATCAAGACCTGACATCAAGAGTTGGACACTTAACCAACTGAACTATCCAGGTGCCCTGAATGTTATAGTTTTAAAGATATTTTATCTAAGCCTTATGATAATCACAAGGGAAAAACATGAAGTAGATACACAAACAAATGATAGTCAAAGTATGCTGATACCAAAGATCATCACATTTCAAAAGAAGATAGTAGAATAAGGACCAAGCAGAACAAAAGATTTACAAAACAGAAAACTATGAACAAAATGGCAATAAATCCTTACCTATGGATAATTACTTTAAGTGCAAATGGATTAAGCTTTCCATCCAAAAGACACAGAATTACTAAATGGACAAAAATAAGATCCAAAAATAGGCTGCCTACAAGAAGCTCACTTTAATTTTAGAGATACAGACTGAGAGTGAAGGGATGAAAAAATGTATCAGACAAAACAGACTTTAAACTAAAAATGGTAGAAAGAGACAACAAAGGTCATTACATAATGATAAAAGAGTCAGTCCATCAGAAGATAAAATATTTATGCAACCAACATGGGAACACCTAAATATATAAAGCAAATACTAATAGAACTAAAAGAAATAACAGCAATACAATAATAGTTGGAAGACTTTAATACTACACTCTTAACAATAGGGAGATCATCCACACAGAGAATAAGTAAGTTGCAATTTGAACAACACTATAGACCAAATGGACTCAACAAACATACACAAAACATATCCAACAACAGCAAAATATACATTCTTCTCATGAGTACAAGGAACATTTTCTAGGAAAGAACATTTATGACTTATATTAAGTCATAAAACAAGTCAGTATAATTCAAGTCTTAGTATAATTCAAGAAGAAATCATACCAAGTATCTTCTCTAACCAAAATGGTATGAAACTATAAATGAACAATAGGAGGAAAACTGAAAAAGTCACAGGAACATGAAAGTTAAATATCACTCTCCTGAACAACCAATGTAGCAAACCAGAAATTAAAGGGGAAATGAAAAAGTATCTTGAGATCAAAATGGAATCACAACATACCAAGCTGTAGTTAAACCAGTTTAAAGAGGGAAGTTTACAGCTACAAATGCATACATCAAGGAAACAGATCCCAAATAAAGAAACCTAACTCTACACCTCAAGCAACTAGAAAGAGAAAACCAAAATAAGTCCAAAGTTAGCAGAAGGAAGGAAACAATAAAGATTATTTAACTACAATGAAGTTATAAAAATAGGAGGGAAAAAAGTGGAAGAAATTTTTTTTTTTTTTAATATCAGAGACTAAAGGAGGCCATCCTAAGTCTGGCTAAATTTCTAGGACTCTGTTAAGTGGGAAAGATAATTAGAACAAGAAACACATGATGTCTCACTGATTCTTACAATCTCTCATTGATTCTTCTAGTGTTCAGTTCTACCACCTCAAGCAAACCAATATAGCAAGGAGGAAATTTCTACTATATAATAGATTTGGAGGCATCTCCAGAGGTCCCTTTCCAACAGAAGCCAAAGCAGGTACTCCATGAGGTCTTGCATCACTGTGGAAATGCTATCTCCTAACCACTTAAGAATAACATAAGCTGCTTAGTGAAACAAGGGTAAAGCGTTCCATTGACAAGAGGAGTATTTGGTAGTGGGAAAAGAGAGGTAGTTATCCAACGTCCATGGATATCACTGAGGAGAAACAGATTGAATGCACAGACATCATACATAAAGTTCAATAAAATGTGAGGTGTATTAATGGACTATGTCATTGGATTTCTACTCTTATCTTGACAATGGTGGTGCTGAAAGTACTGAGATGTCTTCTGGGTCAAAATCCAACCACCCAGTGCCTGCCTGTATTTTGTCAAGGGATTTCAATTGCCAAGAGAATGTCAGGAGGACGGTGTTAGTTTTAGGGATTTTAGGACTAAGGACAGGAAACTCAAACTATAAAAGGAAGAAAAAAAAACTATAAAAGGAAGAGACTAAACTAGACTAGATAACAATTTGTATTTCTCAATAGTGAAAATACAGCACATAAGTCAAAAGGGAAAAAAAATCTGTACCATATCCATACGAGCTAACTACTCCAATCTGACTGTTTTTGATGTTCAAAATGGTGTTCCTATAAATCATTAAGAAAATAGAAAAATGGCAAAAGACACAAATAGGCAGTTGTAATAAGTGTGAAATATGTTCAAGTTGAGAAGAAAAATTGCAAATATGAAAAAAATCACATTTTCACTCATTCGTTTAAAATATTGATAAATATAAGCAAAGGTTTTATAAAGGTTATAAATAAAGGTTTGATAAAGGTTTATAAAGGTTATAATTATAAAGGTTAAAATTAATAAAAGCAAAAAAATATATATACATAAAATATGGCAAAAAAGTCCACAAGAAATAGTAATGACAAACCATATAAAAAGACAATTCCTTTTATAACATATATATGTTTAAGCTATTTTTTTCACCTTTCAAATGGTAAAGATTTTAAAAGAATGATGTAGATGCCATGGGGAAAGGCATATGCTCACATTGTTGAGGAGCTTTTAACTGGTGCAAGTTTTCTGCAGAGAAATTTGTCAATATACATCAAAAGTTGAAAGAAAAAAACCTACATACTTTGCATAGCAAAATTGTATCTTTAAAACTACAGCCAAGGAAATGTTTTAAATTGTTGTCTCTGAGTCATGGGATTATGGGTATATCACTTTCTATGTATTTCTGTATTTTCCAAAATTTTTTTCAATGAATATGAATTTTAATTAATAAAGGGGAAAAAACCCAAAGTAATGTTATGTATATAATGGGGGAAATAATTTCCTACTTTTTTTTTTTTTTAACCTTTAAAACCTCATGAAAACAAATAATTTCCTTGCCAGTGTGGTAATCCCTTACTCTCACCTCTAGAAGCATTTATTAAGAGTCTGAAGTACTTAAAAGCAAATGTGCTTTGGAAAATGAAAACAGTTGCAAACTTTGAGATAACTGGCAAAAGACATAGAGAAATAACACTATCATAAGGAAAAAAAAAAATCTTTCCTACATAAAAAATTAAAATGAAAAACCAAATACCTTGATGCAGTCTATCAGCCAAACCAAGGCTGCCACAATGTGTGGCCATGTATGAGGGGCACCCACTGTATACATGGAGCTTTTGGATAATGCAAAAGGATACCTATGAAAAATTAGAAAAAAAAAATAGAGGCCAACAATGTTAATTTTGTGAAAATAAGGCTAAATTTGTCAAGAAGTTACATTAGAAATATTCCACATATATACCCACAGTCTTGACTTATTTAGAAGATATTTATTAAGGTTTCATCCTTGGTCGTCTTATTTTGAAATGAGATTTCAGAATCTCATTGGTTTCTTCTCTGCAGATTATTTCATGCATGTATACCTAATACTGTAGAACTTGATTTATAACCAGTATGCTGGCCTTCTCTCCTAAAAGATTTTTTGTTCTCTCAAATTCAATGTACTCCAAATAAGCTACATGTGTATACTCTTCATCTTCAAATCCATTCCTTCCCATGTTTACTCTACACAGCAATTCTCGACTTTACCCACCCCATTTTCTCCAGCCCGCCTATCCTGTCTTTTTTGCTTCTATAAAATCTGTGGTATCCAGCCCATCCTATCTATTCCTCGTCATCTCAGTATTTGGAAGGCCTTATGAACTCTCTTCTACAGTTTTGCAATAACCTTCAAACAGTGGTTTTTCTTGCCTTTTAAATTTATCCTAAGATATACTGCTCACAGTGATCTTAAATACAGGATTTTTCTAACTCAGAATCTTTACAAATTAATTGACTCTGATTCTTCTTTGTGTTTCAACAATCTCTCTAGGCTAATAAATATAACATACAAACCCAAGATCTTTAAAGATTCTTGGAACCTCTTCTTCAAACTTTGTGTCAGGAAGTTCATATGAAGGGCACAGGAAGCCATAAAGAAAAGTGAAGATCTTTAGGAAGTCTTTAACAGAAGGAGCTTGTAGAGATTTCATGGATACGCTATATGCATAACCATTTTCTGTAAGAAACTACAAAAATTTTTATGAAACATCAAACACTTTATAATAGAAAAATTATTGGGAAATACTTAAGAGAATATAAAATACCTCACAGAGTTGTCGAATACACTGCTGAATGAATGCTTTGTCATTAAGTGGTCGTGGGTCCTTGATTTTTTCAGAACTGGAAAATATACCAAATTGACTATTCCGGGATCCATGTCCACTAGTTCTGGAAACATAAAGAGCCAGTCAAAAGTATTTCTGGCAGTGGTCAAGTCTAAATTATTTCAGGTGATCTTGTATTTTCCTAGCAGCAACAACATCAAAGTTCAATTCTTTTATTCAAAACAGAGAAAAAGGGCAAATCATGATAAGTATAAAATGAGATGGGAAGAAAAATGCACTGTGGTACTTTGCATTCCTAACACCATCACCTAAGAATGTGCATTTTGAGTCCGCTAGATCTTCTGTAAAACCATTCTCCAAGTTTATTCAGTAACCCAAGTCCTTTCGCCATCCTTTTACGATTGCTCCTTCACTCTTAACCCCTTCATTTGACATCATTTCTTGTGGGAAAATTGCTTTTGAGATGTTAAAATAAGTGGTGTATGCTTTTTCTCTTGAATATTTTTGTGTCATGCAATACTATGTATCTGATTGTTATTTACCATAAATTTACATGGTGCAACTTTTTAGTCATTAACGGATGCAACATATATGTTCCATTCTAAGCCTTCCCCACAAAACAAAACTTTATATTTTTATAATGGTTCCTTTTGCCTAACTTTGTAGCCTGATTTGGCTAACAACTGTAGCTTATTAAATACCCTTAGAATAATAATTTTCTTTATTGAACATATGCCACAAAACTGAGATGCAATGAACATTGGTGTAATATTTGAACTCTTTTCATCAGAGATCTATTTCTCCCTGCAGGTTTGCTTACTGCTTTCAACTTCTCTCCTGCCAAAGCTCTAAAAGTTCTTTAGCTTGGGCCCTCTCATTCCACAGCCCAGATTAGCTATTTTTTCCCCTGAGAATTTGCTAATTTGAGAACCACTTTTCTACATACTGTTATTACTTATTTTTTTTTCTTTTTACCAAAAGGAGTACATGTATAGACTCAGCTGTTACTCTACACAAAACTGCACTATTAGACATCTTTTTAAGTTAAAAGAGAATATCCTAACCGATCAAAATACTGTATCATTCAATTTATAGCTTAAGAGCACAAGGCCTAGAACCAGAGTTTGTGGATTCAAATTCTTTCTCTTGTTTCTAGTTGTATGACCCTAAATAAATTACTTAATCTCTCTGTGCTTCAATTTTCTTCTCTGTAAAATGGATACAATAACAGTGCCTATTCACAGGGCAGTTCTGAGGATTGATTAAAAGAGTAAGTACAGACAAAATACTTAAAACAATGTCTGGCTCAGAAAATGTTAGATTTTTATAATAATTACCATTATCTCTGAGGTTCACCACTGAGGGAAAAGTTACAATACAAAAATGTCTTAAGATTCTTCATCAGCAGGAATGAATACCAGAAAAAGCTTAATTTGTTTTAAAGGCAAAGACTTTTGTAATGTAACAAACATTTCATCTCTGAATAATTTCAAAACAACTGAACAGGTTTGCCTTAAAACAGTTATATTTGGTTTTGGTGAGATAAAAGAACAGATTATTTTTTCAGTTTTGGGGTTTATCATTTCTTAAAAAATTGATCAATTTTATTGAGTTGTAATTTGCTTAGAGTAAAATGTATTTGTTTAAAGTGTCCAGTATGATGAGGTTTGACAACATATACACACATGTAATCTCTGCCACAATGAAGATATGAATATATTGAACATTTTCATCACAGCAAAAGTTTTTTTACTCTTTAACAATCAAGATTTGCCCTACCTTCAGCATAGGCAACCACTGATCTACACTAACCAGTGGTTCTCAAAGTGTGATCTCGGAGATCTGAGAAGTCAAAGCTATTTTCATACTGAAAAACTAAAATAGTACTTGCCCCTTTCATTCTCATTTTCTCATGAGTGTACTCTGGAGTTTTTCAGAGGTTGGCTATTATGATGTATGATATTTTAACAATGTGGAAGCTGATATGAGAAGCTAGCGATCTTCTATTTAGCCAGACATTAAAGAGATTTGCAAAGATGTAAAACAACATCACTTTTCTTACTGAAATAGTTTTGTATTTGGAAAAAATATATATACTTATGATATTTTTGTTAACATGTAAGGGGTTATTATTATTTTACATTCAATGAATGCATAATTAAAAACTTTTCAGTTTTAATATCTAATATGATTAATATCCATGAATAGAGCCCATAAAATAAAAAGCTCTTTGGGATCTTAATATTTAAGAGTATAAAAAAGCCTGGGCCTAAAATGTTGAACTAGATGATGGTTCCCCCAAATTTAAAAATGCTATGATTCCATACTATCTGAAAGCTAGGTATAGAATTTTTAATCTCTTCACTTATAACATGAAATAGTGGTCTGAATGTGCTGATAGATCTATTAGCACTATCTAAAACAGATATAACCATTTCATCATTTAAAACGGAAAAAAGCTAGCTTATAATTTTCTTTTGTAAGAGATCATGCCATCCAATTTCTTTTAGAATCCCTTCATTAAAACTAATAAAAAATATCATTACCTTTTACCAAACACAGAGACTTTTCTTTCAGATGTGGGTTTGTTTATATTCAACTTTCCAAAGGTTGGTTTCTCTTTGCTTTAACAAAATGAAAAAGACAAACTTTAAAAAATAAATATAAAAAAATTAGTTTAAGAAATTTTTGGAAATACGTTGGAACTAGCACCTCTTTTCTGTTACGTATAAAAATAATTCAGAATCATTAAAGAAATATATTTTTTAAGATTTTATTTATTTGACAGAGAGACATAGCAAAAGAGAGAACACAAACAGGGGGAGTAGCAGAGGGAGAAGCAGGCTTCCCACAGAGCAAGGAGCCCAATGTGGGGCTCGATCCTGGGATCATGACCTGAGATGAAGGCAGACACTTAATGACTGAGCCACCCAGGGGCCCAGAATCATGAAAATTTTTAGTAGCAATCATAGCTGTTAAAAATGGTATAGGCTAATAACATGCACAAGTACTAATGCTAAAATGTTAAGAAGAAAGTAGAAAAAAACATTATCTATATTCTCATTTCAATCATTTTAACGTATGTACATTTATGGATAACCTTAAAGAAAAGAATTTAAAAATGGGTATCTTCAATCATATAGGATGATAGCTACATTTAACATTTTTCTTGTAAGGCCTATTGTATCAGAATGCAGCTACACCTAAGAACATACATTATGTAAATAACAAACCCAAAACATTACCAGTGACAGCTGTTTAGTTTTCAATATAATTCCAGGCATAAATCTTTAAGTGTACGTAATGTGTAATAATACAAAAAATTTCTGATTTCAGAAGTTAAAGATACAAATAATTCAAATTTCTAAAAGTAGCTGAGGCTTATACAATGTAAACCTAAGTAATTTAAGTAGAGTTAGCAAGTAACTTGTATCTTGGTATCACAGGGTTGATAAAGCCCTCAGTGGCTTACAAACAGCCTTCTTTTAATTAGAACAAACTTAAAGAGAAAAACTTGTTTATGATAGTATAATTATATACCATTTTCCAGTGAATACTAAGAAAACAGTTTGGAGAGGTGGTTCTGTAGGCTCTTCTAAACCACAGCTTATCATCAAGCAAATAAGTCATAACTCTGGTAAAGTTGGATATACTTCAGTAAATTCAAAGTTCTAGCAATAAGCTTGAATTAAGCAGGTCTAGAATAAAGGAGGAAAATAAGAAAATATGCTGAAAGGGAATTAACAGTCCTTTTTAGGAGTTGCTGGGCAAAGGTTGTAGCTTTGGAAATTTAAGGAACAAATGAGATAAAACACAATTAATAATATGCCAATTTTTAGCTTTCATTAACCCAAATTAGGTACCAATGTGAACAAACAAGATTCATCAGAACATCATAGTAAACTTTTATATTAATCATCTTCACAGATTTTTTTGTCCAAGACAGGCACGAGGACTTACGTTTGAGGGGTATGGAGGCCTTGTTTATTGAGATCCTGAGACCTTAACTCCTGCATGGAGAGTCGGCCAGCACCACCGGTGGAAACTGAACTGCGCTTCATGCTTACCACCTGCTTTCATGAATGAATTCAGTATTAAAAAATCTTTCCAGATACAGATGCTTCAGTAAACACCAGCTGTTATCTTCATCCCCAAACAGAAAGCAACCGAGCATTGTTTCTTCAAGGTAATCTTTCCCTGGACCCTCTTGTTCATATAACGTGAAGCCCTCATTTGCAGGGAATGTGTATTTAACTTCTTTTAAAAATATTCAACACACACGAATATTTACTAACTGCCTACCATGTACACCCGAGTGTGCAAGGCAACTGAAATGACACAATGATAAATAAGGTTTAATTCCTGCCTTGACACATCCATGGTAATTAAGGCCCTGAAGCCTAACCCAGATCACCTTATTGCTGTTGGCTGCGTCTTTTCACTGGGAAAGTCAGAGGCTACCTGACAAGAACTACCTCAAGATGTTTCCTTGGGGCGCCTGGGTGGCTCAGTAGGTTAAAGCCTCTGCCTTCGGCTCAGGTCATGATCTCAGGGTCCTGGGATCGAGCCCCACATCGGGCTCTCTGCTCAGCGGGGAGCCTGCTTCCTCCTGCCTCTCAGTCTACTTGTGATCTCTGTCTGTCAAATAAAAAAAATAAAATCTTAAAAAAAAAAAAAAAAAGATGTTTCCTTTACTTTGGTCTTAGAGAATACAGCTGTTGTTTTCTTTTCCTAATGTCCATCTCTCTTGCTCTGTCTTTAATCCACTGTTTCCTATTTATATTTAATTAGTGCCCCTCTTACTTCAATCTCCCTTCCAACAAGGATCAATTATCTGGTCCACAAAATGGTCTTCTTATTTCTCAGAAAATTAACATTTCTTTCATCTCTACTGAAGCAGTTGTCTCCTAGAATTCTCATGATTGCAAATCTTTTGGTCCTACCTCATCTCTGTGGCATTAGACACTATACACCTAGATTTCTCAGGTCCTGTCTTGATTTCCAGCCCTGTGGACATCTGTGGGTTTCCTGTCACTTCTCTAGGCTCTCCTTTGTTTTTTAAACTGATCACATTCTTTCCATCTTGTTCTGCCACCTATTTCTTTCACATCTTTATACGTTTCTGCTATGCTTTCAAATTTCCCACTCACCTACATGTACATTCCAAATCTTCACTTAAAATGTAATTTAAGATTAAGATTTCCCTACACACCCACTAGGACGTTACACTAGGATCTCAAACGCAACACCTCAAACAGTTCTTCATCTTGGTCCCTCCTCTCCCTGCTCCCATCAGTTCTTCCCCTTTCCTCCCTCCAGACTCTCTGCTCCCCACCAGAGTGCCCTTAGGTCTCCCTCTTCTCCCCTGGAAGTCACTGTCAGTTGAAATTTATTGGACTCCGGGAAACTTGCTCCCCGTACAGACTCGGCCCGGAGGAGGCTTCTCACAATGGCAGCCACCAAAACGTTGCTCCTCAGGGCCTCTAAATCTAAGCTGTTAGCGCCATCGCTTTCTCCCTTAGAACAGTTCTGACGGCATAAAATTAACTCAAAGTCATTAATTACCTTCTTCCAGTTTCGTGACTCAACCCAGGGACCGAATTCCTGTAACCTGTGCAACTATTCACCGGGCAGGACAGCAGCCGCGGAAACAACCAACTCCTCCCTCCACCCGCCGTCGCAGTTCGAATTTTAAAATCTCCGCCAGCGTCTACGTCAACACGTACGTCGAACGCGTGCACAACTCTTCCGCGCCGCTCCCCGTCGCGGGAATTGTGCGTATTGCTGGCCGCCTGCCGCCTCGGTCAGCACACTGGTCAGCACACTGGAGTCTCTGGTAAGTGCAAGCGTCCCCTACAAAGTCTGGTCCGATTTCTAAAATTAGCGCTGAAGACCTGGGCGCTCTAGGTCTCTGAGGAGCGGGTGGAGAGCTCCAAATCGCCCTGGAAACGCTTTTTCCGTACAGCAACATGGCAGCGCCCGTTGACTCGTAGAAAAATTTCTTTGCTATGAAAGTAGCGTCTTTCATGACCACTCCTTAGAGGGTTGCTTCTTTCCTGATGCAAGTCTGGGAGACGTCGTGCAGTTTTTCTGACAGGGGATGCGGTGAGGTAGGAGATAGGGACTGTTGAGGGTGGGTGTCACCGGCTCCGAGGATCTAGTGTGGCGCCGCGGCCTCTAAGGATCGGGTTCGCAGTTTGCTCGCGAGGGTTTCACGGTCCTCTAGTGGTGGCCAGAGACTACAGCTATGAGGAACCCTAGAGGGTAGAAGGTGGGTTTGGTTGTGAGGGGGAGAGGTAGAAGAGAAAGGATTTAAGCACCGTAGTGTACTTTGTTAAAACAGAACTTCCCTGCTTCCCTGAGTTTAAACTCAGAGACGTGTACTGCCCAATACCCGGAGAGTGGTGGCTTTGGGAGAAAAGCTTTGAGCCAAAGTCCGCATACTGATTCTTGGAGCAGATTTGCGGTTAACGAATTGTAATATTGGGCATGTCATCTTTTCTGAGTTTCAGTCTTCTTGACTAAATTTCTTGCTCTCATTAGCCATTATGTTACCGCAAGTGGTGACTCTGAAGGGAGGACCAATACCAGGATTACCATCACTAATAGCATTTGTTTGAGCAGTTGCTGTGTGTCAGACACTGGGCAGCACTTAGATTATCTCATTTAGTTCTCTAAATTGCCTTCTGAGATATCATAAAAAATGGATGAATTTGAGACTCAGTGAGATTAAATAACTTGTCCATGGTCACACTGCGGACACTACATGGAGTTAGAAGTTTGGATCTAAATGCTCTCTTACTAGCTGTAGTGTTAAAACACTTATTCTGGGGCCTTCGGCTCAGGTCATGATCTCGGGGTCCTGGGATCGAGTCCCGCATCGGGCTCTCTGCTCAGCGGGGAGCCTGCTTCCTCCTCTCTCTCTGCCTGCCTATCTGCCTACTTGTGATCTCTCTCTGTCAAGTAAATAAATAAAATCTTTAAAAAAAAAAGAAAAAAAAAACACTTATTCTATCCTCCTCTTAAGTTCTTCATTATACTACATTTAGAAGGCAATACCCGGAACTTTACCCCCGCCCCCTCCCCTTTTTTTTGTAAAAAGGAGATTTTGAAAAAACATAGTTGCTGAAGGAGGACTGCTCAGAACCAATAACCTTGCAATTTTGTTAGGGTTTGGTACTTCTGATATCTGTTAAAATTGCCTTGTGCTCTGCCTAGACCAGTCTTTCATTTTGTTTTTCACACTCTTATGGTAGCAGTGGTTAAGTGTGGCAGTGTTGATGGGCTGGCTTGTTATGGCAAATGTGCTTTGAAAGAACAAGGACTGATCTGCTAACAACTCCTCTGGAAATTATGTGACCTCTCTAGGTTTATCTCATTAAAAAGGGTGAATTCACATAGGTAATGTAGTATTCTTTGCTTTGACAGAACACTCTCATCTTTAAGAATTGAGTGACTTCGTGACTTGGAGGATGTGGACTTAGTGGCTGGATTCAAGGACGAACAGTAGGTTGTATGGAGGGCCCAGGAGGATTCAGTTGGGATCCCAGAAATAAGATCATGTTTTTTTTTTTTTTTTTAAAGATTTTATTTATTTATTTGACAGAGAGAAATTACAAGTACACTGAGAGGCAGGCAGAGAGAGAGAAGGAAGCAGGCTCCCTGCTGAGCAGAGAGCCCGATGCGGGACTCGATCCCAGGACCCTGAGATCATGACCTGAGCCGAAGGCAGCGGCCTAACCCACTGAGCCACCCAGGCGCCCCAAGATCATGTTTTAATGCTCTTTTGCTAAATTGGCTGAAAAGTTTGAATTATCAACCCTGTAATTAAAAGTTTATATTAAAACATTACATTTTCCTTAACATATCATGACTCTCAAATTCTCTTTTGTGTATAAGTTAAGTTTATGTACATGCGCATGAAATTACCTGTGTATGTGAAGTATATTTTTATTGAAATGCAGGACATTTAAGAAGTTAATCTGGAAAATCGGGTTTTACATCTAGACCCTCATTTCCAGAGTTGTTTTTTTTTTCCCTTTCTTTTTTAAGAGAAGAGAATGTCAGTGGTGCATCAGCTCTCTTCAGGATGGTTATTAGATCACCTTTCTTTCGTTAACAACATGAACTACCAACTTCACCAACATCATGAGCCTTGTTGCAGTAAAAATGAACCGACTTCATCTGCCCACTTTGATCCTCTTCAAAAGGATTCTTTGATGTCTTTGGGAGCCTCTGCTACATTTAGTGCTTTTGACTTTACCACTAAACCAGATAATGATGCCAGAGGAAATTGTAAAATCGTCATACAGAGATACGTTTTTCGATCTGAGCTATTTAATGTCACCAAACCTTATATAACCCCAACTCTTCACAAAGAATGCCGACAAAGGAATGAAAAGGAAGATCCAATGGATGGTGTTAAAGAAGAAAACTGCATTTCTATTGGGAAGGTAGAAAGTTTTAATACATTTTTATTTTTCTACAGAACATGCAGAAGAAGTTTATTATTCCAATATCTTAAATATCTTACAACTTACTAAGTCTAAAAAACCGTAAAGCATAGGAAGGCTTTAGTTATAGCCAATATAATTTTTTTTTAAAGATCTTATTTATTTATTTGACAGAGAGAGATCACAAGTAGGCAGAGAGGCAGGCAGAGAGAGAGAGGAGGAAGCAGGCTCCCTGCTGAGCAGGGAGCCCGATGTGGGGCTCGATCCCAGATCATGACCTGAGCCGAAGGCAGAGGCTTTAACCCACTGAGCCGCCCAGGCACCCCTAGCCAATGTAATTTTTAAAAACCTTTATTTACTTATTTATTTGACACAGAGAGAGAGATCACAAGCAGACAGAGAGGCAGGCAGAGACAGAGAGAGGGAGAAGCAGGCTCCCCGCTGAGCAGAGAGCCCAATGCAGGGCTCAATCCTGGGACTCTGGGATCATGATCTGAGCTGAAGGCAGAGGCTTTAACCCACTGAGCCACTCAGGTGCCCCAAGGCAATGTAATTTTTAACTCTTTCCTAATGTTCTACCATTCTTAGAAGACCAAATTTGCATATTTCAAAAGTAAGCAAAGTTTGCTCAAAGGTGAATGCTCTGTAAATTAAACAAAACAACAAAAACAAAAAGCCCTTTCTGCTAGTCATTTGTATTAATTGCATATTTTTAGAGCTGTTTTTGTTCAACAGTGTGCTGCTTTGTCTGAAAAATCCCAAAGCAGTTTATGGATTTTGGGAGATTCTTAGAGACCTGTCCATTGGGGATAAGTTCATATAATGAAGTTTGCAGGAAGGGTGATATTTCATAAAGTTTTTAATAATAAAAGTAGAAAGCTACTATAGGAAATTGTGTATGTTCTTAAAGCATATGTATTTGTATATACACTGGTGCAGTCTTTTGGTGAAATTTCAAGAATGCTATACTCAAGATCAAATTAATTATGCTTTAATAATTTTTATGTTTCTGAAGAGTTCAGAAGTGATTATACAAAGTCCATTTCAGATAGATTATATGAACATTTTCTTTGATAGAGTAGGAGTAACTTTATTACTCACACACAAATATTTGAGATCTTTCTGTGTGCTGTTGTACATACAGGGATGAAACAAGATAAACAAAGTTAGTACCTTCATGGATCTTATAACTGAGATCTGTGAAGAAAGATATTAAATAAGAAAGCATGTTGAGAATTAGAATAAGGAAAGTAATTGGGGTAATTTATTATATTGTTCTCGTTTCCTGAAGTAGGACTTTTAATATTCTTGTAATTTCTTCCGTCTTTCTTTTCCTTTGGACAAATATTTATTGACCATTTGCTGTGTGTCAGGCATAGGAAAGAATATATAATGTCTGAGATTTCAGTGAAATATTACATGGATTATCAATACTATTACTAATAGAGGAAAATAATAAGCATTTGCACTTCACTAAGTATGGGCATCTTTTAATGTTTTCACTATTATGTTGGATAAATTTCTCATTTTAATATGGAAAAATATAGATGAATGTATGTAATTAATATCTTCACAAAAACTTACCTTAATTCTGATATGCTAAGGCAAACTGTTCAATTAGCTTAGTTTTCAGTCCATTTATTTATTCAGCCAGGAAACATTTATTGTTAGCCTGCTGGGATTATGCTACCGTGTATGCACTCATGTTTCAGCAATAAGAGGTATAAAGTCCCTGCTCTATTTTGCACTGTCTTACATGTTCTTTTCTGTGGAGTTGTTAGACACAGAATGGTGTTAGTATAGCAGATTTATACCTAGCCCTCAGATCAGTCATAAAGAGCTATTGAAAATGCAAGGGATTTTTAAAATGATAGTATATGAATAGTTCCTTTCCTCATAAATGAAGTTAAGAATTGTGTGATATATATCAACTGGTAGATGACACTAGGAATATTATACAGTGTCACAGTTTTCTTGTGTTCATGGATGTCTGTGCTACATTTTATCATTGTACCATAGCAGATACAGGTTAGGTGACCTTATATCATTCATTTGTAGTAATAACAATAATAATAATAATTAATAATAACAATACATAGTAATTTTTCTATTTGGGAAAGCTTATTTCCTTAGTCCATACTCTTTTCACTGATTTTGACCTTCCTTGTTGATTAACTTCTTCAAGACTAAGATACACACTATGGAAAATGTGATAACAGAAATACTAATATATTTCAAAATATCAATATTGCGATAGATGGCAACATAATTTTGTCTCTGTAATTTACTATTTAGAAGCGTAAAAGATGTGTCGTTTTCAATCAAGGTGAATTGGATGCTATGGAATATCATACAAAGGTAGGTGTGAAATATTCATTGATGACATTGGAAGATTAATGTGAAGTAGTATAAATAACCAATATAAATAAGGATGTTCTTAAAAATTAAGCAGTTATTTTGATCAAAGTTAGAATTTAATAGTGGAGTGATTTATTTTTACTTTTATAGTAATAAAGAGTTCAATTTTTCTTAAAATTTTATATACTTCTATTAGTTTTACTATTTAACACAAGTAAACTTTTTCTATATTGGTTAAGTTTAGAAATTTGATAAGTTTTAAAGTCTCTTGTCCGTAGGTAAGATGACTCAATAAGATAGTTGCAGAAGAAATCATGAACGATGTGAAGGATGTATTTTTAGAGCATAATGATAAAGGGGATCTAGTAAAGAAATGAGAGGAAACAGAGGGTACTCTAGTAATTTAAGCTTTAACTCTCTTGATTGAAATGGGAAAATTGGGGTTGGAATTTGACTTAGGAGGGATGATAGTAAATGCAGTCTTGGACATGTTGAGTTAATTTGATGATAGGACCTAAGATTTTTTCTCTTTTGTGTAGGAAGATGTACATAATAAAATCTGCTGTTTTACCATTTTTAACTGACTAGCCACCCAGGCAACCCTGTTTTACCATTTTTAGATATATAATTCAGTGGCATTTAGTACATTCACAATATTGAGCCATAATCACCGTGCAGCCATCTCCAGAACTTTTTTATCATCTCACATAGAATCTATGCTAGTTAAATAGCTCCCCATTTTCCTCTTCCCACAGCCCTTAGTAACGTCTATTCTACTTTCTGTATTTTGCATTTGCCTATTATAGGTGTATAAGTGGAATCATATATTTATCCTTTTGTTTCTAATTTATTTCACTTAGCATAATGTCTTCAAGGTTCATTCCAGTATCAGAATTTCATTCTTTAAGACTGAGTAGTATTTCATTGTATATCTGCACTTCATTTTTTTTTATCCATTCATTTGTTCATGGACATTTGGGTTCTTTCCATCTTTTGGCTGTTGTGAATAATTCTGCTATGAATATTTGGTGTATAAGTATCTGTTTAAGTCTTGCTTTCAATTATTTTCGGTATATACCTAGATGAGAATTGCTGGATCACATAGTAACTTTATGTTTAACTTTTTGAGGAACTGCCAAACTCTTTTCCACAGCAGTTGCATCATTTTATATTCCTACCAGCAGTGCACAAGGGTTCCAGTTCCTGCACATTCTAATACTTGTAATTTTCTGTTTACCTTTTCAAAAGTAAAAGCCATCCTAAGAGGTGTAGAGTGATATCGCATTGTGGTTTTCATTAATACATTGGATTTTATGTGTATTGAGGATAGCTGAATACACAAGTGCTAAATCTTTCAATACCAAAAGTTTGCTGTAGTTTGTTAATTTTCAAAGTATTTCTATTGCCTGGAAATGTCACTTGCAAGATTAAACTGCAGAAGTATGTAAAAATCCAGGGTCTGATATAAGAAAGATTAATAATTTTAAGATGTTAAATGAAATTAGAGAATAGAATTTCTTGAATTCATATATGTATTCAGATCACTAAATACTTTTGACTATAAATGATAACTATAAATTGGGAAACATTCATGTGCTACAGAATAGAATCAAACCCTTCAATCATAGAACAGAATATTTATAAAATCAAATTTAGAACTCTTTTAGCTTCAGTAGCAAATTGGAATAAAAGTATATGGCCATTTTATTGTCAATTAACAATTTATAGGGATTAGAGTCTATTGGCAGTAATGGAATGTTTGAAGTTGGTACGAGGACTGTTAATAGATAAGATACGTAGATGACTTTAAGGAACATATATTAAGGAAAAGCCTGTAATAGAACTTGTCTTATTTTCTTTACTGAATGAATCTTTCTGTGCCCCTCCCTTTCTTCTTATCTAATTCATTTATACATTTATTCCCTCACTCAGTAAGTGCATTAATTCAGTTCACTTATAAATATTCATTATGTGCCAGCTGTACGGCAGACAGAGTTATTCCTGGGACTTCAATAGAAATACAGATAAATACAGTGCTTCTGTTTTAGCACTTAGGTTCTTGAGGGACACAGATGATTAAACTAAACTACTGTATATCATAAAAAGCACTATGCTAGGACAAGTCTAGGATACAGTGAGAGCACAGAGGTGGGTGTCCAACTTAGACCTAAGGATGGGGTGTCAAGGAAAGCTTTATGGAGGCACTAATTTTGTTTAAGTTGAGTCTTTGTAGTAGGCTTAGTCATATGAAGAGGATGATGAAGAGTAATGAAGAGTGGTTCTTTGAGAAGAATAGCATTTTTTAAAAAAGATTTTATTTATTTGACAGAGAGAGATCACAAGTAGGCAGAGAGAGAGGGGGAAGCAGGCTCCCTGCTGAACAGAGAGCCTGATGTGGGCTCCATCTCAGGACCCTGAGAGCATGGCCTGAGCTGAAGGCAGAGGCTTAAATCTCTGAGCCACCCAGGAGCCCTGAAGAATAGCATTTTGCTAAAGTTTAAAAACAAGATGGTTATCAAGCTTATTTAAGAAACTGAAAAAGGCTCTGGTAGCTGGGCTGTGGAATGTGGAGAGGGTGGTTAGAGATGAAACTGGGGAAATAAGAAGTCACAGGTCATGTGAGATTTTACAAGACCATCTTAAGACATTTAGAATTAAGGGTGGTGGGAAGCTGTTGAAAGCAGGTGACACGATCAGATTTACATGTTATTTAATTTATTTAATATTAACTTCATTTTTAGATAGAAAATGCATTCATTTGGTAAAGTTCAAAATTTACAAAGAGTGTATAGTAGGTCTTTCTCTAATCCCTATTCCTCAGTCACCTGCTTTTTCCTCTCAATGTATTTGTCCAATGGTGGTCGCGTTCATACATGAAATACAATTTGTGCATATATTCCCCTTCTCCTTTTTTATTTAGGTGGTAGCATACTTGATACAATTTTTTCTTGCTTTTTTCCCTTCAGATAGACGTACTTTACAAATTGGTTTATGTCACTTGTCTTTTGTACTTTTCTTAGTCTTTAGCTGTTGACATTTAGGTACATTATACACATGCTATATACATAAATATGTGTGTATCTGCAGGGTACATTTCAAGCAATTAAGTAGTTGGGTCAGAGGTTTGAACCTTTTGATAAATATTTTCAAATTGCTACTATGGAGGTTTTATCATCTTATTAGCAAACCAGAAATGTATAATTTTGCCTTTTTTCTCACATCCTTACAGTGTGTGCTGTATTGTTTTTGATACTTGCCAGTTTGATAGGTAAAAAATAATATTTCAGTATGATTTTAATTTGCATTCCCTTAGTGTGGTTAAGTATTTTTACATACATTTAAAAACCATTTGTATTTTTTTAATGTGAACTGTTTGTTTCTTTTGTGTATTCAAATATTGTGTCCTTAATTTATAGGTGCTCTTTATATGTTAGGGAAACTAGTACTTTGCCTATGATATAAATTGCTAATATATTTTTACCATTTTGTCATTTTGATTTTAATTATGATTTTTTTAACCACATACACAGTTTTGTATTTTTATTTAGTTGAATTTATACATTTTTTTTTCTTTCATGACTTCTGGATTTTTGAGTCATATTTAAAAAGGTATTTTTCTTCAAGGCTTTAAAATAATTTTCCCATGGGGGGTAAAATGAAAGAATTTTCCCATGTTTTTTCCTAGAATATTATTTCATTTCATATTTATATCTTTGATTCATTTAGATTTCATTGTGGTATAAAGTGTAGTAGCACATACACATATGTATATGAGTTTGTTTCTTGATTTTGTCTTTATTTTTCTATCCTCCAGTCTCTTTTCAGGTTTTATAACATGAGTATGTTTTAATATTTGGTATGCTCAACCCCCCCTTTATCCATATTTCTCTTTTACAGAGTTTTTGTTTTGTTTGTTTATTTTCCCATATGAATTTCCCATTAAGATCAATTTAATTCTGGTTAGAAAAAGAAGCAATTAGAATTTTTATGGTATCAAGTTAAATTTATAGATTAGATTAGGGCCTACTGACATCTTTAAGATGTTAATAACACAGATATGTCTTTCCATTTGTTTCAGTTTCTGTTGTCATTTTATAAGGTTTTCTTTATAAAAGTCTTGCCAGTTTCTTAAGTTGCTGTAGGTTTTTTTTTCTTTTAATCTCTGGGTTTTTGAGATAATACTTATAACTTCTGAAAATAGTAGAACTTTTAATTACAGCTTTCTAATTATTTTATCTCATTTATTTCTTGTTTGTAAATGTATAGGCTAGAAAATACAATACAATACAATACAATACAATACAATACAATATTCAATCATAGATATGACAGTATATATCTTTGTCTTATTCCTGACTCAGTGGTGATGATTTCATTATTAAGCATAATACTGGCTTTTGGACTTACCAGCAAATAGCATGTTAAGGAGGTTTCCATTTGTTCTTTTTTGTTACTTTTTTTTTTTTAAAGATTTTATTTATTTATTTGACAGAGATCACAAGTAGGCAGAGAGGCAGGCAGAGAGAGAGGGGGAAGCAGGCTACCCGCTGAGCAGAGAGCCCAACGTGGGGCTTGATCCCAGGACCCTGAGAGCATGACCTGAGCTGAAGGTAGAGGCTTAACCCTCTGAGCCACCCAGGTGCCCCATTACTTTTTTTTTTTTTAAGATTTTACTGATTTATTTGGTAGAGTGTGAGAGAATGAGCGTGGCGCAGGTTGGGGGGAGCGGATAAGGAGGAAAGGGTAGAGGGAGAGGGAGCCTGATGCGGGTTCAATCCCAGGAGCCTGGAGCCATGACCTGAGCCAAGGACAGGTGCTTAACTGACTGAACCACCCAGGCACCCCTCCATCTGTTCTTATTTACTGTTATTATCAAACATGGTTATTGAATTTTATGAAATGTTTTTTAAGCATCTGTGGAGATTGAATAGGTGATTTTTCTACTAATATTTCCCTTTGATTTTTCTTCATGTGTAACCATCCTTGTGTTTGTAGTGTATATTCCAAATGACCAGCTGTCAGTGCCTCTCCTCTGTCAAAGATGCATGGTTTATTGTCTCCCATTCGCCTGGTGAATTTTGTTTTTATTCTCAGTCTGAATATTGGAAATAGGCACCATTCTTGGCCCTGTGGGAACTCCTGGCACTATTTCTTCTGTCCTTTGGATGTTTCTTTTCCTGGCCTTGTATAATTCCCTCATACACTTAAGCACATTAGTACTTAGGGGAATTTTTCCAGTGTGACTATCTATGGATCTATATAGTTCTCTCTTGTAGCTCTTTCCTATCCGGTACCCTGTCCTATGAATTCTTGTCTTGACCTTCCTGTATTCTCTGCTTTTTCTACTCAGCTCTGGATTTTTCCTAGGCTCTGTCCAGATTCTTCTTTCTTTTGACCTAGAAACTTCCCAGGCAGTTAGCTGGGGGCACTCATAGGGCTTACCTATGATTTCTTTCATTGTCTTTATTGCCTGATGTCCTGTGTCTTGAAAGCTGTTGTTCCTGAGACTTTATCTTAGTTGAAAGTAGAAATCTTTTGCTGCTTTGAATATTTTTTTCTTTATCATTGATTTTTAGCAACCTGATTATGATGGTCCTTAATGCAGTTTTCCCCACCTCCTCTGTTGAACTTTGAGTCTATAAATTAATAGTTTCAGCAGATTTGGAAATTTTTTTGGCCATTTCCTCCTCAAATATTTTTTCTGTCATCTTCTTTTTGGATACTTCTATTGTGTTGTTTTCAAGTACAGTAATCTTTTCTTCTTCAGTACCTGCTGTTAATGCAATCTAGTATATATTTCCTTTTTGCATTGAACAGGCATACCTTGTTTTATTGCTCTTTGCTTTATTGTACTTTGCAGATATCACACTTCTTGAAAAATGAAAATCTGTGGCCACCCTGCATTGAGCAAGTCTGTCAGTGCCGTTCTTCCAACAGCATTTGCTTACTTTGTTTCTCTGTGTCACATTTAGATAGTTCTTGCAGTATTTTAAACTTTTTTATATAACATTTATCATGGTGATCTGTGATGAGTGATCTTTGATATTACTATTGTGATTGTTTTGGGGTACCACAAGCTGCAAACATATAAGATGGCAAACTTAACTGATAAATGTTGTGTGCTCTCACTCCTCCACCAACCAGCCATTCCCCAGTCTCTCTCCCTCTTCTTGGGCCTCCCTATTGCCAGAGATACAGCAGTCTTGAAATTAGTCTAATTAATAACCGTGCAATTGCCTCCAAGTGTTCAAGTGAAAGGAAGAGTTGGGTGTCTCGGACTTTAAATTTTTTTTTTAAACGATTTTATTTGGGGCGCCTGGTTGGCTCCATGGGTTAAGCCTCTGCCTTCGGTTCAGGTCATGATCTCAGGGTCCTGGGATTGAGCAGAGAGTCTACTTTCCCCCTCTCTCTGCCTGCCTTTCTGCCTACTTGCAATCTCTCTCTCTCTGTCAAATAAGTAAATAAAAACTTAAAAAAAAAAGGTTTTATTTCTTTGAGAGAGAGAAAGTGAGAGAGAAAGAGAGCACAAGCCAGGGAAGGGACAAAGGGGAGGGAGCCTGATGTGGAGCTCTAATCTCAGAACCCTGGGATCATGACCTGAGCTGAAGGCAGATGGTTAACTGACTGAGCCACCCAGATGCTCCTAATTTTTTTTTAAAGATTTTATTTATTTATTTATTTGACAGAGAGAAAGATCACAAGTAGGCAGAGAGAGGGGGAAGCAGGCTCCCTGCTGAGCAGAGAGCCCCATGCGGGGCTCGATCTCAGGACCCTGAGATCACTTTTTTTTTTTTAAGAGACTGTGGGGTGGGGAAGGGGAAGGAGAGAGGGAGAGAGAGAGAATCTTAAATAGGCTCCACAGCCAGTGCAGAACATGACTCGGGGCTTGATCTCATGATTCTGGGATGACCTGAGCTGAAATCAAGAGTTGCATGCTTGGGCGCCTGGGTGGCTCAGTGGGTTAAGCCGCTGCCTTCGGCTCAGGTCATGATCTCACGGTCCTGGGATCGAGTCCCGCATCGGGCTGTCTGCTCAGCGGGGAGCCTGCTTCCTCCTCTCTCTCTCTCTGCCTGCCTCTCTGCCTACATGTAATCTCTCTCTGTCAAATAAATAAATAAAATCTTAAAAAAAAAAAAAAGAGTTGCATGCTTAACCAACTGAGCCACCCAGGAACTCCAACATGTCTTATGCTTTAAATCAAAAGCTGGAAATGATTAAGTTCAGTGAAGAAGGCAGATCAAAAGCTGAGATATGCCAAAACTAGGTCCCTTTTACCAAAGTATTAGTGAAATTGTGAATGCAAAGCAAAAGTTCTTGAAGGAAATGTAAAGTCCTAAACCAGTGAGCATATGAATGATAAGTGAAATCAGCCTTATTGCTGATATGGAGAAAATTTGAATGGTCTGGTTAAAAAATTGGACCAGCCACAATATTCCCTTAAGCCAACGCCTAATCCAGAGCAAGGCCCTAACTCTCTTTTTAGTTCTATGAAGGCTGAGAAGATGTATGAGGAAGTTGTAGAAGAGTTTGAAGTTGGTAGAGGTTGGTTTATGAGGTTTAAGAAGCTCTCTCCCTAACATCAGAGTGCAAGGTGAAGCAGTAAGTGCTGATGGAGAAGCTGTAGCAAGTGATTCAGATGATGTAGCTAAGACCATTATTGAAGGTGGCTACATTAAACAGATTTTCAAGGTAGACGAGGCAGGCTTCTATTGGAAGAAGATGGCATCTAGGAATTTTACAGCTAGTTAGAAGAATGCCTAACTTCAGTTTGAAAGAATAGGCTGGCTCTCTTGCTAGGGGCTACTGATGCTGGTGATTTTAAGTTGAAGACAATGCTCATTTACCATTCTGAAGATCCTCAGTCTCTTAAGTACTATGCTAAGTTAGGGCACCTGGTGGCTCAGTTGGTTAAATCTCGGACTCTTGATTTCAGTTTGGGTCATGATCTCCAGGTCCTGGGATCAAGCCCTGTATCAGGTTCAGTGGGTTCCATGATTAGCAGGGCATCTGCTTGAGGAAATTCTCCCTTTCCCTCTACCTCTCCTCCTGCTCATGCTCTCTCTCTTTGTCGAAAATAAATAAATAAATCTTTAAAAAAAATTATGCTGTTTACTATGTGTTTGCTCTCTAAGTGGAAGAAAGAAGCCTGGATGACAGCACATCTGTTTACAGCGTGGCTTACTGAATCTTTTAAACCTACTGTTGAGACCCACTGTTCAGAAGAAAAGATTCCTTTCAAAATGGTACTTACTAATAATGCACCTGGTAAGCCAAGAGTTCTGATAGAGATGTGCTCTTGGATGTATGTTGTTTTCATGCCTGCTAACATAAAATCCATTTGGCAGCTCACAGATCAAGGAGTAATTTTGACTCAAGTCTTATTGAAGAAATACATTTCATAGGGCTATAGCTTCCACAGACAGTGATTCCTCTGATGCATCTGGCCACAAAGTCAATGAAAAGTTTTCTGGAAAAGATTCACTATTGTAGATGCCATTAAGAACATTCGTGATTCATGGGAAGAGGTCAAAATATCAAAATTACCAGGAATGTGGAGGAATTCCTAATTAATTCCAACTCCAAGGGAAGACTTCAAGGGGTTCCAGATTTCCGTGGAGGAAGTCATTGCAGATGTGGTGGGAATAGCAAGAGAACTAGAATTACAAGTGGAGCTTGAAGATGGGACCAAATTGCTGCAAGCTCATGACAGAGCTTTAGTGGATAAGGGGTTGGTTCTGATGGACAAAGAAAACAGTTCCTTCAGGTTGAATGTACTCCTGGTGACGATGCTGTGAACATTGTTGAAATGACAACAGAGGACTTAGAATATTCCATAAACTTAGCTGACGAAGCAGCAACAGGGTTTGAGAGGATTGACTCCCAATTTGAAAAGAAGTTCTACTGTGGGTAAAATGCTATCAAAGAGCATTCATGAAGAGTCAACTGATGCAGCAAACTTCATTGTAGTCTTATTTTAAAAAATTGCCATGGATACCTCAGCCTTCAAAAACCACTACCCTAATGAGTCAATAGCTATCAACATGGAGTCAAGACTCTCCACCCACAAAAAGAATATTACTTGCTGAAATTTCAGATGATAGTTTGCATTTTTTAGCAATAAGGTATTTTTAAGTTAAGGTATATACATTGTTTTTAAGGCTGTAATGCTGTTGAACAGTATAAATATAACTTTTATTTGCACTGAAATCCAAAAAATAAATTTGACTCACTTTATTGCTATAGTTACTTTATTGTGGTGGCCGGGAACTAAAACCCCACTATCTCCTGTATGGGAGTAGGAATTTTTATTTTTAACAACTTCCAGGTGATGTCAACAGAGGTAGTCCAAATAGCATATTTTGAGGACTGCACCAAGGGGGACAAAAAAGATAATGATTATAGAAAAGAATATATAGTCTGATTTATAAAATACAGGTGAATCTTTTGCAGCTTACAGACCTTGGCTTGAGATGATTGACTTTATTGCAATAAGTTGGCTTCATTCCAGTGGTCTGTAACTCAACCCGCAATATTCCTGTGGTATGCAGTTTTTTCCCTGTGGAAGCTCTTGATATTGTTTAGTAGTTTTTGTGTCTCTTTAACGTTCTCATTTTTTTCTGTACATTTTTTGAACATATGAATATGGTTATGATAAGTGCCTTATTATATTCTACGTTTGTTCCTAATTTTTTTTAAAGATTTTATTTATTTATTTGACAGACAGAGATCAGAAGTAGGCAGAGAGACGGGCAGAGAGAGAGGGGGAAGCAGGCTTTCTGCTGAGCAGAGAGCTGGATGCGGGGCTTGATCCCACGACCCTGAGATCATGACCTGAGCCGAAGGCAGAGGCTTTAACCTACTGAGCCACCCAGCCTTCCCTGTTCCTAATCTTTTAATGGGCTGCAAGTAAACCTACCCAACCTTTTCTGCTGTTTGTTCATCTGTGTTATTCTTGTGTGTTTCTATTGAGTGATTATTCCTCCGTAATGTGTTGCATTTTCCTGCTTCTTTATATATCTGATAATTTTCAATTTTTTTGTATAACATTTCAATTTTAGTTCTTAGGTACTAGATATTTTCATATTCCTATAAATATTCTTGAAATTTGTTCTTGGAGAAATTTATTTTGAAAATGGTTGATCTGGGACTCCTGGGTGGCTCAGTCGTTAAGCATCTGCCTTTGGCTCAGGTCATGATCTCAGGATTCTGGAATCGAGTCCCACATTAGGCTCCCTGCTCAGCGGAAAGCGTGCTTCTCCCCCTCTCACTCCCCCTGCTTTGTATTCCCTTTGTATTCCGCCGCTCCCCCCCCCCCCCCCCCCCCCCCCGTCACTCTTCTCTGTCAAATAAATTAAATCTTTAAACAACAATAACAGCAACAACAACTAAAACAGTGCTGGCCAATGGAAATATGTGAGTAACATCAAGGAATTTAAACCTTCCTAATATCTGGGTTTAAAAAAAAAAAAAGAAAAGGTTGATCCTTTTGTGACTTTTTTTTTTTTTTCTAAAGTTTTGAAGCTTGTTTTAAGATTTTTTTTTTTAGTTAAGTCCAGAGCAGTCTTTGGAGCTTTTTTTTTTTTTTTTCCTGACTCATGAGGCAGTACCCTTTTGAGAAGTCTACCTGATGCCTTGTAATTAGGAGAGTTCCATTCTGGCAATGGGAGCACTGTTCCCAGCCCGGCGTGAGTTCTGTGGGTTGTTTCCTCTTAACATTTGACATCATTTCTTTCCCTGACCTTGGGGAGACTTGAGTGGACCTTCTGCAGCTTTTAAGAATTCTCTCTTTGTGCACCTCTCTCCTCTTTGGTATCCTGCCCTGCAAATTCTAGCTGCTTTGACCTTTTCAGACTTTGAGCTCCATCTTCTCTACTCAGAGACTGTTGGACTCTGAAAACTTTTGCTCTGCTGCTGCCTGGAAACTTTCTCAAAGCAGTAAACTGGAACAATCATTCTATTTCTCCTTTTTAGGGGCCAGTATTTTTCACTACTTGACATCCATCTAAGGTTTGAAAGCCTTTTAAAAAAATTACACTTTATACTTTTTTAAAAAAGTAATTTCAGATGAAAAGTTAAATCTGACCTCTGGTATTGCCTTGCCCAGAAGTGGAACTTAGATTTTAATTTTCTAATGGTTGAAGTTGTATTTTTGCAAAACTTTGTTTATATGTTCATTTAATGGTTGCTTTTTTTCTTTACAATTTAAGAAATATAAATTCAAAGGTAAGTTTATTTTAAAATTAGATCATTGGAAAAATATAATATTAAATCTGATCTAAGCTTAGTTTGCTTTATAGGTTAGAAATTCTGCTTTCTTCTAGAAACATTCATGTTATCAAATTCATATTTATTTATTTGTTTCTCATCTATGTTAATGCATTTTTAAGAATGTGTTTTTTTATGTATATTGTTTGGTTATTTAATTGTAAGTGAATTTATGAGGTTTATTTTATTCCACATTTAGGAAACAGCAATTCAAAGGTATACTCACACATTCTTGCCTTTACATTTTATCATAAAATTATTTTAGTATTTTAAAATACTGATTTCAATCCATAAGTTCACATATTCAAAGCATCGTTGAATTTCATTAATTAGAGAATTGTCTTAATGTAAATGACCTTTTAATGTACCTTAACAAATTTTTCTTACAGATCAGGGGACTGATTTTGGATGGCTCTTCAGAGTTAATCCAGGAAGGTCTCAAAAGTGGCTTTCTTCATCCACTTTCTGAAAAATGGGACAAGTATAGTGAGCCCATTACTTTACCACTTGATACCTGCAATTTGTCAGAATTATGTGCAATGGCAAAGCATTTGCCTTCTCTGAATGAAATGGAACTTCAGGTGTTACAATTGATGGATGAAGATATGTCCGTTACAGAACAGGATTTATTTTCACGGGTTGTTGAAAACAACTCTAGCATTACAAAAATGATTACTTTAATGGGACAGAATTACCTGGTGCCACCAAAAAGCAGTTTTCTTTTGTCTGACATTTCTTGCATGCATCCACTTCTGAACTGTAAGTAACTACTATGTTATTAGAAAAATATAATTTTTTTTTGTGGCCTCAGAAGTCAAGAGCTAGTCTGAATGCTGAATGTGGGTCAACATTATGAGGATAGAGTAAATGCTTAATTTTCTCTGTGTGATTTTTTCTTTTAAGTTTAATTTTAAAAGTCTTTTGATTTAAAAACATTTAAAAATTTTGAAAAAATTAAAAAATGAAACTAATGAACAAAGGGTCAAAAAGTAATTGGTCCCTGTTAAAGCAAATGTAAATTGCTGCTCTGTACTTAGGAATTCATGGCACAGTTGGGCTTGGCCAAACAATTTTATTTAACTTTTCTTTATAGTGAAGTAGGAACACTTCAGACATAAATATTAACACTGTAGCCTTTTAAGTTACAGTTACAGTGTTCTAGTTTATTGTCTAAAGTTTCTTGAAATATTTTCCTATATAATGTCAACAAAATTTAAAGATTGAAATTCACATTCATATATACCTGAATTTGAATTTAGATTCTAAAGCTTAACTGTTAATCTTTGAGCTATTCATTTACAAAACTGAGCCTCAGTTTCCTAGTTTATAAAATGGTTATGATAATAATCTACTTCTGAAGGTCATCTGTATCAATTGCTTATGTCAGGGATTTATACATATTTAATAAGTCATAATATTCTAAGGGATGAAGTAGGAAAAGAAATGTATTGATGAAGTTTAAATTAATATGATATTGTTATCTGGATATTTAATATAAAAATTTTTAATTTATTAAATGACATAGTTTATTAAGGAAATGCTTTTTTAAATTTCTGTCAAGCCATGTTACATATGAGAGGTCATTCATGTCATAGTGTCATAAATTCTTTAGGGTAAATGACAGGGTAATAAATTAATGGGAAAGTTACGTTTGAATGTTGTTTTCTGTTCTTTTTGGTTTTTGTCACTTTAATAGTTTAAAAACCATTACTTCCTTATTTTTTTTTTTTTAAAGATTTTATTTATTTATTTGACAGACAGAGATCACAAGTAGGCAGAGAGGCAGGCAGAGAGAGAGAGAGAGGAGTTAGCAGGCTCCCTGCAGAGCAGAGAGCCCCATGCGGGGTCCCTGGGATCATGACCTGAGCCAAAGGCAGAGGCTTTAACACACTGAGCCACCCAGGCGCCCCCCATTGCTTCCTTATTTTAATTTGCACTGTTTTGATTGCTTGTAAAACTGTACATATACCAAAATATACATATGTTTATAAAAAACAGAAGGGACAGCTCTTCCTTATAGTAAAATTCAAGTTAAAAAATGTGGGTGGAATGGTAGAACTAGAAAGTTTCTATTTGGCAAACATCATGGTAATTAGATGTCAAAATAGTAGATGAAAAGATGAGACACAGGATGTTTGCACAGTATTAAAGTATCTCCTTACAAGATACTTAACTAATTATAAAGTGAAAACTGGAGAAACCTGGTAGACAACCCTTTAACCAAGTGATCAAAGGTAGTATCGCCAATAATGAGACATTTTGACATTGTGTATTTCCTGATTACTTGGTAGTGTTCTTGCTAAAAATTAATAATCTAAGTTAATCACGAGGAAATACCAAACCTAAATTAAGAGACATTCTATAAAATAACTGGCCAGTAGCCTTCAAAGTGTCAAGGTCATAAGTGACAAAGAAAGACTGAGGAACTTTCCCAGATTCGAAGAGATTGAGGAGACATGGCAGTTAGATGCAGTATATGATTCTGCTTTGGATCCTGGGCCAGAAAAAAAGACACCTGTAAATTGAGGAAGTTTTACCAAGGTCAGTGTATCAGTTTTAACATAAATTATTTTAAAACAAAGCTTAAAAAAAAAGCAAAAAAATGACAAAAACAAAACACAACAACAACAACAAAAAAACCCATTTAGGTTTGAAAGGATCATGTTAATATGGCTGTCAAGACATAAAAGACATTTACAAATGGTTGGTGTCCAGCTAAGTGAGCTATAGTTATTTTCAGGTAGTCTTTGCAAAAATAGGAATAAATAAACTTAGGTTAAAATCCCAGTGGTACTAAATTATAAGGGAAATTTCAATTATTTAGATTCAATTATTCCATTTGAATAAATGTTGTAAGTGCTTTTGTTGCATTCCATTTTATTTGTGTCTATAGTCAATGCACTTTAGTTTTTAAAGCGATCACCTACAGAAGGTAGGTATTTTCTGAAGTTGTGTATTTCTTTTCAGGTAAGAAAACATATGATGTAATTGTGATAGATCCACCATGGCAGAACAAATCAGTTAAAAGAAGTAACAGGTAAGTATAAATAAATTGTCTATTAGATTAGATACACCTTGGGTTTTTTTTGTTTTGTTTTGTTTTGTTTTTGTTTTTTTAATTTCCAGCATGAACCCCAATGTGGGGCCTGAACTCACGACCCTGAGATCAAGACCTGAGCTGACACCAAGAGTCAGGTGCTTACCTGATTGAGCCATCCATGCACCCATACTTTTCTAAGAGCTAATTGTCCTTTTTACATTCTGGTTACATTGCTAAAAGTATTAGTTTGAGTTGTAGGTTGTCTGAAACTACTAAAATATTTTCAATTTTTCATTCCTCTAATTAGGTAATTCTCTTGCACTAGAATGACATATAGGTATAAGAATGTAACAAGTAAAATATTTATTAATGACTGAGGTTACTGACTGAACCAGTTGAGGGATATTTCTGTAATACCAAAGGGCAACATTTTTGCTTCCTTTGATATCACATTTTAAAGTTTAGAAATACGTGCCAAAATATGGGCGTACCTTGTTTTATTGTGTGTGACTTTATTGTACTTTGCAGATATTGCCTTTTTAAAAAATAATTGAAGGTTTGTGGCAACTCTGCATTGAGCACATCTGTTGGTTTCATTTTTCCAACAGCATTTGCTCACTTTGTGTCACATTTTGCAATATTTCAAACATTTTCATTATTTGTTTTGGTGATCTGTGAATAGAGATTATGACTCAATGAAAGTCACATGATGGTTAGCAATTTTTAGCAATGAAGTATGTATGTTGTTTTCTTAGACATACTGCTATTGCATACTCAGTTGACTACAGTATAGTGTGAACATAACTGTTACATGCACTGGGAAGCCCCAATATTAATTTGACTCACTTTACTAAAAGTGATATTAGCTTTGTTGTGGTGGCCTGGAACTGAACTGGAGGATCTCTGAGGTATGCATAGTTTCCCTCAGTAGCTGCTAGAATGAATTTGTCTAATCCATTTAAAATTTGTTTTATGTCACCTCTTAGAGTAATTAGTTCAATTAATTTCTGAGAGGATATTTCCTTTTTTTTTTTTAAGATTTTATTTATTTATTTGATAGAGATCACAAGTAGGCAGAGAGGAAGGCAGAGAGGGTGGGGCAGGGGAGAAGCAGGCTCCCTGCTGAGCAGAGAGCCCCCCAGGTGGGACTCGATCCCAGGACCCTGGGACCATGACCTGAGCTGAAGGCAGCGGCTTAACCCGCTGAGCCACCCAGGCACCCCTGACATTTCCTTTTAACAGCTTTTTAAAACTAAGTTTTTCTCTCCCATTCTAGTGAATATCTTCAGTTACAGTTCCTTTCATGTTCAATTTCTAGTCTGAATAATTCTATTACCTTGACTTCAACTTCATATGGAATTTCTTTATCTCCTCAATTATCTCCAGCTTTTTTATGCTTTTTTGTTTATGAGCTGTACAGTGGGATTTTTTTCTCTTAAAGTTGCAAGAATCATACGAAGTATTCATGTATCTGTTCTCTATGTGTTTGTGTGTATAAATATTTATATCTATACATCTTTAAAAATCATTTGAAAATAATTTAGGAGAAAATAAATTGCTCTGAAATATTTAATTTTATATTTCCTGAAAACAAAGAAATTCTCTCATAACATAATTGTCAAAATAGGTACTTAACATTGATATAGTACTATTATTGATATAAACTAGTATCTAATCCATACACTTTGTTCAGGTTTTACCAGTTATCCTAGAAACCTCCTTCATAGCAAAATAAAATTCTGGATCATTACTTATATTTAGTTGTTGTGTCTCTTTAATATACTTAAAAAAAAAAACATTATTTTATTATTTATTTGTGTGAGAGAGAGAGAGACAGAGGGTATAAGCAGGAGGGGCAGAGGGAGAGGAAGAGAGATTCTCAAGCAGACTCTGCGCTGAGTGCAGAGCCCAATATGGGCTTGTTCTCAGGATTCAGAGATTATATCCTAAACCGAAACCCAGAGTCAGAAGCTTAAACCATTCTGCCATCCAGGCACCCCTCTTTAGAATCCTTTAATTTGGAAGTTCCTGTGTCTTTACTGGTGTTTCATGAATCTGACATTTTCGAAAGCAGCAGTAGAAAACTAATATTGCATCTATTGTTGAATCTGCCCAAGTCAGTTATTATTAAGGCAGTTGCCAAATGGTGATTGTGTTTGTGTGGCTTTGTTTTTGGGCTCTCTCTCCTGTTCCAATGATATATGTATGTTTTTTTGTACCAGTACCATACTGTTTTTATTAGCATAGCTTTTTAACATGTTTTGAAGTCAGGGAGCCTGATAACCTCTTGGTTTGTTTTTTTAAAGATCACTTTGGCTGTTTAGTCTTTTGTGGTTCCATAGGCATTTCAGGATTCTTTGTTCTAGTTCTATTAAAAATGCCATTGGCCGGGACACCTGGGTGGCTCAGTTGGTTAAGCAGCTGCCTTCGGCTCAGGTCATGATCCCAGGATCCTGGGATCGAGTCCCACATCGGGCTACTTGCTCCGCAGGGAGCCTGCTTCTCCCTCTGACTCTGCCTTCCACTCTGTCTGCCTGTGCTCGCTCTCACTCTCTCTCTCTCTTACAAATAAATAAATAAAATCTTAAAAAAAAAAATAAAAAAAATGCCATTGGTATTTTGAAATGGATTGCATTAATTCCTTTTTTTTTTTTTTTTTTTTAAATTTCCTTTGGTTGAGAGAGTGAGAGTGAGCAAGAGACGGATTGTGAGAACAAATCGGGGGTGGGGGAAGGCAGAGGGAGACGTGCGTGGACTTCCTGCAAGGCAGGGAGCCTGATGTGGGACTTGATCCCAGGACTCTGGGATCATGACCTGAGCTGAAGGTAGGCACTTAACTGACTGAGCCATCCAGGTGCCCTGATAGGGACTGCATTAAATTTATAGATTGCTTTGTGTAGTATAGACATTCTAACAATATTAATTCTTCCAGTCCATGAACACAGTAAATTAATTTCCATTTATTTGTGTTGTCTTCAGTATTTTTCATTTTGTACTCTTCAGAGTACAGGTCTTTCACAGGTTGATTATTTTTCTAGGTATAACTTTTTTTTTTTTTTAAAGATTTTATTTATTTATTTGACAGACAGAGATCACAAGTAGGCAGAGAGGCAGGCAGAGAGAGAGAGAGAGAGAGAGGAAAGCAGGGAGCAGGGAGCCCGATGTGGGGCTCGATCCCAGGACCCTGAGATCATGACCCGAGCCGAAGGCAGCAGCCCAAACCACTGAGCCACCTAGGCACCCCTAGGTATAACTTTTTGATGCAATTTTAAATGGGATTGTTTTCTTGATTTCTCTTTCTGATAGCTTGTTATTAGTGTATAGAAATGAAACATTTCTCCATATGTTCATTTTGTATCTTGTGACTTTACTGAATTATTTTATTAGTTTAACAGTTTTTTTGGTAGAGCCTTATGGTTTTCTGTATATGATATTATATCATCTGTAATTAGTAACAATTTTACTCCTTTTTCAATTTAGATGCCTTTGATTGTTTTTTTTCTTGCCTAATTGGCTGGGATTTCCCTATGTTGAATAAGTTGAATGAAGAGAATGAAGAGAATGCGTATCCTTGTCTTGTTTCTGATGTTAGAGGAAAAACTTACAGCTTTTCACCGTTGATATAATGTTAGCCAAGGGTTTATCATATCTGGACTATATTATACTTGGTATGTTCTTTCTGTAATTGCTCCACTGGGGTTTTTATCATAAATGGATGTTATATATGTCAAATGCTTTTTTGTATCTATTTAGATGATCACATTTTTATCTTTAGTCTTGTTAATGTGGTGTATTATGTCGGTAAATCTCACTGGATCATGGAGTATGAACCTATTAATGTATTGTTGATTTTGATTTGCTCTTATTTTGAAGAGGATTTTTGCATCTGTATTCACTGGGGATATTGACCTTTTTTTAAGTGGTATCTTTGATTCTGCTGGTCTTGTAAAATGAGTTTTGAAGCATTTCTTCCTTTTTAACTTTTTGGAATAACTTGAGAAGGATGGTTACTAACTTTTCCTTAAATGTTTCATAGAAATCATATATGAAACAGTCTGGTCTTGGACTTGTTTTCTGAGAGTCTTAAAATTACAGATTCAATTTTGTTACTTGAAATTGGTACATTCAGATTTTCTATTTCTTTGTGATTCAGTCTTGGAAGGTTGTCTGTTTCTAGGAATTTATCCATTTCTTCTAGGTAGTCTCCTGTGTTATGTAGTCTCATATATATTTTTGTGGTTTTAGTTGTAACTTCTCTTTCATTTTTGCTTTTATTCATTTGAACCCTTTCTTTTTTCATTTGAGCCCTTTTTTTCTTGACGAGTCTGGCTCGAGTTTTTCAATTCTAGCTTTTCAAAGAATCAGGTTTTAGTTTCATTGATTTTTAAAGTTTCTATTTCAGTTATTTCCACCCTAATCTTTATTATTTTTTTCCTTCTACTAACTTTGGCCTTTGTTGTCCTTTTTCTAGTTTAGGTTAGATTGCTTTATTTGGGATTTTTCTTGTTTCTTTAGGTAGGTTTGTATTGCTATGAACTTCCCTCTTAGAACAGTTTTGTTGCAGTTTTAGAAAGTTGTATTTTCATTTGTCTCAAAGTATTTTTTTGATCTCTTTGATTTCTTTGTTTACCCATTTGCTGTGTAGTAATACTTTTTTTTTCTAGTTTTCTTCTTGGAAATGATTTCCAATTTCATACTGTTGTTGGAAAAGATGGCCGATATGATTTAAGTCATTTTAAATTTATTGAGATTTGTTTGTGGCCCAATATATGATCTGCCCTGAAGAATGTTCCATGTGCCATTGAAAAAAATGTGCATTCAGCAGTTTTTGGGCCAAACATGCTGTGTATATGCATTAACTCCATCTGGTCTAATGTGTCAAGAGCAGTGTATCCTTATCAATTATCTGTTTGGATGATCTATGCATTGCTGTAAGTGGGGGTATTGAGGACCTCTATCATTATTGTATTAAAGTCAATTTCTTCCTTTAAGTCTGTTAAGATTTGTTTTATGTATTTAGGTGCTACTATATTAGATGCATAAATACTTATAACTGTTACAATATCTTCTCAGGTTGACCTCCTTATCATTATGTAATTCTTTTATTTATCTTTTGTTGCAGTCTTTGTTGTAAAGTCTATTTTGTCTGATACAAGTATTGGTACTCCAGCCTTCATTTTGTTTTTATTTGCATAGAGTACTTTTTTCCATCCCTTTATTTTTAGTTTGTGTTTGTCTTTAGATGTGAAGTGAGTTTCTTGCAGGCAGTATATAGATAGGTCTTGTTTTCTTTCAGCCATTTAGCTTCCCTATGTCTTTTAATTGGAGCATTTTAATCCATTTATATTTAAAGTAATTACTGATAGGCATGTACTTATTGACATTTTAATTATATTATGGTTATTTTTGCATTTCTCTGTTTATTTGTCTTTCCTTTGCTTTCTTCCCTTGTGATTTGATGGTTTTCTTTAGAGTTATGTTTGGGTTTTTTTGTCTTTATTTTTTGTATATCTACTGTAGCTTTTTGGTCTGTGGTTCCTATAAACTGCATATATTTATATTGACCTAGATATTTTTTAAGCACTGTATTTTAAGCTGATAGTTATTTCAGTTTTAATGCATTCTAAAAGCACTACTTTTTTACTGCCTCTCAATATTTTCTGTTTTTGACATCATAATTTACATCTTTTTATTTTATATATCCCTTAACTACTTATTGTAGTTATAGTTGAGTTTACTTTTTTGTCTTTAACCTCATACTAGCTTTTTCATTGGTTCATGCACTGCCTTTACTAGACTTTTGCTTTTATGAGTGAGATTTTTTTCTTTCATATATTTTCTTGTTTTTCAGTCATGGGATTTTCTTTTCTGCTTAAAGATCTTTTAACATTTTTTGTATGGCTGGTTTAGTCAGGGTGAATTGCTTTAGTTTTTGCTTATCTGGAAACCCTTTATCTCTCTCTTAGTTCTGACTGAGAGCCTTGCTGAATAGAGTATTTTTGGTTATATGTTTTTCCTTTTCAGCAGTTTAAATACATCCTGGCACTCTTTCTGGTTTGTAAAATAAGTTGATCATCTTATGGGATTTTCCTCATTTATGACTTTTTTTTTTTTTTAAATTGCTGCCTTCAACATTCTCTCATTACCTTTTACCATTTTATTTATAATATGTCTTGGTGGAGTTTTTTTTTTGGTTTCATTTTATTAGGGACTCTCTATGCTTTTTGCATCTGATATGTGTTTCCTTTCCCAAGTTAGGGAAGTTTTCAGCCATTATTTCTTCAAATTTTCTGGCCCTTTCCTTCTGGTACCCATAAAATGTGAATGTTAGTATGCTTGTTGTTCCAGAAGTCCCTTGAAACTGTCCTCATTAAAAAAATCTTTTTCACTATTCTCTCTTCCAGATTGCTGATTCATTCTTCTCTATCGTATAATCTGCTTTTGGTTCTTTCTAATGTATTTTTCGTTTCAGTTATTGTATTCCTCAGCTCTGATTGATTCTTTTTTATGTTTTCTTTCTCTGTGTAGAAGTTGTCTTATGTTCTTCCATTCACCTCCTGTGTTTGATGAGTATCTTTTTTTTTTTTTTAAAGATTTTATTTATTTATTTGACAGAGAGAAATCACAAGTAGATGGAGAGGCAGGCAGAGAGAGAGAGAGAGGGAAGCAGGCTCCCTGCTGAGCAGAGAGCCCGATACGGGACTCGATCCCAGGACCCTGAGATCATGACCCGAGCCGAAGGCAGCGGCTTAACCCACTGCGCCACCCAGGCGCCCCTGATGAGTATCTTTTTGATCATTACTTTCAACTTTTTATCAGGTAAATTACTTATCTCCTTTTCTTTAGGTTTTCCTTTTTTTTCCTGGGTTTTTTCCTTGTTGTCTTGTTTGGAATATATTTCTCTGCCACCTCATTTTGTTTGACTTTCTGTGTGTGTTTCTGTGAATTAGCTATAAGAGCTAACTCTCATGGTATTGAAGGAGTGGCCTTATGTTGGACTGCCTGCTGTGTAGACTGCCTGATGGCTTTGGTAGGCTGGCTGGAGCTGGAGTGGGTTGGTTTGGAGGTTCTGGTGGGGCATGTTGTGCTGTGGCTTGTGGAATTGCTGGAGTGGAAGTGGGCATAGGCTGGGTATGTTCCAGGATGGGCTATGCTGTGGACATAAGCTAATTGGGTCCTGGAGGGTGCTGCCCTTGGCAGGATGGCTAGAGCTGGGGCTGATGTATTTGGGGTCTGGGGGTGTACTACATGGGGGCTGTCTTTGAGGGATGGCTGGAGCTGGAGTGGGCCAGGTATCTGGAGTGTGCTGGGGTGGCCCTACCAGGTTGGAAAAGTACCGGAACCCTGTTCATGTTTACACTATGGAGGTAGATGCAGAACGTAAAAGTGGTGCTTGCTGGTTCCTCTATGAGAGTTGCATTGGTTCTGTACCTATTTGTTGGATGCTCTAGTGTTAGTAAATGGATTTCCTTCATTTATAAACTATTTGCCCTTTAAACTGCTATGTCTGAGGGCTGATAAGTCTTTCCAATGGCCTCTCATCAATATCCTTCTCTACTGTAGGTCACCTAATGAAGAGTGGGGTTCCTTTTGTGTCCACACTTCTATGTTTCCCTATTGTTTATTGTCCTTTATTGTTTGTTGTGTAGAAGCTGTGCAGTCAGCCCTCTCTTCTTCTTCTGGAGGAATGTCTCTATATATAGGTATAGATTTAGTTTGTGGGAGGAGATGAATTCAGAGTCTTCCTGTGTCACCATCTGGACCGTCTTAGGAAATTTTAATGTTTTCAGTCTGTTCTGTATTTTAGTTACAGTGGTGAGTGATCTCTTTTTTCTTTTATTATTAGATTGTAAACATTAGATTGGGTGCTCTTTGAGAGAAGGGTGCTAATATAGTTTTTTTTTTTTTAAATTTATTTATTTATTTATTTGAGAGAGAGAGAAAAATATCATGAATGGAAGAGGCAGAGCGAGAGGGAGAGAGAATCCCAACCAGACTCCACTCTGAGTGTGAAGCTTCACTCAGGGCTTGATCTCATGACCCTGAGATCATGACTTGAGCTGAAATCAAGAGTCCAGTGCTTAACCAACTGCACCACCCAGGCTTCCCAGGGAGGTTTTTGAAAACTAGATAACATTAACCATTTTAGCCACTTTATAGTGTACGGTTTAGTGGTTTAATTCATTGACGTTGTGCAATTCATGTTGTGCAATTATTACCTTATCTAATTCCAGAATATTTCTATCACCCCTAAAAGAATCCCTGTTCCTTCTAGTTTGCCTCTTTGCCCATACTCTGACAACCATTAATCTTCTCTTTGTCTCCATATGCCTACCTTTTGGGACATTATGTATAAATGGAATCATATGACATGTGGCCTTTGTGTCTGGCTTACTTCATTAGATATTTGCTTTCATAGTTCATCCATGTTTTAGCATATGTCAGTACTTCATTCCTTTTCATGGATGTGTAATACTCCATTGGATGGATCTGTGTGTGTGTGTGTATGTATATATATATGCACACACATACACACATACACATACACATATGTACATACATACCACATTTTATTTATCCATTTGTTAGTTGGTGATGTTTGTATGGTTTCCAGCTTTTGGCTATAGTGCTGCCATAAGCATTTGTGTACAGCTTTTCTTTTCTTTCCTTTCTTTTTCTTTTCTTTCTTTTCTTTAAGATTTATGTGTTTTAGAGAGAGAGAGAGAGTACATGCATGAGCAGTAGGGGCAGGAGAGGGATAGTGAATAACAAGCAGACTGCATGCTGAATGTGGAGCTTACATGGGCTTAATCTCACATCCTTGAGATCAGACCTGAGCTGAAACCAAGAGTTGGATACTTAACCAACCGTGCCACCCAGGCACCCCTGTAAAATCTTTTGTGTGAACAATGTGTGTTAAAGAATTTGACGCTGCCCAAACAAAGTTTGACTGTTCTCTTAGGTTCTGGGAGGGAATCTATACCTGATAGGATTGTTTTTGCTTAGAGTGCTTGGGTTGGGTGAAGGTAGTTGGGAGACTGGCTGTATAAATAAGGGGATAGGGATTGGTGCACCAGAAAGGCCAACCATGTCATTTAGGGTAGGCTTTGGTCCCAGTGGTATTAGTTAACCTGGAGACTGAGTTCAACCACCTGGGCTATCAGTCACTTTATTTTGCCCATGTAATATATCTCCAGTTAAAACTCTGGAAACTGAAGCTGAGGTGAATTTCCCTGGTTAGCAGTACTCTGTGTGTATTATCACACATAGATGCCGGGAAGGTAATGTGTTCTGATTCCATGAGAGAGGACTCTTGGAGGCTCTGTGTTTGTAAGCCCCCCCAACTCTGAGTTTCTTCTTTTGGCTGATTTTAATCTGTATTAAACCATAATAACCTTTATGTGATAAATTTTTATTAGTCATCTTTTGTTATAAACTGTAATCATTATTATAATAGCTTTCAATAAAGTTCTGTGAGTCTTTTTGACAAATTATTGAACCTGAGTGGTTTTGGAAACTGCCCAAACTTCCAGTTGGTTGTAGGAGAGAGGACAAAATTAAGGCCTGTTCCGAATTAAAGCCTATTTCTTCAGACTTTGTAGTTGCCTAATTCCAGATGACATGTTTTCATTCATTTTGGGTATATACCTAGGAATAGAGTTGCTGCATCACATGGCAGCTCTACCTTTAACTCTTGAAGAACTACTGAACTGTTTTCATGATGAATGTGTCATCTTACATTCCCACTGGAAACATAAGAAGGTTCCAGTTTCTCTACATTCTCAGTGACACTTACTTTTTGTTTTGTGTTTATTTTTGATTATAGCCATCCTGATGAGTATGGAGTGATATCTTGTCGTTTTGATTTGCATTTCTCTAATGACTAATAATATTGAGCATCTTTTCATGTTCTTATTGGCCATCTGTGTATATTCTTTGGAGAATTGACTCTTCAGATCTTTTGCACATTTTAAAATTAAGTTGTTTGTCTTTTTGTTGATTTCTAAGAGTTCTTTATGTATTTTGGATATTAGGCCCTTACCTTATATGGTTGGCAAGTATTTTCTCCTATTTTCTTTTCTTGCCTTTTCACTTTCTTTCTAATGTTTTCAAAGCACAAAGCTTTACACTTTGTTGAAGTCCAGCTTAGCCTATTTTTCTTTTTGTTGCTGTGCATTTGGGTTTTTTTTTTTTTTTTTTTTTTTGCATTTGGTATTTTATTTAAGAAACCATTGCCTTAATCGGGGTCACAATCATGGACACCTGTGTTTTCTAAGCGTTTCAGCTCTCATGTTTAAGTCTTTGATCCATTTGAGTTTAATTTTGTATGTGAGGTGGAATCACAATTTTATCCTTTTGCATTTGGATAGCCAGTTGTCCCAACATCATATGTTGAAAAGACTGTTCCCAATTCTTCTCATTATTAGAGTTAAGTGTTAAATTCAAAAGAGTCAAAGCCCAATTTTGTAATATTCTTTGGTAATGTGTTCCAGTTTTCTCTAAGAATTATTTTTTAAAAAATAAGTTTAAGTTTCATTTGCCTTTTATCTTAATGAAAATTGATAGCTTTTTTATATGTTATTCTTGAATACTCTTTAGAAGTTTAAAAAAAGTAAACAAATGATCAGAATTAGCAATATCTTTGGTGGCAGTTTTTATAATTCTGGAAAATAGACTCATTCCTTTTATAATATTTTATGATACTTTTATATAGTACATTTTGCAATTTTTTGTTTAAAAATTTTTTTGAAATTTTTTGTTTTTTTCAGCCTGTAAGTGTATCTTCATGATCTTTTTTGTAATGATTTATTGTATTTCTTTCCTTCAACTTTTGAGTTTTAAAATTCCAAGCTTTGAAAAAAGTTGAAAAAATAGTACATGAATATCAAATTACCTTTCCTCTAGATTCACCAGTTTTTAAAATATTTATTCTACCAAAATTGTATGTATTTTCTCTTTTCCATCTCTCTGCTTGGTATTGTAGACATCATGCTTCACTTATAAATTATTTCATGTGTATCTCCTAAAAACAAGGATATTCTTTTACATAACTATGATACCATTATTACTCCTGATAAAATTAATATTGCCATTAATAATATTATCAAATATACACGATATATTCTTTTTTTTTTCACGTCTTCTCAAAGTGTTTTTTTATGGCTATATTTTCCTTTTAATTGTTCAGATTTAGGCTCCAGTCAGGTATCACACATTACATTTAATCTTTCTTTTTCTTTTCTTCCTTTAATGCAGAATAGTCTCTTGGCCATTTTTTACTTTTCAGGATGTTGACTCTTTTTTAAGATCCCATGTTCCTTTTTTGTATATTTCCTACCATTTGGATTTGTCTGATTGTTTCTTCATGATTAGATTCAGGTTAAACAATACTATCTTGGTGATAAAGGTGCATATTTTATAGTTTGCTCAGTGATTTCCAGGAGATTGAACAACAACATCAAAAAGGAATATTTCATTCCTCCTTCTTTATGCCACATCAACCCAATTAAAAAAAAATGAGGGAATCAAAGAATCTGCAATTATTGGGAACATCAAACTTCAAAATCTTGACCTGATGTTTTTCATAGTTTTTTTTTAAGTTATCACTTTGATTATAAGAAAAGCTAGTCTACTAGAAGAGCACCAGTCTGGATGGTAGGAAATGGGTGTATAAGATGTGAATTGTTTTACTCATATGTTTATTTAAGAAATGCTGTTGATCATTTCCTCACATCATACAGTTGCTAAGTGTGCAAGAACTGGATTCCAGTTTTTATTGCATTTGGCCACTAAATGACATCTTAATGTCATTTACTTTTTAAAGAGTAGGTATAGTAGTAGAAACCTCATTATAGTCATTGGAGGAATAAAATAAAGTAGTGAAAGTAGTTAACACTAAATGCATACCAGTCCTTAGCTTAGTTGTAGAATTGAGGGAATTTCTCTTTTCTTTTTTCTTCCCCTCCCCACCTTCTCTGTGTCTTTTTCTTTCTTCCTTTAAAACCTAGGCTGATGGTGAGGAACTGCTAGAGAGGTTGAGACACAAAAGGAGAGGAATAACTAGCATTGTAAGATACTGGAAGATGGGAACGAGAGAACACAGGTGGAGGGATAAGCTTTAGATAGGCAAAGCCATACCATTCGATTTAAGAGGAAACGTATCCAAATGGATAGGTGAAGGTGTGTAAGGGGAGAGGTTTAAGTACTTGAAGGAGTCTGGTGGACTTTATTTTTAGTGATATATGAGTTAATTTCATCTGCCAAGAGTGAGTTTAGGTAAGAAATTTGAAAAGAGATGAGGGCTTGTAGTTGACCAAGGATAAGTAAAAGAATTAATGAGTCATTTTGATAGCCTGAGAATGGGTTTAATTGACCCAGTTCTTCACTTCTGCATTTTTCTCTACCTGATTTTCCCCATATAAAGAGGTTGAATTGAATTCTGTGGAAGTGGGGTTGAACTGAAGATTAGAGGTTTGAAGGAGTTTGGGGGTGAAAGGTAAAGGGAGGATGGAAATTTAGGATGCTAATGAGAGGGCAGTGAAATGATTGGTAGTCTTTGGAGAAGAGGAGCATGTGTGCAGGAAGAAATGATTGACTCAGTAAAGTAGAGGCATGGGGCATGGTTTGTTTCGATAAGGTCAAAGAATAGATGAAGACTAAAAGGTTATAGCCAGAGATAAATCGATGTTTAGTTTCAGAGTTGGAATAAGTGTGAGTGGTGATGAGGTCCACGTTAGGGTTCCTGGAATGGATTAGTGGGATGAATGCAGTTGTATTTGTGTAGGGGAAGAGTAGTTGAGGTACGCATATCATATTGATTGTGCCTTGAAATTGCCCAGGGTAATGACAAGATTTGTGTTGGTAAGGTAGAAGGATCTTAGCTTAAGGCTTCATTGATTACGGAGAGTGAGGAACAAATGGGTTCAATAAAGGACATTACATTCTAGCACAGCCAGATAGCATACCTCTCAAAGAGAAGTGGATTTTATGCAAATGTGGAGGAGTTTTAGCCTAGAAGCAGCTAACAGAGGAGCTAGGAGAATATGGACTCTCCTCTCTCTGTTGTATATGTAGGGTGTTAGAGAAATCCATTAGATTGGATTTTATAGAGCAAGTAGTTCCAGCAAGAGAAATGAAACTTTATACTATTAATGACTGGGGTGGGAGTGCAAGACTATCGAATTTTTTTTAAATGAAAGCATGAGGCTTTCTTTTCTTTCTAAGAGATTTTATTTATTTGAGAGAGCGAGAGAATGAGGACAGAGCATAAGCAAGGGGAGTGGCAGAGGGAGAGGAAGCAGGCTCCCCGCTAAGCAGGGAGTTCCAAGACCTGAGCAGGAGGCAGACAGGTAACTGACTGAGCCACCCAGGCACCCTGAAGGCATGATGATTTCAAAGACCCCAGTGGAATTGATTGGAATAAGAAAGAAGCAGGATGATAAATTGAGGGTTGAAAATATAGAATATTGAGATAGCAGTTTGAAGACTCACTGTGATGGGGGTCCTTGTGTAAAATACAGATTATGGAAACCAAACAGTGGTTTTTGCTTAATTTTGAATGGGGGATAAGGATATTAGTGAATTTACTGAAATGTAATACTTTTAGAAATGATAAAGATAGCTGACAATTTTATACTACTAAAAATGAAAAATGGTTAATTCTGACTTGCTTGTAATAATGTGTCCACTGGGTGTCGCTGTGGCTTCATGTTTAGTTATACAAATAACTAAGTATAGGGGCTTTGTGTCTGTGGAGTCAATATTACATGGGTCTTCTGTCTGCTTATTTTTCCTTTTTGCAGTGAATTTTGCTGATATCACTTTCTGTTTATTTTTAGGTACAGCTATTTATCACCACTGCAAATAAAGCAGATACCTATTCCTAAACTGGCGGCTCCAAACTGTCTTGTTATTACCTGGGTGACCAATAGACAGAAGCACCTACGTTTTGTAAAGGAAGAACTTTATCCTTCTTGGTCTGTTGAGATAGTTGCTGAGTGGCACTGGGTAAAAGTAAGTTGAAAAAGTAACTTATTTGTTCATATAGTGTGACATATAAGTCACATAAATGTAGCATCTAATTTTTAACACTTAACATGTCACTGCCCTATTCCTTCAAAACAATCTATTTAAAACTTTTACCATACTACGTTTTTTCTTTTTGATGCTGAATACTTATATCTTCTTATTCTCCAAGGCTCTTTACTTTTTGTTCTCTTTTTGTAGTAGAGTCTCAAACTGCTGGCCTTAGGAAATATTTGATTCAGGGAGCGATAATTGGATGGCATTCTAAAAAGCTCTGATGTCTGTAGTTTAAAAAACACCAAAAAACTTTGGAGAATTTGTCAGTAAGCATTGAAATAGTGTTGTCCTTCATCTTCTTGCTCTTTATGCATCCACAATTTTGAAAAGTCACCCTTTTTGAGTTCTTTCCTGTAGTTGTTGTTTTTTTTTTCCTTATGTTGCTGGGCATGGGAAGGAGAATAGCTAACCCAGCACAGAAGAGGTGGAAAAAACCAAGAACCTTAAGTACTTTAAATTTTAACTTAAGTCTTCAGTGTCTTATGTGCCGCTAGGCCTACTTTTGAAAGAAGTAACTCAACTCTTGGATTGGTTGAATGATCTTTAGTATCTCTGTTTACTATAAGAACCAAAAAATACAGAAAAATAAGGCATCTGTTCAGAGTCCATTAGACATCTGTTTAAAGATGCATTGTCTACTTGATGAATTTTGCAAAAGCCCTCCTACATTTTAAAAAGATAAGCCAACTTGTTATCGATTGAATGTTTAGTATTTATATAGCTGATATATTCATTTTAGACAGGAGAATTCTGTTTTTATGTACTTTGTATGTATTTTGTGGGCTACCAGAATATCTTATAAAAGGTGTGTACATTGTTTATTTGCACCTATTTTAATGGACTTAGCAAACAAACATTAACTGTTGTATCTTTGCTTTTTTTTTTTTTTTTTTAGGATTTTATTTATTTATTTGACAGATAGAGATCACAAGTAGGCAGAGAGGCAGGCTGAAAGAGAGAGAGGAAGAAGCAGGCTCCCTGCCGAGCAGAGAGCCCGATATGGGACTCGATCCCAGGACCCTGGGATCATGACCTGAGCTGAAGGCAGAGGCTTAACCCACGAAGCCACTCAGGCACCCCTGTATCTTTGCTTTTAATAGCATACTTTGGGCTTAGCTTTGGTTGATTTGGTATTTAGGACATTGATGGCAGTATAAAACTCCATTCTACCCTGTACATAATGACAGTTCTTTTATTGTCAGAGATGGGGGCCAAAGTCAGGAAGAGGGTACCTTCTGAAATCCAGTAAATGTTAATACATAAAATCTAAGAGTATTCTACTTATTTGTAGTACTAAACAGTACAAGAGATGATATGATAAGCCCAGAGTTTAAAACCAAAAAAAATCAGTATATTATATGAAATGCTATTAGGTAACTATTTGTACTGGTATAACAAAAGGGGTAATTTGCATTGAATATAAAATATATCAAAAGAATAAGAATTTGCATATATTTATACAGCACTGTGTGGAAGAGATACTGTCTCTCCTGGGCCCTAGAGGTGATAATAGGACTTTAATGATTTGGCTTTTTAGTTATCTTGATATTGAGTTAAAGGTTCAACAAATATTCTGTTGGTGAAAATATGTATTTCAGTGGTTAGTTAATAAATTACTATTGCTATTATCAATTATGTTTTCAGTTTGATTAGCTTTAAGTGAGTCTTTGAGAGTATGATCACTCCAGGGTGAAATGACAAAATTGAACTTCTGGATTTATAATGCCAAGGGCTTAGACTAAGTATTGTCTATCTTACCAGTCTCTGAGCTTTTTTTAATTACTAATTCTAGCTCTGACAGTTTTTAATGACAGTATATTTTACAAAGTTTAATAAGATATACTTTATTATAATCCACTTAGTCACATAGCCAGTAATCAATAAGTATTGTTTGAATGAATAAATGAATTAATGATAACATGGTTTCAGGAGTACATTTTTAATTAGAAGTAGATTTTTATGTGTAAGATGATAAAGTGGTATTTAAAATATTTTAGTCCCTTATAGATGCTTTGTGAAGTTATGCTCACTAGCAATATGTGGCTCTTTAGCACTTGAAATGTGGCTTGTCAAAATTGAATTGATATTTAGTATAAGATACACATTGGCTTTCAAACACTTAGTATGAAAGAAAAAAAATGTAATATACTCAATAACTTTTTGAATTTATTACATATTGAAATAGTATTTTGGTTATGTGAGACTAAGCTAAATATATAATTATAATTATTTCCTCATTCTTCTTACTTTTTAAAATGTTTAATATTAGTAGAAAATTTAAATTACACATGTGGCTTGCATTTGTGGCTTACATTACATTTTTTGGATAGCACTAGCCTAAAGGTTTAATTTCTTTTTCTTTGGTAGAAACTGTATAGTGATAGGAAATAAGCCAAACCCTTTCCTGGATATTTACAGATGTATGGTTTTATTTTGTTTTGTATTTTTGTCTCCTTCCTATCAGATCACCAATTCAGGAGAGTTTGTGTTCCCATTAGATTCTCCACACAAAAAGCCTTATGAAGGTCTTATACTGGGGAGAGTTCAAGAAAAAACTGCTGTACCATTAAGGTAGGAAACGTGATTTTTTCAAAATTGTATAAATGTATGCATTTATATGTTTTATAATATTAATAGTACAGTATAGATCATTAACTTTCCTTAATTTCAGTATAGATCATTAACTTTCCTTAATTTTTACATTTTTGAAAATCTGGAAATAGTTCAGATAGAAAAGTGTGAATGATATGGCACATGAAATTCTATATTATCTTTTGTTTTATCTGGTTATTATATATAACTTCAATATAATTGTCATTATATTGAAGAAAAGGAAATTTTCAGTAATGTCTCAGTACTTAAATTGCTGATTTCTATTATTGCTTCTATTCTTGAGTTTATTTTTTTATTTTTATTTTTTTAAATTTTTTATTTTTTATAAACATATATTTTTATCCCCAGGGGTACAGGTCTGTGAATCACCAGGTTTACACACTTCACAGCACTCACCAAATCACATACCCTCCCCAATGTCCATAATCCCACCCCCTTCTCCCAAACCCCCTGCACCCGAATGTTTATAGCAGCAATGTCCACAATAGCCAAACTATGGAAAGAACCTAGATGTCCCTCAACAGATGAATGGATCAAGAAGATGTGGTATATATACACAATGGAATACTATGCAGCCATCAAAAGAAATGAAATCTTGCCATTTGCAACAACATGGTTGAGTTTATTTTTAAATTCAGATTCTGTTTGAAAGGTGAAAAAGAATCAAGGAAACTATGGCTTATATATGAAAAATTGTCCTTAAAATATAATTTATTTTGTTGTCTTTTTTTAATTAGGAATGAAGATGTAAAAGTACTTCCCATTCCAGATCACAAATTAATTGTCAGTGTGCCCTGTACTCTTCATTCCCATAAGCCACCTCTTGCTGGTATGTTTTTATAAAATAGAATTTTTATGACATCTGCAAATTGAAAAAAAGAATTGAATTTATTATTTGAATGGTGTAGAGATTTGGAAACTAAATGGATGTTTTATTTTCATTAATATTCTAAAATTCATAGCAGAATTTATTTGTTTTGTTACAAAAGCTTTATTGTTTTCATTTGGTCCATGACTTGGGAGATGGCTCTATGATGGTTAAAGGGCTGGCTGCAGGGAGAGGCACAGGCAGAAGCTCTGACATCAGGGGGATGTGGACATGCCCCTCAAAGGCTGCTGGGCTCTGGAAGCTTCTAGTTGTGCTTGAGGATGAGCCTTTTGAAGAGATACTTGACAGGCCCAGCCCAGCCTGGGGCCAGCCACCAGCCAACCTGTGGAGGTTAGTCAGGTGGTCACCCAAGTTTTTGATGAGTTTTGCTTCCTCATCTGGAAGTAGCTCTCCAGGAAGTCCCACAGATGGGGATTTATGTGGGTAGAACCCAGAGCATGCAGGGTTCTTCTTCAGGGCCATGCAGCTTCCATGGCATTCATGGCTTTGCCTCACTCATCTTGGGAGGGCTTCTTCATGTTTTGGAAAAAGGTATGGCTGTCGCACTGGTTTTGCATCTTACAAGAGATGCCTGGCCAACTCGAGGTAGAAGTGCCTAGGCCTTCCAGAGTCACATTGTTACAATCCATATAAAAGCCCTGAGAGGTGAAGGAGGTCTGCAAATTCAGGTTGACCAGACAGTTAACAGGGGCCTCCACCTTGGGAGGATAATTCTGAGGAATCTGGGAGCTCATCGTTGGTCAGCAATAAGGAGCTAACCACAAGAAATGAGGTTGGCTGGTCCTGGAAGTCATTGCTGGAAAGGAGATTGGAAGGTGGTTATAGAGTAGTCAGAGACTGGAAGAAGGGGGTCTCTGGGTCTGTTCCATCCAAAGACTATTGAACAAGATTGTTGAACTGTTGAAACAAGAGATGGGTTTGTGGGATTGCCAGCTGCACTGTGTAGATGAGTTTCATTTCACTTTTGCTTTTCCTTTTATACCAATTTTTTAGGTTCCCCTTATTATATTGGTTGTTACTCCCTCACTGTCCTTGATAGACTGAAGACTGATGGGGCATCTAAGGACTGTAGTTCTACTAGGGGCTTTATTTCACTCTATCCCTTGCTTGTTCTGAGACCGGGAACTCAGAATAGCAGTCAGAGAGAGATAGAGTCTCCTTGATACTTGGTAGAGATTCAGTTTTATGTTGAGGTAGTGTGGCTTTTCTGAACGATTGGAAAGGTAATTGCCGCAGCCTAGTCTTACTAGCCTTAGTGCTTTAATATAATGTTTATTATTCAGTGAAACTAAGCAGCAAGGAATAATGGAAAGTTTTGGCTTTGGAGATTGACTGACATGGGTTTAAATCCTGGCTCTGCTACTTTATGAGTTATTCTAACAATTTTTTACCTCAAAGTCCTCATTTAAAGGGAGACTAATGGTATTTGATTTTTTTAGAGTTGTTTAATCTTTTAGAATTAAGATTGCTTAATTTGAAATTATATAGCATATAGTGGAAGCTCCGTAAATGCTAAATTTTTCAAGTACGAGTTTAAAAAAATAGGAATATAGGGGCACCTGGGTGTCTCAGTGGCTTAAGTGTTTGACTCTTGATTTTGGCTCAGATTATGATCCTCAGGGTCATGAGATCAAGCCCCCATGTCAGGCTTCTCATTGGGCATGGAGCCTGCTTAAGATTCTCTCTCTCCCTTTCTCTGTGCCTTCTCCACCCCCAAATAGGAATGTAAATGACATACTCAATTTGTGATTGTTTCCTCTTCAAAATTTTTTTTGAGGAATATCTTTTTTATTAATTTGGTGATTCCTGCTTAAAAAACCCAAAACTTTTAAGCTGCCACTCAGGAAAACTACAGGGTCCCCAGCCTATCTATTATTTTGTAGAATATGGGATATTTCATGAGCTAGAATACATGGGAAAGTGAATTACAGATTCCCAAGGTAATTTTTATTGATTGCGCTTAGGATTTCTGTTCTCTTAAATTGATTATTTGGAAGAGTTTGTAGTGTTACTTCATTTGAGAAATATTCAGATGTGTACCTGATGATCCATTCTTTGACATAGAGGCATGCTGAGTGAATAATCATCTTTAAGCTTTGTACTGTCATAGACTGTTCATTGCATTAAATATTAGTGACTTAAATGAGAAGTGAGATTGCACTGTTCTTTGAGAAAAAAATCATGTTTGGTACATTATTCAATGTACCAAAACAGTATTCAGTGGAAGGAACCTAATTTGTATTCTTCTCATTTGAATTATCTTTATCATTCAGTGAGTATCAAAGCATAATTTAGTATTTGTCTTAGGGCTTATTATTTTACTTTTAAAAATCTAAAAGCTAAGATCCAACCTTTCATTCTCAAATTACAGTTAAACTGTTTATCAATTCTTTTTAAATAGGGTAAAATTATGTTTAAAGATTAATCTAATAAACAGGGTTTTAAAATAGTAGGTAAAAATTAGTCTTTTATTAATCCTAAAAAAATTAGTCTTAACATCCCGTAGCTATGAAGTGCAGTTCTGCCATCTTCCCAGTAGAGGGCAGCACAAACAAAAAAATTTTTTTTTTTTTAAAGGCTTGAGACCCTTTAAAAAGAAGAGTTAGATTTTTTGGGGGAAAAATCCACATTACTTGACATATAATCCTTATGTTTTGGTTAGGTGGTGGTAGACAGGAAGTATTTGTAATTCTATATTTTTGAATTTATGTTATATGTAGCAAGTACATATATTTTTAGGTATAGAGCTATAGAAATTAAAGCCATCAGAAAATAATTTCTGCATTTTATTTTACTCTGAAATCTTAACTCTAGGATTTGGGATAGTACATGTTCTATATGTAATGCTTAGAACTTTTACATGTAAATGTTCTTAAACTGTTTTATGCAAATTGATAAAATGAAATGTTCTCTCTTGCTCCTATAAAAGCACCAAGATTTTTTTAAAAATTTTGACTTATTGCTGCATTTACTCTGTTTTTAAATTTTGAAGTTTCCTGCCACAGATTAAAAGATAAACCATCAATAGCTATGCCTTGTAATCTAACATTATAAATGTATATAAAGTTTAAAGATTTAAAAGTATTTGGATCAAAACTGGTTATTTTTACATTTTACTTTAGAGGAATTTCCACTCCTTTTACTACTTTACTCACTAACAGTTTCTATCTGAAGAGTGAAACAGTTTGATGAGATTCTGTGCACTGTTTTGAGCCCCTTCTCCTCTCGCCCTGCCCTTTGTTTCCAGAGCAAAAGGGGAATGACTGGCTATGTGTGCATTATTTCCTCCTCTTTGATTAGAAGTGTGTTTTGCTAATGTCAGATGTTATATAATTATCTAAGTATATGTGTATGTCATATTCATACTTTCTACATTTGAATTTACTTTTTAAAAACTGAGGTATAATTGACATATACCATTGTTTTAGTTTCAGGTGTATAACATAATGATTTGATGGTATATAGAGAGAGAAATGATCACTGATCACAATATGTATAGATAACATTTATTACCACACATAGCTACAAATTTTTTTTCTTTGTAATTAGAACTTTTAAGATCTTGAGTTTACTTTTAAACTGATATTTAAAATTAGTAAGAGTAAGACATTTCTATTCATTTGCTTTTATTTCTTTTGTTTTGTTTTGAAATGTAGTTAACATTTTAAAAATATTACTTCTTTAATTTCTATTTTTCTCAAACTGAAAGGAAAAAAAGATCATGCAGAAATGAGTTACATGTAGAAAGTAGGAGGTAGTAAATGGTTTTCGGTTTTATGTACTATAGTTGTCAACTCCCAAGTGCCTGGCCATCTTTTTCTACTAGATTGTGTACTTTTAGGAAACATGAGTATCTGTTTCCTTTGTTAAGTTCCATAGCACTGATTATAGTGGCTGTTCAGAATAGTAAACATTTTTGACTGGCTGACTCCTGCACGTTCAGACTCCAGATTATAGATCCAGAATAGAGTTGCTAATGTATTTTACCAAGACACTGAATAAACAGGCAAACAAACAAAACCTTGCTTCAGTATAACCTTAGACCACATTAAAAGTGAATTGAGGTTGGTAAGGCATTGAATTCATGGAGAAAAAAAATGGAAAAGTGATATAAGTTTATTGTCCTCTAAGGCTCTGGGGAAATCTTTCTCTTTCAGGTTTAGTAATTTTTAATTATACACTTATGAAAGGACTAGAACTCTCCTGTTAACATCTCCTAAAAGTTATTGAAGCCCAAATTTGACTGCAGTTGGATTATAGACAATGAATGCTTTAAATTCTTTGATTTTTGATAAACAGGACCAATATTTTTATAAACAGTTATTTTGCTGTGAGAGTGATTGGAGAACGTTATGAACATAAAATTTTATATACTTTTTCTTTAAAACTTTTTCTATGTCAAGTACTCCTAAGGAATGCTTACTGTTCCTCAAGGGAATTTGATCAAATTATTCCAAGCTCAATCTTGTATGCTAATTAAGAACTACATTTAAAAAATGCTCTTCTAGGACTCTTCATGCCTAAATTGTTATTTTCATGCCCACTTCATGTAATGGTTAATGTAGCTAACCAACAACAATCAAAGTTAAATTGATTTAAATATTTGCAATCCAAATGAACATGTGCTTTAAAAAAAAAAAAATCTTGTATGGTAGAATATGGGATAGTTTCTGTTACTGTGTATCTTAGCATTTAATCAGCATATGTTTGAGGTACCTTTTTCCTGATAAAATATGATTTTTAGTAGTTATTAATACATTGCATAAGGACTACTTACTTGTGGAAATATATGGTGAAATTTTAGGTAAAAAGGATCTATAATTTGGGAATGATGGAATGTGCTACCAAGTTAGAGCTATGAAAGTGTTTTATTTGTTAGTTATATGTGTTCAGTATTTTTATCGGTATCTAGTTCTTCATTTACTGCTCTTGCACTAAAATATTGCTAGCATAGCATATTTTATCTCCGTTTTTTAAAGTGGGTTATTTTTGTGTTGTTCCTATATACTTCTTTTTCACACACAGATTACATTTATTAAAAAATAAAGTTAGTATTCAACAGATATATCAGCAGTACTGGAAAACTGAAAAGTCACCTGTGAGGGTGTTGAAATTCTTTTTTCTTATCCACAAGTGAAAACTGATAAATCAGGACTCCTGAAATTTCTGATACTGTGTTTCCAATCTCAGGAGTGCTTATTTCAAATGATTTCTAACTATAAATAGTAAAGCCTATGATGAAATCCTTGAAATTAATTAACTGTCCCCCCACATTTTTTTAAGGAAATCTTCTTGTTTTTCTGCTTTAAAATGCTAAAAGGAAATTGATTCCTTTCTTAATAATAATTTTTGTGTTTTTTTCTCTTTTTTGGACAGAGGTTCTAAAAGACTATGTCAAGCCAGATGGGGAATATTTGGAATTGTTTGCTCGAAATTTACAGCCAGGTTGGACTAGTTGGGGCAATGAAGTTCTCAAATTTCAACACATGGATTATTTCGTTGCTCTGCAAGTCTAGAAGCTGACTATGATCTTAAAGTTCTGATTTTCTTCAGTTTTCCTTACCCCTTTTTCCCTTATTCTAATGGATATTTCGTTTTCTTACCAACCAGTATGCTTAGAAATGTAAATAGGACTTGGTTCCTGTGCAGACCAGAAGTGACTAGTCTTTATGTAATTTTGAGATGAATTTACTTCAGTCGTACCAGTATTCCCCATTATTCCAGGTTCACTGCAAATAAAGAGGTAAGCAGTTAGAAAAATGCCAAGACTTTGTTATCGAAAAAGTTCGGAAAGCATGCACTGTGAACCAGAGGTCATAATTCTGCCTGTAGATGTGTTTTATTTGGCTCATATGGTGTTGTAAAAGAAATTTGAACCATCATTTTGAAAAATCGGGAAATTTCACATAAAGTGTAGATTTTTGCTTTACTTTAAACATCAGAAGCTCTGGCTGCACTGCTTCTGGGCATCAGTCAGTAGGACCCAGTGGTAGCAGCTCACTTGGGAAGGGACATGGGCTCTGCAGTTCACCACAGTAACACTTGCTCCATGCCACTCGCTTGTGTTGTCTACTTGGCCTCTGTGCAACCCAAATTTTTGACTTCTGGTATACTGTTACATTCTGGAAAAATATTGAGAGACCTACCAAGTACCTCATCATTGTACTGAGCTTATCCTTTATGGAGGGTTTTAAATTGCATTCAAGATCACTCTTCAAGTACTTCTTAGTTTTGCTAGTTTTTTTTAGAAAATTTAAAAAGTATTTCTTATAATAATGTCAGAAGATAACACTGCTTATCATTTAAAAGATATTTATATTATTTACAGATTTTCCATAAATATTTTTTTACTAAATAAAATATTTTTACTGAAATTATTTGAAAAGCATGCTGATTTATTGTGTATAAACTTTTTTAAAATTGAGATACAATTTCACATAAACTTCTCCAATTTTTACTATAGGGTTCAGTGAGTTTAGAAAACATATGTATGGTTGTCTGTCTACTACCATATTCATGATATAGAACATTTTCTTCACCTCCAAAACTCATGTGTCCTATTATAGTCAGTCTCTTCCTCCCACCCCTGGCCTTTGGTGAAGAATGATTTGTTTTCTATCATTAGTTTTGCTTTTTTTAGAATTTTATATAAACAATTGTAGAATATATAACTTATTGTATCTGGCTTCTTTCATTTAGCATTTTGACAAAAGTATTTATATAATTTACAGCTTTTCTACAAATAGTTATCTGTTAAATAAAATGTTAGATTGAAATGGTTATCTGACAGGGTTGCCAATATGTTTACTGATTTTGCCAATGAAAGATGTTGTTTTTCAAGTTTGTTCATTCTTTGAGTGTGTGAATATAGTATTATAGGCTTAACTTTGTATTTATAGGGATATTCTGACTTGTTATTGAAATGAAAAAAAAGGTATTAAACATGAAGCAAACATCTCACAACTGCATTTGAAACCCTTTCCAGCTTCTTGTAGTATTTATAGATTTTATATAATTTATGGAAACATTTTATCCTCACCAAGGTTTTGGATCTTTATCTTTGCACCACAAATACTTGAGGGAAAAAGAGAGAGGATTTTTATTCACTGAATGTGGTATTCAAGACACAGAGGTGGTTTTTTTTTTTTTTTTTTTTTAGTTGTTATCTTAGCTCTGTTCCTAAATTATACAACCTGTGGGCCTTGTTTGTAATGACTGTTTAATTATTCGGCTCTTTTTTGAACAAAGGATGGTTCTGGAAAATGAAATAATCATATACCTTGTGAGAACAGAAAGGCCAGAGTAAGAGCATTGACCTTTGTTTGACTTCATTACCAGAGTTGTAGCCAACTGACCTAATGAACTTTATTATTTGTTTAATGTTTTAAGATATCTTCATTCAGAGATTTTTTTAAAAGAAGATTTTATTTATTTATTTGACAGAGAGAGAGACAGTGAGAGAAGGAACATAAGCAGGAAGAGTGGGAGAGGGAGAAGCAGGCTTTCCGCTGTGCAGGGAGCCCCATGCAGGACTGGATCCTTGGACCTTGGGATCATGACCTGAGCAGAAGGCAGAGGCTTAAATGACTGAGCCATCCAGGTGCCCCTCATTCAGAGATTTTTATATTGCTTTTAAAACCTGTAAGGATTTTATTTTCTGTCATATTCTTTTTACAGACTCAAAGTCTTTTAGGACTCTTAGAAGTGCTTAGCCAAAGGGATAGAGCTAATGTTCAATAGTGTGTGTTACTCTTTGCTATGCTTTTTACATTTTATTGCATTTAATCCTTGTACAGTCCTGAGAGATATTATTTCCATTTAATAGTTGAGAAAACTGAGGCCAAGGAGACTATTTTGTCCTAAAACCTTAGTAAGTATTAGAACTAGGATTAGAATGCATAGCTCCCTGACTTCTGAGCCCTAGAGTTTTGTTTGATTTGGACTTACCTGGAGGCCATGCAATCACAGTTGGCATCCTGAGCAACCACACAAAAAGCCATTTCACCCACACATAGTTAACAGTGGACACCACACTCAAGAAACTTTGGGGAATCTTGCATCAGAAGATTGTATCCTTAAAATTCATGGCCTTTCTTTTGACATTCTTTCACCTTCCTGTTCAGGGTCCATTAGAGTAAAATCACAGAGCATGTAACTACTTTTTTGGGAGAAGATTCTCTTTAACTTGGTCCTTTCTGTCTTCCTTTCTCAGAAATGGGAAATAATAATACTTATTTCTGAAGTTGTTATGAGGATTAAATGAGTTAACACATGTAAAGTATTTGGAATATTTTAAGCAATCTATGTATAAACTCTTCACATATTTTTTAGTTTCAGGTCAAAAAGCTTTTCTTTCACAATCTGTATTCCAATTCAGGGCATTCACCTGAATACTGCCTATGAAGTTTTTCTGTCTAAACATCATATTTTCTTGATCTTTTTCTTGAGATCAGATTTCCTAGCTTGTACCTGGTTTCATACATGAGGAAGCTTTGAAATCCGTCATTTCCATTGTGGTCTTGCCTAGAAACAAGTAATTGAAAATTAAAACAAAGGCCCCATGTAGCTCTTGGGCTTCAGCTTTTGTCTCTGAACTTCATAGTTACTGTACATTGTTCTTTGATGACTTCTATAGGTGATTAATTGGTGGCCTTTCTCATATTTCTTCTATATTCAGAGACTTTAATTTTTGTTCAAAATAGATCTGTTATACTTGCAGGACCTTGATTTTTATGTAACTGTGGGCTGAACTGTTTGTACCCTCCCAAAATTCATATTCATACTCTAACCCTCAATGTGATAATATTTAGGGGTAGGGCCTTTGGGAGGCAATTAGGGTCAGATTAGGTTGTCAGCATGGGGCCCTCATGATAGGATTAATTAGCCTTATAAAAAACATGGGATCTCAGTCTCTGGATGCAAGCACCAACAAAAGGTCAGATGAAGACATAACCAGGAAGATGTCTTACAGGGAACCTGACCATGCTGACACCTGATCTTGAACTTTGAACCTCCTGAGTCCCAAAGAATAAATGTTGATGGTAATTTTTATAGTAGCCTGGGACTGACTGAGACAGCCATCAAAGGGATTTTCTTATTGATAAGGTACCTACCAAGTAAATAAGGCCTTTTTCTTTGGATGGTCTGAAAGTGAGAATAGATTTTCTTCTTGGATGTCAACATTTGAGCTCCCTCAAAAAAGCCAGTGTCACTGTGGGCTGGTTGTCTTCTTGAAGGAGGACAGAGAGATTAGTCCGTGACTCAGGTCTGGGCCTTGCCTCAACTGCTACCTTGCTCTCTCCTTGCTGTAGGCTGTATTCACCTTGTCCTGTTCTAGTCCTCTGAGTTCTGTGACTCAAACTCTTTCTTATTAGAACACCAAATTCACCTTTTCAGGTTTGGTACCTTAGAGACATATCTTTAGTGAATTTTTATATTTCAGCTTCAGTGAGACTTTGGGTTTCCACTGATAGTGATTCAGAGGAAGATTATAATCACATTAAAGGGCCTTCCCTTCCCTGAAGATGCTCATCAGTTCACCTCATTTGACTCATTTCACCACTAGCTTACCATACCCTGGGAAGCACCACAACCCCGCTGGCATAGTTCTCTGGTTATCAGAGTGCTTTTACTTCAATTATGTCATTTTACCCTCAAAGCAGTTTTATGAAGTTGTAGTTATAATGAGAGAACAAGTTCATAGAGGCTAGCTGACATAGGTAATAAGTGATAACCAGGACTTGAATTCTGATTCCTAAATTAAGGCACTTTATGTTGTATAATGTTTGTTAATGAACTTGAGATCTTACTAATAGGCTCATCAGCTGTTAATGAGAGGATCCATTGGGTAGCCTGAAGCAAATTTAGAATGGTTCATATATAATCATCCAAACATACCTTTCTCAATATATGATATCATATATGATGTATCTATCTATCTATCTATATATTGATATAGGATATCAATATATGATAAGTTATTAACACAATAGTTTTCATTAAAGATTTTAGTGACATTGAACTGATAGCCACAATGCCATTCAGAACCACTCAGAATCAGTTAGGCTGTAAAACCCTTTGACATAAGTTATTAGCATATTTACCATGCAGTTCTGTGTTCCTCAATTAGATAGCCATTTTCAGTTCACGTTTTTAAGGAAACTTATGCAAAAATACAGATTTGGATTTGAAGATGGCTATTCAAGTAGTGAGAAAGGAAAGATTAAATAAGGTAAGTGCAGGTGCAAATTATTTTATGTACTGTCGTGATCTGTTAGCAGTGTTTGGATGTATGGACCAGTCCAGAACTATGCAGATGGTCTTAATTCATGGTTCTATTGACTAGTCCAGTTTGAAAGCAAGTCAGATTACCATGATAACTCCACAATCAACCTTTCCCCTTAAATATTCCTAAGAGTTAACCTAAATCTTCTGGGACTTCTGTGAACTTGAGGGGAACTTCTTGGTCTTTTTCAGTAGCAGTCCAAGACCTTTGGACCATATAAAAACAATTTGATCTCTAGGGGTGGAGAACATGAGGAAACTATTTTTTCATTTACTTTCTCTGATCGGGCTTTGGCCCAATTACTAGATAACTGTGACACAACAATGGGATAACTTTGGATGACAACTAGGGCAAATGAATGGTCACTTATGCTCAACAGTGTTAAATCATTTTGGGGCAGTATCTTTAAGGAAAAATACAAGGCACCCAGCTGATTTTTAGTTCCTTCTCCAAATTGCCCACACAGATCCTGATTGTTAGTCAAACTAGACTGTTCGTTGTTATTTGACTTTAGGACTCTGTGCTGTTGGTTATGACTCTTCCTGAGTTGGGAAAAAACTAGGCTGTGGGATCAGCTGGATCTATATTTTGAGTCTTGATATTCATCTTCTGAGTGACTAAATAATTATTTAAACTATGCCTTCCTGTTTTTTGAGGAATAAGTAGGCTAATCTTTGGGCTTTGTAAGATTATTATGAAGATGAAGTGAAATAATGTATATGAAATTGCCTAGCATAGGACCTGGTACTTAGAAGTTATTCAATATATATGCTTATTTCTCTTTATTTACAGTCTTCCTGACAACATGTCTTAGCTTCGTGATCCACTTTTCCCTCCCCCTAAAAGAAGGCTTTTATTCTTGCTCTGAGAGCCGCTTTTCACGTGTGGATTATCCAGATAGGTTTTCCCTCACATTTATCATGGAAAGAGAAAAGTGGTTAATTCTTTAGGTGGCTCACTGAAAAAAAAATAGACTTTTTATCCTCTGGAACACCTATTGAGAGGAGGACAACCTTTTATTTATGTTTCTCCTACCAGCATACCTGAACTGCCCAAATGAATGAATGAATGAATGAACCCTTGGCTTTCAGGTATCTTTGAATTCTGTTGAGTAGCTAAGACTTGCATAAAAAACCATTACAGCATAACAAACCACAGTGTACAAAGATTAAGTGGTGCAATAGACAGAAAATGATGCAGAAGTTTAGAGAAGCAGATCATAGAGATCACTAAGCAATGTGAGAAACAGCGAGCAAACCAAGTCTTGATTAAATTTTGGTTTATTTTCTAGCCATAATGACGTTACTAGACAGTAGGCAACTAAAATGTGTGAGTTCAGAAGAATTACAAAGTAAGCATTTTATTCTTTGTAGATTGTAAAAAATTAAAATATTATATATTTCTCTAGAAATATAGAGGATAATAGTACATGCAATTTATTTTAACAGTTTATTAGAACAGGAGTTTCTACTTCTCTGTATTTTCCACCTTTTGAATGAACATGTTATTTGGGCATTTTTTCTAGATTTGTCTTATAGGATTATTTTTATTATTTTACAGCTGTACTGAGGTATAATTGGTGTAAATAAATTGCACATACTTAACAATGTAAAGTTTAATGAACTTTTACTTAAGTGTATACCCGTGAAGCTACCATCACAAACAAGATAATAAACATAATCTCCCAAGACTTTGTCAAAGCCCTGTATATCCATCTTCTGTAAGTACCCTTGTACATTTTATCCCTACACAATCTAGCCAAGTGAACTTCAGGCAGACTTCCTCGATTAGACCTCAGTGTAAGTTCAGTAAAGGTTGGCAGTCACCTTGGCTCCCAGCTGTTGGCTGCACCCTCTGAGCTCTGGTCCAATTCTCTTGACTTTTGTTTTCATCCTTTGAATTATCCTCCCTTTTCTATGAAAGGTAGCATGCGTTTACAGCTGACTTCTTTTAACAGCTTGCTTCCTGTCAGTATAATTTGGGAGATATGACAGCCTTCTTTTCATTTTATACACTCTCCCTTTGAGTCCAAGCTGGTATCATTTCTGCTGGCATAAATTCTCAAGAACCTTGTGGATCTTGTTTGGAACTTTTTTTTTAAGATGCTTTTTATTAAATTGGGGAAGTTCTATTCCTATTGTCTTGAGAGTTTTTATCATGACTAGATGCTGTATTTCATTAGATGTCTTTTCTGTGTCAGTTGATAAGATTGTATGATTTTTCTTCTTTAGTTTGTTAATATGACAAATTATATTTATTGGCTTTCAAATTATGAGGTAGCCTTTCAAATTGAATAAATCCCTCTAGGATGAGGTCTGTAATTTTTTTCCCTACAGTGCTGTTTTTGGTTTGCGAATATTTAAAAAAATGTTTACTAAACCCAGGATTATTTGCATTTCCTGGCATTTTTTTCTTCCAGAAGTTTTATACAATTTGGTTTATGATCTATTTATAGTTATTTTTATGTGTAGTGTGAGGTAAAGGTCAATGTTTATTTTTTTCCAAATGTATAGCCAATTAATATAGCATTAATGTTTATAACATTTCTTTTCTGCTACTGAATTACGTTGGCATCTTGGTTGAAAACAACTGACAGAGATATGTGGATCTATTTCCAGATTCTTAGTTTTGTTCCACTGAACTATGTCTTTATGCCAGTTCCACACTATCTTGATTACTGTAGTTTATATTAAGAAGTCTTAAAATCAGATAGGGTCAGCCACAAATTTTGTTGTTATTTTAATGATTTTTGATCATCACTTAAAAAAAACTTTTTTATTTAGTTAACATATAGTGTAATATGGATTTCAGGAGAAAAGTTTAGTGATTCATCACTTATATATAACACCCAGTACTCACCACTGTGAGTGATGAGTACCCTCCTTAATACCCATCAGTCATTTAGCCCACCCCCAACATACCTCCCCTTCAGCAACCCTCAGTTTATTCTCTATAGTTAAAAAAGTCTTTTACGGTTTGCCTCTTTCTCTCTCTCTTTTTTACCCCTTCCCCCATGTTCATCTGTTTTCTTGCTTAAATTGCACATATGGCTATCACTTAAGAGATACCAATTTATTTGTAAAATTTACATTAAAAAATTATTAGTAATATCAAACATTTAAAAATACTAGGCCAGGGGCACGTGGGTGGCTCAGTGTGTTAAGCCTCTGCCTTTGGCTAAGGTCATGATCTCAGGGTTCGGGGATCGAGCCCTACATCGGGCTCTCGGCCCAGCCAGGAATCTGCTTCACCCCCACTCCCCCCGACTGCCTCTCTGCCCACTTGTGATCTCTGTCAAATAAATTAATAAATAAAATCTTTAAGAAAAAATACTAGGCCAGTCATATTTTTTTCATGAATTATCAACAGTTCTGATTATCCATTTTCCTGATGAGGCATTCATATTTTTAAATGAATTTTTCTAAGCTTTATAATATGGAAATTCCGGGCACCTGGGTGGCTCAGTGGGTTAAGCCTCTGACTTCGGCTCAGGTCATGATCTCAGGGTCCTGGAATCGAGCCCCACATTGGGCTCTCTGCTCAGCAGGGAGCCTGCTTCCCCTTCTCTCTCTGCCTGCCTCTCTAACTACTTGTGATCTCTTTCTCTCTGTCAAATAAATAAATAAATAAATAATCTTTATAATATGGAAATTTAAAACACACACAAAGTAAGAGGCAATGATATAATGAACCTCTATATACTGATCATTCAGTTTCAACAATTATCAACCTATGACCAGTTATTACCTTATACCCCTGCCTACTCCTCCCACCTGGATTGTTAAAAAGACAATCCCAGACATCATATTATTCCACCTTTGGTGACTTCATTCATTCTGCAGATGAGCAAAGTGAGATTCAGAGAGTTTAAATGAGTTGGTCAAAGTCATACAGGTAAGAAATAGCAAAAGTGGGACCTGATCCCCAGTCTATTTCACTCCAAATCCTACACTATGATTTACTTGTTTCTTTCTTCATTTTTTTTAAATTTTTAATTTTTTATAAACATATATTTTTATCCCCAGGGGTACAGGTCTGTGAATCACCAGGTTTACACACTTCACAGCACTCACCAAAGCACATACCCTCCCCAATGTCCATAATCCCACCCCCTTCTCCTAAACCCCTTCCCCCAAGCAACCCTCAGTTTGTTTTGTGAGATTAAGAGTCACTTATGGTTTGTCTCCCTCCCAATCCCATCTTGTTTCATTGAGTCTTCTTCTACCCACTTAAGCCCCCATGTTGCATCACCACTTCCTCATATCAGGGAGATCATATGATAGTTGTCTTTCTCTGCTTGACTTATTTCACTAAGCATGATACGCTCTAGTTCCATCCATGTTGTTGCAAATGGCAAGATTTCATTTCTTTTGATGGCTGCATAGTATTCCATTGTGTATATATACCACATCTTCTTGATCCATTCATCTGTTGATGGACATCTAGGTTCTTTCCATAGTTTGGCTATTGTGGACATTGCTGTTATAAACATTCGGGTGCACGTGCCCCTTTGGATCACTACGTTTGTATCTTTAGGGTAAATACCCAATAGTGCAATTGCTGGGTCATAGGGCAGTTCTATTTTCAACATTTTGAGGAACCTCCATGCTGTTTTCCAGAGTGGCTGCACCAGCTTGCATTCCCACCAACAGTGGAGGAGGGTTCCCCTTTCTCCGCATCCTCGCCAGCATCTGTCATTTCCTGACTTGTTGATTTTAGCCATTCTGACTGGTGTGAGGTGATATCGCATTGTGGTTTTGATTTGTATTTCCCTGATGCCGAGTGATATGGAGCACTTTTTCATGTGTCTGTTCGCCATCTGGATGTCTTCTTTGCAGAAATGTCTGAACATGTCCTCTGCCCATTTCTTGATTGGATTATTTGTTCTATGGGTGTTGAGTTTGCTAAGTTCTTTATAGATTCTGGACACTAGTCCTTTATCTGATATGTCGTTTGCAAATATCTTCTCCCATTCTGTCAGTTGTCTTTTGATTTTGTTAACTGTTTCCTTTGCTGTGCAAAAGCTTTTGATCTTGATGAAATCCCAATAGTTCATTTTTGCCCTTGCTTCCCTTGCCTTTGGCGTTGTTCCTAGGAAGATGTTGCTGCGGCTGAGGTCGAAGAGGTTGCTGCCTGTGTTCTCCTCAAGGATTTTGATGGATTCCTTTCGCACATTGAGGTCCTTCATCCATTTTGAGTCTATTTTTGTGTGTGGTGTAAGGAAATGGTCCAATTTCATTTTTCTGCATGTGGCTGTCCAATTTTCCCAGCAACATTTATTGAAGAGGCTGTCTTTTTTCCATTGGACAGTCTTTCCTGCTTTGTCGAAGATTAGTTGACCATAGAGTTGAGGGTCTATTTCTGGGCTCTCTATTCTGTTCCATTAATCTATGTGTCTGTTTTTGTGCCAGTACCATGCTGTCTTGATGATGACAGCTTTGTAATAGAGCTTGAAGTCCGGAATTGTGATGCCACCAACGTTGGCTTTCTTTTTCAATATCCCTTTGGCTATTCGAGGTCTTTTCTGGTTCCATATAAATTTTAGAATTATTTGTTCCATTTCTTTGAAAAAGATGGATGGTACTTTGATAGGAATTGCATTAAATGTGTAGATTGCTTTAGGTAGCATAGACATTTTCACAATATTTATTCTTCCAATCCAGGAGCATGGAACATTTTTCCATTTCTTTGTGTCTTCCTCAATTTCTTTCATGAGTACTTTATAGTTTTCTGAGTATAGATTCTGTGCCTCTTTGGTTAGGTTTATTCCTAGGTATCTTATGGTTTTGGGTGCAATTGTAAATGGGATTGACTCCTTAATTTCTCTTTCTTCTGCCTTGCTGTTGGTGTAGAGAAATGCAACTGATTTCTGTGCATTGATTTTATATCCTGACACTTTACTGAATTCCTGTATAAGTTATAGCAGTTTTGGAGTGGAGTCTTTTGGGTTTTCCACATTAGTATCATATCATCTGTGAAGAGTGATAATTTGACTTCTTCTTTGCCGATTTGGATGCCTTTAATTTCCTTTTGTTGTCTGATTGCTGAGGCTAGGACCTCTAGTACTATGTTGAATAGCAGTGGTGATAATGGACATCCCTGCCGTGTTCCTGACCTTAGCAGAAAAGCTTTCAGTTTTTCTCCATTGAGAATGATATTTGCAGTGGGTTTTTCATAGATGGCTTTGATGATATTGAGGTATGTGCCCTCTATCCCTACACGTTGAAGAATTTTGATCAGGAAGGGATGCTGTATTTTGTCAAATGCTTTTTCAGCATCTATTGAGAGTATCATATGGTTCTTGTTCTTTCTTTTATTAATGTGTTGTATCACATTGACTGATTTGCGGATGTTGAACCAACCTTGCAGCCCTGGAATAAATCTGACTTGGTTGTGGTGAATAATCCTTTTAATGTACTGTTGAATCCTATTGGCTAGTATTTTGTTGAGTATTTTCGCATCTGTGTTCATCAAGGATATTGGTCTATAGCTCTCTTTTTTGATGGGATCCTTGTCTGGTTTTGGGATCAAGGTGATGCTGGCCTCATAAAATGAGTTTGGAAGTTTTCCTTCCATTTCTATTTTTTGGAACAGTTTCAGGAGAATAGGAATTAGTTCTTCTTTAAATGTTTGGTAGAATTCCCCCGGGAAGCCGTCTGGCCCTGGGCTTTTGTTTGTTTGGAGATTTTTAATGACTGTTTCAATCTCCTTACTGGTTATGTGTCTGTTCAGGCTTTCTACTTCTTCCTGGTTCAGTTGTGGTAGTTTATATGTTTCTAGGAATGCATCCATTTCTTCCAGATTGTCAAATTTGTTGGCGTAGAGTTGCTCATAGTATGTTCTTATAATAGTTTGTATTTCTTTCTTTTTTTTTTTTTTAAGATTTTATTTATTTATTTGACAGACAGAGATCACAAGTAGGCAGAGAGGCAGGCAGAGAGAGGGAGAGGAGGAAGCAGGCTCCCTGCCGAGCAGAGAGCCCGACGCGGGGCTTGATCCCAGGACCCTGGGATCATGACCTGAGCCGAAGGCAGAGGCTTTAACCCACTGAGCCACCCAGGTGCCCCAATAGTTTGTATTTCTTTGGTGTTAGTTGTGATCTCTCCTCTTTCATTCATGATTTTATTAATTTGGGTCCTTTCTCTTTTCTTTTTGATAAGTCTGGCCCGGGGATTATCAATTTTACTAATTCTTTCAAAGAACCAGCTCCTAGTTTTGTTGATATGCTCTGTTGTCTTTTTGGTTTCTCTTTCATTGATTTCTGCTCTGATCTTTATGATTTCTCTTCTACTGCAGGGCTTAGGGTTTCTTTCTTGTTCTTTCTCCAGCTCCTTTAGGTGTAGGGTTTGGTTGTGTACCTGAGACCTTTCTTGTTTCTTGAGAAAGGCTTGTACCGCTATATATTTTCCTCTCAGGACTGCCTTTGTTGTGTCTCACAGATTTTGAACCGTTGTATTTTCATTATCATTTGTTTCCATGATTTTTTTCAATTCTTCTTTAATTTCCCGGTTGACCCATTCATTCTTTAGAAGGATGCTGTTTAGTCTCCATGTATTTGGGTTCTTTTCAAACTTTCTTTTGTGGTTGAGTTCTAGCTTTAAAGCATTGTGGTCTGAAAATGTGCAGGGAATGATCCCAATCTTTTGATACCAGTTGAGTCCTGATTTAGGACCGAGGATGTGATCTATTCTGGAGAATGTTCCATGTGCACTAGAGAAGAATGTGTATTCTGTTGCTTTGGGATGAAATGTTCTGAATATATCTGTGATGTCCATCTGGTCCAGTGTGTCGTTTAAGGCCTTTATTTCCTTGCTGATCTTTTGCTTGGATGATCTGTCCATTTCAGTGAGGGGAGTGTTAAAGTCCCCTACTATTATTGTATTACTGTTGATGTGTTTCTTTGATTTTGTTATTAATTGGTTTATATAGTTGGCTGCTCCCACGTTGGGGGCATAGATATTTAAAATTGTTAGATCTTCTTGTTGGACAGACCCTTTGAGTATGATATAGTGTCCTTCCTCATCTCTTATTATAGTCTTTGGCTTAAAATCTAATTGATCTGATATAAGGATTGCCACTCCTGCTTTCTTCTGATGTCCATTAGCATGGTAAATTCTTTTCCACCCCCTCACTTTAAATCTGGAGGTGTCTTCGGGCTTAAAATGAGTTTCTTGGAGGCAACATATAGATGGGTTTTGTTTTTTAATCCATTCTGATACCCTGTGTCTTTTGACAGGGCATTTAGCCCATTCACATTCAGGGTAACTATTGAGAGATATGAATTTAGTGCCATTGTATTGCCTGTAAGGTGACTGTTACTGTATATGGTCTCTGTTCCTTTCTGATCTACCACTTGTAGCCTCTCTCTTTGCTTAGAGGACCCCTTTCACTATTTCCTGTAGAGCTGGTTTGGTGTTTGCAAATTCTTTCAGTTTTTGTTTGTCCTGGAAGCTTTTAATCTCTCCTTCTATTTTCAATGATAGCCTAGCTGGATATAGTATTCTTGGCTGCATGTTTTTCTCGTTTAGTGCTCTGAAAATATCATGCCAGCTCTTTCTGGCCTGCCAGGTCTCTGTGGATAAGTCAGCTGCCAATCTAATATTTTTACCATTGTATGTTACAGACTTCTTTTCCCCGGCTGCTTTCAGGATTTTCTCTTTGTCACTGAGACTTGTAAATTTTACTATTAGGTGATGGGGTGTGGGCCTATTCTTATTGATTTTGAGGGGCGTTCTCTGAACCTCCTGAATTTTGATGCTCGTTCCCTTTGCCATATTGGGGAAATTCTCCCCAATAATTCTCTCCAGTATACCTTCTGCTCCCCTCTCTCTTTCTTCTTCTTCTGGAATCCCAATTATTCTAATGTTGTTTCGTCTTATGGTGTCACTTATCTCTCGAATTCTCCCCTCGTGGTCCAGTAGCTGTTTGTCCCTCTTTTGCTCAGCTTCTTTATTCTCTGTCATTTGGTCTTCTATATCACTAATTCTTTCTTCTGCCTCATTTATCCTAGCAGTGAGAGCCTCCATTTTTGATTGCACCTCATTAATAGCTTTTTTGATTTCAACTTGGTTAGATTTTAGTTCTTTTATTTCTCCAGAAAGGGCTTTTATATCTCTCGAGACGGTTTCTCTAATATCTTCCATGCCTTTTTCGAGCCCGGCGAGAACCTTGAGAATTGTCATTCTGAACTCTAGATCTGACATATTACCAATGTCTGTATTGATTAGGTCCCTAGCCTTCGGTACTGCCTCTTCTTGTTCTCTTTTTTGTGTTGAATTTTTACGTCTTGTCATTTTGTCCAGATAAGAGTATATGAAGGAGCAAGTAAAATACTAAAAGGGTGGCAACAACCCCAGGAAAATATGCTTTAACCAAATTAGAAGAGATCCCAAATCGTGAGGGGGTAGAAAGGGGATAAAAAGAGGTTCAAAAAGGAAAAAAGAAAAAAAAAAGAAAAAAGAAAAAGAAAAGAATTAAAAAAAAGAAAACAAATAAGAAAAATATAAAAAAGAAAATATATATATATTGGATAAATTAGTTAAAAAACGTTAAAAAAGAAAAAGATAAAAGTTAAAAAAAAATTTACCAGAAGGTGAGAAAAAAAACCAAAAAATGAAAAAGAAAAAAATCAAATTAACTGCAAGACTAAAAACTAGTTAAAAAACGTTAAAAAAGAAAATGTAAAAGTTAAAAAAAAAAATTACCCGAAGGCGAGAAAAAAAAAAAAAACAACAAAAAATGAAAAAGAAAAATTAAATTAACTGCAAGACAAAAAAAAAATCACAGGGAAAAAGCCATGAGTTCCGTGCTTGGCTTTCTCCTCCTCTGGAATTCTGCTGCTCTCCTTGGTAGGTGAACTTGGCCTCGGCTGGATTTCTTGTTGATCTTCTGGGGGAGGGGCCTGTTGTAGTGATTCTCAAGTGTCTTTGCCCCAGGCGGAATTGCACCACCCTTACCGGGGCCGGGGTGAGTAATCCGCTCGGTTTTGCTTTCAGGTGCTTTTGTTCCCTGAGTGCTTTCCGTAGAGTTCTGGAGGACGGGAACACAAATGGCGGCCTCCTGGTCTCCGGCCCGGAGGAGCCGAGAGCCCGGGGCCCCACTCCTCAGTGCGCCCTCAGAGAACAGCGCCCAGTTACTCCCGTCTGCCTGACCTCCGGCCCCGCTCCGAGCTCACCGAGCCTGCGACCGGTTCAAGGTAACACCGAGCTGTGAGCTTACTGTCGGCTCTGTCTCTGTAGCTGGCTTTCCCGTTACAATACCCGCAAGCTCTGCGACACTCAGACACCCCCGATCCTCTGTGACCCTGCGGGACCTGAGGCCACGCTGACCCCGCATGGGTTTCACCCCGGTTTGCCTCTGGAGCGATGTCCCTCAGTGGAACAGACTTTTAAAAGTCCTGATTTTGTGCGCCATTGCTCCGCCACTTGCCGGGAGCCGGCCCCTCCCCCCGGGGTCTATCTTACCATCACTTTGGATTCACTTCTCCGCCGGTCCTACCTTTCAGAAAGTGGTTGTTTTTTTTGTTTCCAGAATTGCTGTTCTTCTCTTCGATCTGCCGATGGATTTTTAGGTGTTTGCAATCTTTAGATAAGCTATCTAGCTGATCTCTGGCTAGCTGAAGTAGTCTCAGCCTGCTACTTCTCTGCCATCTTGACTCCGCCCCTCTTTCTTCATTTTAAAAGTACTTTACTGAGGTGTGATTGACATGAAAAAGCTGTACATATTTAATGTATACAACTTAATGAGTATGGTAATAAGTATATACTTATGAAACCATCACCACTGTCAAGGCCATGAACATATCCATCACATCTCAAAGTTCCCTCCTACCTTCTTTTTATTATTATTATTATTAGTAGTAGTAGTATTGTATATGTGTCTTTGTATGTATGTGTTAGAACATACTCCTCTGACTCCCTCTCCCCTTCACCTGTTTTGCCAACCTTACACCTCCCCTCTGGCAACCATCAGTCTGTTCTCTGTATTTATAATTCTGATTCCTTTTGTTTGTTTATTCATTGTTTTTTCTTAGATTCCATTTATGAGTAGAATCATACACAATTTTTCTTTCTCAGTCCGACTTTTTTTTACTTAGCATAATAACCTTTAGGTCTATCCATGTTGTCTCAACTGGCATGATTTCATCCTTTTTTGGTTTTGTTGTGTAATATTCTGTATATACATAACATTCTCCTTATCCATTCTTCTATTGATGGACCTTAGGTTGCTTCCATGTCTTTGTCATTGCAAAAAAAAAAAAAAAATTGCTGCAATAAACACCTGGGATACATCTATCTTTTCTAATGACATTTTTATTTTCCCTAGATAAATACCCAAGAGGGGAATTAGGGATCATATGGTAGTTCTGTTTTTAATTTTTTGAGGAATGTTCATACTATTTTTCAGAGTGGCTGTGCCAATTTACATTCCCACCAACAGTGCATGAGGGTTCCTTTTCCCTACATCCTTGCCAACACTTGTTTCTTATCTTCTTGATTTTAGCTATTCTGACCAGTATGAGGTGGTATCTCATTGTGTTTTGATTTGTATTTCCGTGATGCCAAGTGATATGGAACATATTTTTATGTGTCTGTTGGCCATCTGTATTTCTTCTTTTGAAAAATGCCTATGAAGGTCCTCTTAACATTAATGTTAATTTTTTTGTGTGTTGTATTGTTTGTGTTCTTTAAATGTGGATACTAACCCTTTTTAGATGTATCATTTGCAAATATCTTCTCCCATTGAATAGGTTGTCTTTCTGTTTGGTTGATGGTTTCCTCTTGTGCAAAAGCTTTTTATTTTGATGTAGTACCAATAGTTTATTTTTGCTTTTGTTTCTCCTGCCGTAAGAGATATATCTAGAAAAATGGTTGATGTCAGAGAAGTTATGGCCTATGTTCTCTTCTAAGGTTTTAATGGTTTCATGCCTCATATTTAGGCCTTTAGTCCATTTTGAGCTTATTTTTGTGTATGGTGTAATAAAGTGGTCCATTTTCATTCTTTTGCATTTAGCTGTCCAGTTTTCCCAGCTCCATTTATTGAAAAGGTAGTCTTTTCCCCATTGTATATTCTTGCCCCCTTTGTCATAGGTTAATTGATCAAATATGTGGGCTTATTTCTGGGATCACTATCCTGTTCTCTTGATCTGTATGTGTGTGTGTGTGTGTGTGTGTGTGCGCGCGCGCGCGTGCATGTGCGCGCCTGTACTACTCTGTTTTGTTTACTACAGCTTTGTAGTATATCTTGAAATCTGAAATTGTGATACCTCCAACTTTGTTCTTTCTCAGGATTGCTTTGACTGTTCGGGGTCTTCTGTGGTTCCATACAAATTATTTGTTCTAGTTTTGTGAAAAATGCTGTTGGTATTTTGATAGGGATTGTATTGAATCTGTAGATTGCTTTGGGTAATATTGATATTTTGACAATATTAATTCTTTCAGTCCAAGAGCATGGACTATTTTCCCATTTGTGTAGTCTTCAATTTCTTTCGTCAATGTTTATAGTTTTCAGAGTGGGTCTTTCACCTCATTTTTATTTTTAGGCATTTAATTTATTTTTAGGTTGTTAATTTATTTATTAGGTTATTTGTTTATTTTTAGGGTTAGTTTATTTTAGGTATTTTATTCTTTTTGGTGCAATTGTAAATTATGTTGTTTTTAAATTTCTCTTCCTGCAACTTTGTTGTTAGTATATAGAAACACTTCTGGTTTCAGGGTATTAATTTTGTATTCTGGCAATTTACTGAATTTGTTTATTACTTCTACCACTTTTTGGTGGAATCTTGAGGATTTTCTATGTATAGTATCATGTTATCTGTGAATAGTGACAGCTTAACTTCTTCTTTATCAATATGGATGCCTCTTACTCTTCTTAATTTTTAAATTTAAAAATTTTTAATTTATATTTTTTATTTTTTGTGTCTTATTTTTCTTGTCTGATTGCTGTGGCCAGGAATTCTTTTTTAAGCATTTTAAAATTTAAATACAGCTTAATTAATATATGCTGTATTATTAGTTTCAGAGGTAGAATTCAGTGATTCATCTGTTGCATACAGCACACAGTGCTCATTACTTCAAGTGCCCTCCTTAATGCCCATCACCCAGTTACCCCATCTCCCTACCCAGCTCCCTTTCAGTAACTCTCAGCTCCCTGTAGTTCGGCATCTCTTATGGTTTGCATCCCCTTCTTTTTTTCCTTATTTTATTTTTCCTTCCTTTCCCCTATGTTCATCTGTTTTGTTTCTTAAATTCTAAATGAGTGAAATCATATTTTTATTTTTCTGACTGACTTATTTCACATAGCATAATACCCTCTAGTACCATCCACGTCATTGCAAATAGCAAGATTTCATTCTTTTGATGACTGAATAATATTCTGTTGTGTGTGTGTATGTGTGTGTATACACACACACATGTATGTGTATATATATGCACACCACATCTTCTTTATCCGTTCATCCCTTGTTTTGGTTCATGTGGTGTATAATGACAATTTGTGAATATTTAACCACTAGAAATAAATCCTAGGAATAAATCCTACCCGATTGTGGTGAATGATCTTTTTAATGTATTGCTGTATGGAGTTTGCTAATACTTTGTGTAGGATTTTTTCATCTATGTTTATCAAGGATGTTGGCCTGTAGATTTTTTTTTGTGGTGTCTTTGTCTGGTCTTGGTATTATGCTAATGCTGACTTTGTAGACTGTATTTTGGAAGCTTTCCCTTCTCTTCTATTTTTTGAATAGTTTGAAGAGAATAGGTATTAACTCTTCTTTAAGTGTCTGGTAGGAATCACTTGTGAATCTGTTTGGTCCTGGACTTTTATTTTTTGTTAGTTTTCTTAAAATTAGTATTTTAGTTCTGTTACTTGTAATCCATCCATTGAGATTTTCTATTTCTTCGTGGTTCAGTTCTGGAGGGTTGTATGTTTCTAGGAATTTATCCATTTCTTCTAGATTGTCCAGTTTGTTGGCATATTATCTTTCATAGTATTCTCCTACAACCTTTTGTATTTCTGTGGTATCAATTGTTGCTTCTCTTTCAGTTCTAAGTTTTACTTACTTGGGTCCTTTCTCTTTTTTTCTTGGTGAGTCTAAGAGTGTGTCAATTTTGTTTATCTTTTTAAAGACCCAGCTCTTGGTTTTATTGATTATTTTTTTCTAATGTCCTTTTAGTCTTTATATCATTTATTTCTGCTCTGATCTTTATTACTTTCTTTCTTTCTTCTCCTCGCTTTGAATTTTGTTTGTTCTTCTTTTTCTCATTACTTTTGGGGTAAGGTTAGATTATTTGAGTTTTTTCTTTCTTCTGAGGTAGTTCTGTATTGCTATATACTTCTCTCTTAGAACTGCTTTTGCTGTGTCCTAGAGATTTTGGATTGTTGAATTTTCATTTTTATTAGTCTCCGTTTTTTCTTTTTTTGGTTGCTTAATATTATGTTTATGTTTAATATTATGTTTATGTTTAATGTTATGTTGTTTAGTCTCTCTGTGTTTGTGCTTTTTCCAGTTGCTGTTGTTGTTTTTGGTGTGATTTATTTCTCATTTCATATTGTTGTGGTCAGAAAGGATGCATGGTATGATTTCAGTCTGCTTAAATTTATTGAGGCTTGTTTTATGTCCTAACTCGTGATCTGTTCTGGAGAATGTTCCATGTGCACTTGAAAAGAATGTTTATTCTGTTGTTTTTGGGCGGAATGTTCTGTATATACCTGTTGTGTTCATCTAGTCCAGTGTGTTGTTCAAAGACATTATTTCCTTATTGATTTCCTCTCTGGATTATCTACCCATTGATGTACTTAGAGTGCTAAAGTCACCTACTATTATTGTATTACCATCAGTTTCTCTCTTTATGTCCTTTAATTTTTGCTTTCCGTGTTTAGGTGCTCCAGTGTTGGATATTATAACCTTTTGTTGGATTGATCCCTTTATCATTATGTAATGCTTTTCTTTGTCTCTTGTTACAGTCTTTGTTTTAAAGTTAGTTTTTGTATGATTAATAATTGCTACCCCAACTTTTTTTTTTTTTTCCACTTCTGTTTGCATTGCAAGTGTTTTACCAACCTGAACTTCACTTTCAAACTGTATGTGTCTTTAGATCCCAGGTGAATCTCTTGTAGGCAGCATATAGATAGGTCTTGTTTTTTAATCCATTCTGTCACTCTGTGTCTCTTGATTGAAGCATTTAGGCCATTTACACTTAAACTAATTATTTATAGGTATTTATGTATTGAAATTTTCATAATTTGTTTTCTGGTTGTTTTGTATTTCTTCTTTATTCCTTTTTTTCTTTTCTTGATCTCTTTCTTTGTCATCAGTAAGTATCTATAGTGTTTTTTCTGACTTTCTCTTTATTTTTTTGTGTCTATCATAGGGTTTGGGTTTGTGGTTACCATAAGGTTCATATATAACATGTGTCACTCTGTGTCTTTTGATTGAAACATTTAGGCCATTTACACTTAAAATAATTATTAATAGGTATGTACATATTGACATATTTATAATTTGTTTTCTGATTGTTTTTGTAGTTCTTTATTCCTTTTTTCTTTTCTTGGCTTTCTTTCTTTGTCATCAATGAGTTATGTATGGTGTTTTGTCTGACTTTCTCGTGTCTATCATAGATTTTAGGTTTGTGGTTATCATGAAATTCATATATAACATCCTAATTAAGTAGCAGTCATTATTAATTTGATGGTCACATTAAGTTCAAATACATTCTAAAAATACCCCAAAAAACAAATTTTTTTTCTTTTCCTCCCCCTTCTCTTCACTTTTTGCTCCCCTCTTCACATTTTATTTGTGTTCATATTTTATATCTTTTTATTCATATTTTATGTCTAATGGCCATTTTTTCCCACTTAAGTCCCTTTAACATTTTTTTTAAGGCTGGGTTAATGGTTATAAATCCCTTATCTTTCTTTTGTATGTGAAGCTCTTTATATCTCCTTTAAATCTGAGTAATAACCATTCTTGGTTGTAGGTTTTTTCCTTTCAGCACTTTGAATAGATCATGCCATTATCTTCTGGTTTACAGAGTTTCTGCTGAAAAGTCATTGAGAATCTTTTAGGGTTTTCCCTTCTAGGTAACTTTTTGCTTCTCTCTTGCTGCTGTTAAGATTCTTTATTTTTAGCCTTTGACATTTTAATTATTATGTGCCATGGTGTGGACCTCTTTGGATTCCTCTTGTTTGGAACTCTCTGTTTGTTGGGCTTAGATGTCTTTTTCCCTCCGTAGGTTGAGGATGTTTTCAGTTGTTATCTCTTCAAATAAGTTTTCTACATCTTTCTTTTTCTGTTCTTCTGAGACTCCTATTGTGTGAATGTTTGTTCACTTGATGATGTTCAAGAACCCTTATTCTATCCTTATTTTTATTTATTTCTTTATTTTTTAAAAGATTTTATTTATTGAGAGAGAGAGAGTGAGAGCATGAGCAGGGGCAGGAGCAAAGGGAGAGGGAGAAGCTGAGCAAGGAGCCTGATGCATGGCTTGATCCTAGGACTCTGGGATCATGACCTGAGCTGAAGGCAGATGTTTAACCAACTGAGCCACCCAGGCACCCCTGTATCCTTATTTTTAAAAATTATTTTCTCTTTTTGACATTCAACTCGTGTGATTTCCATTACCCTGTCTTCCAGATCACTCATATGTTCTTTTGCATCTTCTCACCTACTGTTGAGTCCCTCCAGTTTGTTTTTCATTTTAGTTATTGTATTCTTCAGCTCCGATTTAAAAAAAAAAAATTCTTTCTCTTTGTTGAAGGTCTCACTGACTTCTTCCATCTTTTCTCCAACCCAGTGATTATTTTTATAATCATTTCTTTAAATTCTTTATCAGGTATGTTGTGTATATTAGTTTCATTTAATTCTGTTACTGAGGTTTTTTTCTTACTTTTACTTTTGAAGCATATTATTGTTTCCATTTTGCTTGACTTTCTGTGTTTGTTTATATGGATTAGTGTAATGATTACTAATATTGAAGGAATGGTCTTGTGTGTGGTGACCTATATGCAGACTGTGTATGTTTGGTTACTTTTTCTGGGTGGCTGGTGCTATGGCTGTATATACTACCTACTCTTTTAAACTGTGGCTTTTTACAGAGAGAATAAAAAATAATAATAAAAGAAAAAGTAAAAGAAAACAGAAAAAGAGTGAAAAAAAAACTTAAATAAAAAAAGAAAAGAATAAAACCAAAAAGGAAAAAATAAAGACAAAACAAGACAAGTATTCCTGCCCTTGGCCCCTCTAAGCCATGTTTTGTTTTTGTTTTTGTTTTCTGTTTCCCAGTGCAGCTAGGGCTGGTCTGGGCCTGTGTAGTGTGTGCTTGCTGAGGTCCCAAGCCCTCTGTGATGATCTGATCTTCCATTTATGGTGTCTGAACCCTTATGACCACCCCTTATGGTGGTCAGACTCTGCTTTGGTCTAGGTCCTTGAAGTGGAAGGGGACAGAGATTACCACAGTTCCCTGGCCCCTCTAAACCTTGAATTTTCTATCTCCCAATGCATCTAGGGCTGGTGTGAGCCTGTGGACCATAGGCTCACTGAAGTTGCAAGCCAACCAAGACCATTGGACCTTCCTGCTGAGATGTCTGGACTCTTCTCCAGTCCGGGCTTCCAAGGTGGGGTGGGAACATAAGCCATGTGGTTCTCTAGTCTGACTTGGAGAACTTCCCTGCAGCAACTCTGCTGCTTGGCAGAGTTCTAGTGTTGTCTCTTTTATATTCTAGTTGCTTGTTTAAACCATGGGTTTTTTTTCCTGTGCCCAAGGACAGAGGAATTTGTTCCTAGTCTGTCAGCATTATCTCTCCCCACCACAGTTTGCGGGCAGCTTTGGGGATGGGGGTTCCCTTTGTTACTGTTTGCATCTCTCTTGCTCTTCTGTCTTTGTTCAGTAGCTATTCAGGCAGCCCTTAGTTCTTCTTCAGGAGGAGTTGTTCTATTAATGGTGTAATTTGGTCTATTCCATAGAGGAGGTCAACATTCCTCTGTCACCATCTTGAACTGGAACCTTAATCCTTTTTTATAACTGGATTTATGTTTGGTACTATAGCCATGGCTTCAGTTTGTTTAGGAATCCTGTTGTCTCGTGTCCGAATCTCTCTGTCTTAACTCCCTCCTTTTCTTTTTTGTGATATGTCTGAGGAGACCTCTCCTTATCAGGATGTCAGCCATCCAATCTTCTGTCTGCTGGAAACTCAGCCTTGACCTGAAGCTAAAATGAATAAGCTTTTGGGTGGCAAATAGCTGCAATTCAGTCCTTAATTATTGGTACAGTGGTACAGTGAAAGTGGCATGGGATTTTGGAATCATGAGGTTGACCTACAAATTTCATATCTGCCTATAAAAATACCTCAGTTAGAGACAAGACCCGCTTTATAGTGTTATTGGGGGGGTCTGAGGAAGAAATTCATAGGAAATGCTTCATCGTGCTTGTTAGTTTTATTTCTTATTTTTTGATTATTGTAAGACCCCAGAATTATTTCAGATACCTGGAAGTCCTTGAAAAACAGATATTAGGAAAGGAATATTCATATTTTTGATGATTTGCAATTCTGATTTAAGGTTATTTTTAGTTTCTCAGTATGTGGAAAAAGAGATCCTCAAATTGAAGGTACTCAAGGCATTGTTTAATTTCCCCTTATCTAATAGGATATCAAAGTAATGCAGTATCCTGACCTCTGTACTTCTGTCATGAGCCCCAAATCTGCTGAATCCTTGACAGGACTATGAGAGGAATTAGGATAAGACAACTTAAAATTCCAGCAGTAACATTAACAATTTAAAAAAATTTTTTTAGTAACATTAACAATTTATTTTTTATTTTTTTTTTTAGTTAATCTAATTTTTTATTTTTTTATAAACATATATTTTTATCCCCAGGGGTACAGGTCTGTGAATCACCAGGTTTACACACTTCACAGCACTCACCAAAGCACATACCCTCCCCAATGTCCATAATCCCACCCCCTTCTCCCAAACCCCCTCCCCCCAGCAACCCTCAGTTTGTTTTGTGAGATTAAGAGTCACTTATGGTTTGTCTCCCTCCCAATCCCATCTTGTTTCATTGATTCTTCTCCTACCGACTTAAGCCCCCATGTTGCATCACCACTTCCTCATATCAGGGAGTTAACATTAACAATTTTAACATTAAGTAAGGACAGACTTGAAGTTTGTACTCTTACTTATGAAATAAATAAACCACAGAGATGAAAAGTATAGCATTAGGGAATATAATTAGTAATAATGTTGTATGGTATCAGATAGTGGCTAGACTTATGATGGTAAGCATTGAGTAATGTATAGAATTGTTGAATCAATGTTGTACACCTGAAGCTAAAACAACATCGTATGCCAGTTGTATATCAATAATGAAAAGGTGAAAAAAATGTAAGGACAAGAGTAAAAATAAAACTGAGTGAAAGGTACAATTAGATAAAAAGCTGAAACTGAGGTATGTGGTAGATTAAATAAAAGAATTGAGATATAAAAGCAAATAGGTGATTTAATAGTTTAAGTTGTGAGTGAGGTAACTAATTAAACTAAATAAAGAGTTGTCAGAAATAGAGAATGAACAGGAAGGAGTGGAATGGAGGCCCTCTGTTCTCCTGCTAAAAACTGACTGTAGTAGCCAGGAGTGGAGATGATTGAGAGCCTCCTCAGCCACCCCTCCTTGGGGTCAACAGAGTCCCCTTCTAGTGTTAGTGTGTTGTCTTTTTTCACTGTCCATGAATGTAGCAAATACAGCAATATAATCTGACCCCAGGAAACACCCTCAATTTCATTGTTCATACTATTTTTAAAATAATAAATGTTGACAGTAGAGGGAGCAATCTAGTGGCATGCTGGGAAATGTTTAAAAACCACCTGTGGGGATGGAGATAAACATAGGGGAAGGGAAGGAAAAACAAAATAAGACAAAAACAGAGAGGGAAGCAATCCATGAGAAACTCTTAATTGTAGGAAACAAATAGAAGGTTGCTGGAAGGGAGATGGGTGAGGAGATGAGGTAATTGGATGGTGGGGATTAAGGAGGGCACTTGATGTAATGAGCACTGGGTGTTATATGCAACTGATGAATCACTATTCTATTCCTGAAACTAATAATACAGTATATGTTACCTAAATTGAATTTAAATAAAATATTTAAAAAAAATTATGGCCCTCCTGAGTGGCTCAGTAGATTAAGCATCTGACTGTGGCTCAGGTCATGGTCGCAGGATCCTGGGATACAGCCCCTTGGTAGGCTCTAGGCCCAGTGGGGAGTCTTCTTGTCTGTCTGCCCCAACCCCTGCTCATGTGTTCTCTCTCCCTGTCTCTCAAATACATAAATAAATCAAATCTTTAAAAAAAAAAAAAAAAAAAAAGAGGGATACCTGGGTGGCTCAGTGGTTTAAAATCTCTACCTTTGGCTTGGGTCGTGGTCTTAGGGTCCTGGGATGGAGCCCCTCATCAGGCTCTCTGCTCAGCAGGGAGCCTGCTTCTCTTCCTCTCTCTGCCTGCCTCTCAGCCTACTTGTGATCTCTGCCTGTCAAATAAATAAATAAAATCTTTAAAAGAAAGAAAGAAAGAAAGAAAGAAAGCAAGCAAGCAAGCAAGCAAGCATTAAATTATGGTTATTCCCTTGTTTGGCTAGATAGGTATCAGGTACTTGTTAAACGAGTTCCAGAAAAGAGTAGTAAAGGTGCTAAACTTTATATTCACCTTTACATAAAACTTATTATTAATGCCAGGAAACAAGGGCTTGCTGTAAAGTTTCCCATCTCCCTTTCTTTCTGTCTCTAATATAATTTTTATCTTAGTGTTCTTCTTTTTTCATTGAGCTCCATTTTAAGATTCCTTTGATCTTAAAAAAGAAATAAATTTGTCTTTTACTATACTAGCAAAGAATTTCTGAAGCAATTTGCCTCACCTTAGGTCCAGGTTCAATATTAAATTGAAATCTTTTTAATGGTGATACTATTTTCTCACATTTTTTATGTTCCTTTAGAGTATTGTCAGAAAAGTATTTTTACTGTAGGAGATTTTAAATTATAAAATTTTAAATTATAAAAAACTGGCTCAACTTGGATTGGTTCTTGTGGAGAATATATGACAATCAATATAGGGTTCCTAGATTCCTCTCCTAACGCCTGGGTGGCTCAGTGGGTTAAGCCTCTGCTTTCGGCTTAGGTCATGATTTCAGGGTCCTGGGATCAAGCCCCGCATCTGGCTCTTGGCTTGGCGGGGAGCCTGCTTCCCCTTCTCTCTCTGCCTGCCTCGTTGCCTCCTTGTGATCTGTTTCTCTGTCAAATAAATAAATAAAGTCTTGAAAAAAAAATCCTTGCAGTGCTATTTCCACCTTTTTCTTTACTTCATTTAGGATTACATTAAGGAAAATGTAAATGATTACAGTTGAAAAAAAATTTTTTTTCATATGTAAACTTTCTCCTTGAACACGATCGGCTGTATTGAGAAATGCGATAGCATAAATTCCAAAGTTTATCTGTGGTATATATTTATTTGTGTTTTCACTAGAAGAAAGTGAGGAGCAAAATGTGTATTTTGCCCAATTCTTCTTTAAAAGGGATTATAATACTGAACAGAGGTGATAAGTGTCTGTTGTTGCCATTTGTGACACATGAATTAAATGCTGTTTTATTCAGACAGTGCTGGGATACCATCTATACCATCACTTGCGAATAGCACTTTCTCCAGTGATGGAGCTGTTTTATATCTGTGCTGTCAAACAGTAGTCACATGTAGCTAATGAATGCTTGAAATATGGCTAGTGTGACTAGTAACGGAATGTTTGATTTTAATTAAAATAGAAGCCAGTGGCTACTTTGTGAGACAGACTTTCAATTTGTTTTTCTTTTTCCTATTGCAAAAAAAATAACAAATAATTTGAGTTAGAGAAAAACATGTTAAGGGTGCATAGGTTCTCTTTGTCTCTGTTTAGTTGATTCTGTTAAGGATGTTTTTGAAGAGGAGGCAGTATAGTATCATGGAATTGGAAGTCTTGGATTCTATCTGGGTATGCCATTAAGCAGCTTGGACAAATTATCTCTCTGGGTAATTTCCTTGCCTGGAAAATGAGGAATCTGTTGGTTTTCAAATTTATATTTAGTATTGGGACTTTTTTATAACAACAAAGCCAAACTGAGCAGAAACCTCATAGATAAGACAGAGGTGAAAGTTAGGGGTGGATGGGATTAGGCAGCAGAGTCCTGTTCCCAAGCTCCTCTACTACAGTGAGTGGAGAGCTCAGTCTGCAAAACATTGGAGTGGATGAGATCCAGAGTTCCTTCTAGCTCTGATAGAGTGTGGTTCTTATAGGATTGAATGTAGAGTTTTCTTTCCATTGATGCCATCTCAGAAGTAATAATTCTTCAAAGGCCAATCTTTACATATATTTTGACCCAACTCAAATCATTCAAGTTGAGTTTGAGATGTACTTAGGGCATGCGGTAGGGAGAGGTCTCTGTTCTCTTAGCTCACCAAAAATTAAATAAAAAACAAGAGCTTAATGGTCATAGCAGATATGGGCAGGTCCAAATAATTTTGCATGCTCATTTGAAAAAAATAGCCATTTAAATTTCCTTCTTTGTGAATGGTTTTATTATTTTGATACCTTCAGGACTGAGTTTCATGAGAAAAAACTATCATTGAAATGGTTAAATTGGTATTCTTAGTGCTTACTCTGGTCTCTGTGGGATCAAGGAACTCATGCTTCCTTCTCCCTCCCTTCTAGGGAAAAGTAACTCAGATTTGGAATGGAGTCCTCAGGTGCATAAACTGGACTATGGGGTTGAACTTGGCATAATAGGGAAAGTTTGAGAGGGGAAGTATAAAGAGGCTAAAAGGGCTTTTTTCACATGATTTTTTTGGAAGTGGTAATGTATTTTGGATCTTTTCCTCTTCTCTTTCTTTCCATTGTCCTGTCTCTTCTTCTCTCCAATATGCCTAGTAAGATGGGCTCTGGGCTACCTCCCCTTTCACTTTCACACCTGGGAAGCCTAGCAGGCACTAGGGTAGGGAATAAAAGACATGTAGAGTCTGACTATAGCCTTGGCTGGCGAGGTCATCTGTCCAAGCTTACCCAAATAGGAGAGCTCTTAGGGGCTTAGGACCAGAAAAAAGCATTTATGGGTCTCTGATGAAGTTAGGTAGTTAATGAAAGAATCAGGGACTTGAAAGATTCTGTCAACCTTTCCATGTGCTAAGACTAAGAAATAAGTTTGATATTACAGTACACTATGATTTTAAATGTATTGATGGGAAGGGTGGTTTGTTGTCTCTGAGGACAGTGTTTTCTGTAGCAACTCAGTGCTCTGAAAGCTTTTAATTAAATGAAATTTATGTTTCCTCTCAGCATTCTTGAAATTTAGCAAGTGAACAACGAGAGAAAAATGAGAAAAAAACTTAAAGTCAAGCATTTTGATTATACTTATATACAACATGGCTCAAGGTAGTTCTGTTGTTTTAAAAACATTGGGACAGCTGAGCCCATATGATTTCCTCCTTCTTCCTTGAGCATTCCTTTTTGGATCTTTAGCTTCTAGTACACTGAATATAGAAAAACTTACATAAATGTTTAACATAGTAAATGTATTGTTTTGGAATTGGATTGGATTGTTAGCATTAAAGTTGAAGATGAATGTAGAGATGACATATCTTTGATAGAATGAGTCAATTTTAGTTGCCAAATAATAAGACACTAATAGGTCTGTAAGACTTTACAGTTTACAAAGGAATACTACCCACAGTGTCTTATTTTTCTCAAATCAACCTGTAAGGTAAATATTATTTCTTTTTTAGTTAGGTGGCCAAGTGAGGTTAAGTGACAGTTTACTGTCTATCTACAGGCAGAGTCAGGTCTCAAATGTACTTTTCTTTTCTTTTCGAATGGAAGAGTTTTCTAGAAGAGGATTAACTGAAGATTCAGGGCTACAAAAATATTAAGGAAGATTCAATTTTACAGTAACATTCATGGGTTTCCTGGGTGAGGGGAGAAAGCCATTTCAGTGGAACAGAATGCTTATAAGACAGTTAAAGAATGGGCAGATCACTGAAAGAGTGACTACGCATACTTTCTTCATGGGGCAAAAATCTTCTCCAAGCAAAATAGTTTTCTTCCATATTTATGAATGGAGAAAGGTAATGATTTGAATAACTCCAGGTTGTTCTATAATATTAGCTCAACTGTAAATGCATAGTTTCTAAATAATTTAAGGTTGCTAAAGTGGTAGAACTTATAATACCAGGAGAGTATTAGTCCTTTTTATTTTTCTGTATTTAAAAGTAATTATTTTTTTGAAATGTTTAAGGGCTACAAACCTGTGCCACGTTTCTCTGAGGTATTCACATGCATCTGCTAAAACACATATACTGATAAGAACTGTTATTATGAAGGGGGTGCCTGGGTGGCTCAGTGGTTTAAGCATCTGTGTTTAGCTCAGATCATGATCTCAGGGTCTTGGGATCTCAGGGTCTCTGTTGGGCTCCTTGCTCAGTAGGGTTTCTGCATCTCCTTCTCCCTCTGCCCTAATCCCCTCTCCCCAAACCCCATTCATGTTCTCTCACTCTCTCTCAAAAACAAAATTGTTATGCAAAATGTACTTTAATTAGGATTTTACTGAATTTCTTAGATCACCAGTCATTTTTTTCTTAAGATTTTATTTATTTATTTGACAGAGAGGGATCACAAGTAGGCAGAGAGAAAGAGGGGAAAGCAGGCTCCCCACCGAGCAGAGAGCCCGATGCGGGGCTCCATCCCAGCACCCTGAGATCATGACCTGAGCTGAAGGCAGAGTCCCAATCCACCAGTCATGTTTTTTATGTCATGTTTTTTCCCAGTGCTCACAGTCTATTGCTGATACACCTGTGCAAATTAATATATTTTTAAAAATTTTTAATTTTCTATAATTTATTTTTAATTTTTAAAAGAGATTTTTATTTATTTATTTGAGAGGGAGAGAGAGAGCATGAGTAGGTTGGAGGGGCAGATGGGGAGGGAGAAGCAGACTCCCTGCTGAGCAGGGAAGCCCAATGTGGGGCTCAATCCCAGGACTCTGAGATCATGATTAGAGCCGAAGGCAGATGGTTAACCTGCTGAGCCACCCAGGCACCCCTGGTAATTAATATTTTAGAAAACCTTTTCTATAAATGCCAAGATATTTCTCTTTAAAGTTATATAGCTGCTATCGTTCTGATAGTCATGTGCCAGTCCCTCCACATTACCACCCTCTGTCCAAATACGGTAGAGTACATTTGCCTGATAGAAGTGTAGTGCATGTAGGGATGGAATGAATATCTGAAGCTTAACCACACCTCACCTCAGTGAAACGTAGGAGATTTAACGTGTTGATAGACTGTATTTTTACTTTCATTATATTCTTAGTATCCTACTTATTATTTCAATTATTAGAGTTTGCCCTAAGTCCTTAATCTATGATATAATAGTTATGTATATACCCAAGAAAATGGGGCTGAAAAATGATGTAAGAATATTTTAGAATTGTCTCTTAAATTTTTCAATATATTGTGGTAAAGTGAGAGATATGATGATAGAGTATGTAGCACGTGGGTAAAATTTTAATTTATTCATTAGTTCAACAAATATTTATTATGTATCTAATTATCAGGCACTATACTATGTACTAGGGATATGGTATAGAACAAGACAGACATAGTTCTTGACCTCCTGGGCTTATAATTTATAATTGCCAGATTTGCAGAGTATAGAATAGAACCAGACTGATTGGAAAGTTATGTGTAAAGATAAAAGTAGAACAGGAATCATGTAAGTTTGACTTTGAGGACAGAGATCATCTTAATGTCATTTTACTTTGCTTCTTTAAAAGGTTGCCAGAATGTTGGTTATTGCCATTCTGACATGGGCCTCACCCTCACCTGATAACTTAGTGTACTGATGCCTGTAATTTGCTAAAGCATAAAACTTCTTTTTTTCCCAGCCAGTTTTCAGCGCAGAGCCCAAAGCATATCAGTCCTCTGTAGAGATTTCTGCTTATACAGCAATAACAAGGCAACACTCAATTCCTTACTATGTCTCAGCATAGTAACCTGTGATGCATTCCAGGAAGAACTGTGCCTGGCTAATCTCACTTTGCCTCTAGCTCTGTCATCTTTTATGTCCCTGAAATGTCAGCCCATTTAAGCCTGTGTACTTTCCAATATGGCTGTTCTAGCTTGGCTCTGTGCTGTGAACCCTTTCTCTCAAACTAACCCTTCCACTGCTCTCTGTCAGTTTTTTCCTCTGTGCCTTTTGGACCTCCTGTATGCTGGAATTCTCCAGATTAACAGGGCTGCTTATCATTGCAAAGGATTTCGCAGTTTCAAAAATGAGCTCTTTAGAGTTCAATGTATTAATTGTCATAATAGGTCATAGTAAATTTATTGCTTTGGGACTGAAGCTGAATCTAAGATGCAGAGACGGAAGTGATTTTATATAGATAGAACCTTGGAACAATCTGCTCTGTAAGACCTGATGCTGAAGAGAAGAGGGTCCTGGGATCAAGCCCCACATTGGGCTCCCTGCTTAGTGGGAAGCCTGCTTCTCCCTCTCCCATTCCTCCTGCTTGTGTTCCCTCTTTTGCTGGTGCTTTGTCTTTCTCAATCAAATAAATAAATAAAAATTAAAAAAAATTATTTTGCCCATTCATGGGAAGCAGATAGGATGCCTGGACTGTGACCACCAACTGCTGTGTGTTAAGTGAGGCAACCATAGTCTTTGTGCTGTTAAAAAGAAACAATAGGGGGCGCCTGGGTGGCTCAGGGGTTTGAAGCCTCTGCCTTTGACTCAGGTCATGATCTCAGGGTCCTGGGATAGAGCCCCACATTGGAGCTGGGGTATCTCTGCTCAGCAGGGAGCCCCCCCCAACCTACCTCTCTGCCTAATTGTGATCTCTGTCTGTCAAATAAATTAAAAAAAAAAAAAAAAAAACTTAAAAAAAGAAAAAAAGAAACAATAGGCCCCAAATGGAGTCCTTTTGCCAGCCCCACCCAGACTTAATACCTAACCTAATTGCAGTGTCAGCCTCTCCCAGTAGTGGAATTGTAAACCATTCAGCCTGGAATTTCTTGAGCAGCTTAATCTACTCATTTACCTTCTACGGCCCATCCTCCTTCTGGTTATAAAAGCCTTCCATTTTGTATAACTACTCAGAGCTCTCTTCTGTTTGCTAGATGAGAGGCTAAAGACTCATGAATTGTTGATAAAGCCAATTAGATCTTCAAATTTACTCAGTTGAATTGTTTTTTAACAGTGCCTTTCCCGGAGATGGGCTATATAATCAATACAAGAAAACAAGGAAGGCCTACGTAACTGCTTGAAACCCTTTCATTTAGCAGTCGTGGTCATTTGCCTTACATGTTTCCCTAGGTTGCTCTTGTAAGGTTAGGGAAAATTATGACTAGCCATGTAATTTGAATATAACTTCTTGCCTGAGTGAAACAGTGTATGGGGTGTTTTCACACCTATGGAGACTGTTTTCACACCTATGGAGGCTTAACTCTATCAAGTTCAAGGACCATCCCTTTATCACCCAGAAAAACTCACTGCCAAGGGAGGTTCATCCCTCAAACCTAGTAATGTTGATATGGTTGTGGTATCTTATTTTCAGGCATAGGTAGGAATTGTGCAGGCAGTACTACTGGGCCCTGCGTTTGATAAGAAATAGTAAAATCTTTTAACAAGTTTTAGCTCTTATATGATTTCTTTTTCATGGGGATCCAAACAACCAAAACACAATCTGGGAGAGACAGGAGATATTCTTAATTTTGGAAAGCCCTTAGGATACCTTGACATTTTCTTTTTTTAAGAGAGAGAGAGAGAGCAAGCATGAGCGAGCATGTGCAAGAGTGGGAGAGGGGAGAGAGAGAATCTTTTTTTTTTTTTTTCTAAAAGATTTTATATACTTGAGAGAGAGCGTGAGCAGGTGCATAAGCAGGGGGAGGGGCAGAGGGAGAAACAGACATCCCCCCTGAGCAGGAACCCAGCAGGGCAAGGCTCCATCCCAGGATCCCGAGATCTGAACCTGAGCTGAAGGCAGGTATTTAACTGAGCCACCCAGGCACCCCCCCCCACCTTTGGAAGTTAACATTTTAGAGTAGGAAAATACCAAGATGTTTTATGTTTACGATTCCTAACAGCTGCTGTTCTTCCAATGGACATATCTATTGCCCCCTGGCTTCCCCACCTCTTCCCTCTAGTTGTCAAATTACAGCAGACCAAGGAATACATTCTCATGATGGAAAATGGTGCCTTTAAACATGAAGCGAGTATTGGGAGTCTTTTCCTACCCTGTTGATGTTACTTAAGGGATATCATATGTTGGAATACTTAATGTGCACAATATGCCTCATGTTCTACTTGTCATTTAAACTGCTGCCTGTCTGTGCCTTGAAGAATTTCTCAAGTTGGTTGTGCCATTGTATGACTGCTTCAAAGTGGAGTGTGGAACATGGAGTTGGCTGAACGTAGGCTGTATGTGAGTGCCCTTTTTGAGGGGGCCAGAGGGGAGGAGAGTCTTTTTCTTCTTTGGCTTTTTCTTTCCTTCAAAGGCCAAGCCCTTCTCACCTAGGGTTTGCATACTAGAAGGCCAAAAAAAGATTATAGTGCCTGGGATTCCTCCAAAGTCCTACCCCTTTCACATCCTGGCCAGGTGACTGAGCTCCTCTTTGATGTTCCAAACCATAGATCTGGGAAGGGGTGAGGTGAGGTCAGCATCCTTTGTCCATTTCAAAACTTTTCTTCCTCTTTTCATGTTGTACTTCCTTGGGGGCTCTAGGTAACTGGCTAGACTACCCCTTATACGCTTCTTTTTGGGGTTATTGACTAACTTGCTTCTCTTGCACATTTATTAGAAATATCACATGACTCACCATCCTGAGCATTGCTTTTAGTTCTACCTTTGTCCTGAGTAGTGACTTTAATATATTTATGCACTAATCATCTAACACCATGACTTTACAGTTAAAGTTTATCTTGAAGCTGAATTCACACTGTGAATTGACCTCCATTTTTAGCCTATAGATAACTCTTAATATGTTAAACTGAATTCATACTCTATTCCTTCCAAATCTGCCTTTATTCCTGAATTCTCTGATTAATAGCATCACTATCTTCCAAGTTTCCCAAGCCAAAAATCAATGTGTCTGAAACCTCTTTCTTTCTAAGCACTCCATACACAATCTAGTTACTGTAGATACTGCCTCCTTAAAAATCTTTTGAGTCCATATCCTGTATCTTTTTGTCTTGTCACACTGCCTTAGGAGAAGTATAGATTTCTTTTCATGTGGGTAACTTCTATATCCTACTAACTGGATTCCATTTTTTAAATGCATCCTCTTTGACCGATCCCCACATGCCAAAGTAATCTTCCTAAAACAAATCTGGTCATTTCATTCCTCTGCTGAAGCCCTTTTGTGGCCCTCTGAGCTCTCAGAATAAGAATGAAATTCATCTCTTTAGGATAAAATAAAAAAGGTAATGTGTCTTTAAGTGTGAATCTCTATAAATTAAGTTTTCTAAGCTGTCTTGCTTACATTTACATTTTTTCAGACTTATCTTGGTAAGAGCTTTTTTAAAGGAAGTAATACTAGGAGTCAGATAACTTTCAATAGTAAGATTGATGCAGAAAGAAACCATTAGAATCACATATTAAACACAACTTGGGTGCCTGGGTGGCTCAGTCATTAAGCATCTGCCTTCAGCTCAGGTCATGATCTCAGGGTCCTGGGATTGAGCTCCACATCAGGTCTCTGCTCTGTGGGGAGCTTGCTTCCCCCTCTCTCTCTACCTGCCTCTCTGTCTGCTTGTGATCTCTCTCTCTGTCAAGTAAATAAATAAAATCTTTAAAATAAACACAACTTGTATCATTAGGAGTATAAAATGTAGAACAAAAAGATTCCTTAGAGTCTGATATGCATTTTGGTCTGTTTATTCCAAGAGTTTGCTAATATTCCCATATTAAAAGCAGTTCCGGTCTAAGACTAAAAGGATATTTAGTTTTTTTTTTTTAAAGATTTTATTTATTTATTTCACAGAGAGAGATCACAAGCAGGCAGAGAAGCAGGCAGAGAAAAGAGGAAGCAGGCAGAGAGAGGGGGAAGCAGGCTCCCTGCTGAGCAGAGAGCCAGACGTGGGGCTCGATCCCAGGACCCTGAGATCACGACCTGAGCTGAAGGCAGAGGCTTAAACCACTGAGCCACCCAGGTGCCCCGGATATTTAGTTTTTGATGATGTATCTGATTAAAGGCAGGTATTTTTCTTAATTCTCATTTCATGACATCTGCCAGTTGCCTTTAGTAGTTACTCTCACACACAGAAACACCACTTGTTTTGTTTAACTATAATAGCATTTAAATAAATCCACAGAAAACAATAGACAGCAAGAAAACAGTGTTAGGGAAATGGTATGAATTAATTAACATTGCTTTATTAGTTAATCATATAAGAATTTATATGATTAGCATTGCTCTAAGGGCTAAGAGGGGTACAATCCTGATTATCTGAAATTTGCAATCTTAATGGAGACATGAGACAAAGCAGAGAAATTAAATAAACTTGTGGGGTGTATGTACTTCAATTTCAGTCTGAATAGTAATGATAATAAGTACTGCATCTCAAAAAAACATGTGCACAAAATAAGCTTCCTAAAATATGTGAAATGAGAAAGACTTTTTGATCTTTCTCTGTATACTTTTTGATCTTTCTCTGTATACTTCAGAGAAGTGTACTTATTTTTTTAAATGTTTGTTTATTTTATTTTATTTTATTTTATTTTAAGATTTTACTTATTTGTCAGAGAGAAAGAGAAAGGGAGAGGGGCAGTCAGAGGGAAAAGCAGGCTCCCTGTTGAGCAAGGAGCCAGATGTGGAACTCTGTCAGAAGTCCCTGGGATCATGACTTGAGCTGAAGGCAAACCCTTAACTGACTGAGCCACCCAGTGTCTCTTTAGCTTCATATTTTTACCAGAACCAAATCTGAAGCAACTTCCCTGGGTGGCCAACTTTTTGTTTTCTCAATCTATCCTTTATAGAGATAGTTTGGAAAATTCTGTACTGGGGGTGTGAGCTGATAGATTTCAAAAGGATTCCCCAGCTTTAAGATGCATAGGTTGTAACTTTAAAAATTTGCACTGGATTTTGTTTATTCTGATTTCCTAATCTTGAAATAGCAGGTAGTGTGAGCTTGGTACGGCTGTCTTGACTGCTGTATGGAGGACTGGGAGCATGAGTGACAGAGCTCAATCCAATGAGGCTTTGGGGAATGTTGGATTCTTTTAACCTATGGGCTCTCATGAGCTTATTGTAAGTAGTCAGACACTTTGGCCTTCCCTAGGGATTTCTAGTTACCTTTCCTAATTTGCCTTACCTTTGGTTGGGTAACAACCTGTGTTCTGAGTAATTTGTGAGGTATATTCCAAGTAATTAATAATTACCTTTCCCACACATTAGAGTGCTTATCCCACCAAGATGATATAGTCACATATTATGATTTCAAAGTCGAAGAGAGAAAGATGAAATGTAAAAAGTGTTTGTGCTTGTGGGGAATGTGTCTTGAAACATCATTTGTCATATGTGTCATGCTAGGAAAGAAAGGGATAAAAACAACTACTCTAGTATAAAGATAAATCTCTTTCTTTCTGGTCTCATCTTTTCTTATTGGGATAGAATTTCTTTTTTTCTTTTTTTTAAAGATTTTATTTATTTATTTGACAGAGAGAGAGATCACAAATAGGCAGAGAGACAGACAGAGAGAGAGATGAGGAGAAGCAGGCTCCCTGCTGAGCAGAGAGCCCTATGCGGGACTCGATCCCAGGCCCCTGGGATCATGACCTGAGCCGAAGGTAGAGGCTTAACCCACTGAGCCACCCAGGCGCCCCCCCCCCCTTTTTTTTTTTTTTTTTAAATCTGGGTCTCAAAACCACTTTCTTGATGACTGATCAAATTGCTTTCCTTTTAGCCACTTAATCACCAATTCGATTAGACCCTTGTCCTCAGGGTACCTCACCCTTATAAAAAATCACCTAAGATGCCCTCGATGTTTAATACCACTACCCAGTTCTAATAACTTCTTACTTTTGTTTTTCTCCTGAACTTCTCTAGTTTTCCTTAGGAGTTTGGCTTTTTATTTTACCCTCTGTTGCTTTCCATTTTGCTTCTCATCTGAGAATCAAATTCTGGTTTATTGTCTTAAATAAGTATTATTGTATCAACTACTATCAATCCCTTCAGCCTCGGGTAGTTTGGGATTTCTTGAGTCTCTTGATTTGGGGAAAGGATTTTTTTTTTTAATGTTTCTGCTGCAAGTATTTAATGATTCAGCATTCATCGAAACTTAAACAGCAGAAGAGCAAATGGCCTCAACATAAGTATAATTAAGCTTCATGTTACCTTAGTGAAGTGGGGAGAATAAATAACCAGGGAGGCTACATTCATTTCCTCCCAGGCCTGAATAAAAACTAAGTTTTAAAAATGTTAAACCTGTGCTAATCTGCACGACTGCTTCAGGTTTCATTTGAGAAAGAATTGTGGCTGCTAATATTATCTACTAAAATATGTGAATCTATTTCCATAATCAGAGCCCTATGGGATGGAGCTTAAATTTAATGTGGTTTTGGTGCTTATGTGTTTTCCAGTACATTGATTAATACTGTCCTCTGAAGTGGAACCCAATCAGGGGTAGCCTGCCAGAGGACTATATTCTAGGAGTTTCAGCTGAACTAATATCTGCAGAAATCTTAAGACTAAGGAAGAGTTGATGAATATACCACAATTAAACTTGCCTTGTGAATTAAAGAATGGGGCAAAGGATAATGAGCATATTGAAATGATTCCACATGTTTTATGCATGACACATTTGTAATTAAAACAGATCCTGAAGGTAAGTTTGTATATACTAATATAATAATTTCAGAAAGGCAGAATGCATTATTAAATATCTACAGGGCGTATTTCCCAAGTGGAGAATGTGAAAATTGGGTTTGTTGTGCTACTTGAACAGTTGTTTATCAGAAACTAGAAATTGAGTGTACCAGCAAGACACTCTTGTTAGGCAATTTTTTAATATTGGTCCAAACAAATAAACAAACTATACACACACACACACACATAAATATATATGAAATACACACATGTACATCTATGTATATATCTGTATGACTCTATCAGTGCATCCTCAATACATAATTATCTAGTTATGAAGTTATAAGTAACTTCAATTTCAGTTATTCAAATAATATTAACATTTTTTCCCAATTCCTCAGTCTTACAAGGGTTGTTTGAGACCTTTAACGATTCAACAGTTATTGTTCCTGGCAGCCCAAAGTGCTCTTGCAGCCAGGGTTGTTTTAGAGTTTAGTGGGGGATTTAACAACCTGATTACAGTTTATAAGATATTGTTACAAACTCTTCTATCATTGGATCGTCCAAATTATCCTGTGAGGTAGGAACAGGTACTATTTTACAAATGAGGAAAACAGGTGAATGACTTGTTCCATAGACTTTCATTTTAGGGTGTAAGTAGGGTTATCTATTAAATGAAATACTAAAGTAGACTAACATTTGTTTTTCACGAGGAAAATGTAGCAGGTTACTAGGGGGCTCTAAGATAGTATATTTGTGGCTAAAGAGTCTGGCTACTATGTATTTCTGGCAAATTTACAAAACTCCTATTTGTACTTGTTTCCATGTAGATAGTTGTAGTTCCCACAATGTCAAGAAGAAGCACTCAGTTTTCCCTATATCATCCCTGTTTTCTTGACTGTGGTAATGATCTTAGCTGATGCTCTTTTGCCTTATAATTATGAGTTACTGTTAGAGTATTGTGAGTTTGTTTGGTTAACCTTACTGTGTAGAGTGTTGCATATTTGCAACAATGATATTTGTAGCCCTTTTTATCATAAATAGATTTTAAGGTAAATTATTACTTTAAGGTTATTTTTTATGTATTCATATATATACATATATAATAAAAAATATATAGCGTGTGTGTGTATATATGTATATAAAATTTACCTTCAGGTAAATTCATACAGTATGTTTTATTATATACTATATGTATGCCAACCACTAAATTGTATATGCATCACTTAGTTGTGAATGCACAGATATGAACCAGCATACTTCTGTATTGAATGCAGCAGATGTACACTATAGTGTGAATGGGTGAGATGGATGGGCCTTGGGGTCTTTGGCATTCCTTAAGTGAGCTGTGTTAAAAAGTAAGAACCACCTATCTTCAGGAGTTGGAGAATGATAAGCAGCTGCCTGTGTGGCATACAGTTACAGGGGCTCTTTGTGTATACTTTCAATTTCCCTAAAGAGTGTGTTGATGTCATGTTTTGTAAGAAGAGTATGGGAATGCATAGAATCTGGCCTTTTGCTGTGCGACTAAAGATTATAAGGAAATGAATCACAGTTATGTCAGCTTTGCATGTGAAATGCATAAAAGTATTATTTTGTTTTTCCCGAGGCTATGATTTCTTAGATATGCGTAAAAGTCTACAATTAGAAATTTGTCAATCTAACTTCTTTTTTTTTTTTAAACGATTTTTGTTTATTAATTTATTGGACAGTGAGAGAGAGAGTGAGAGAGGGAACACAAGCTGGGGGAGTGGGAGAGGGAGAAACAGGCTTCCTGCTGAGCAGAGAGCCCAATATGGGGCTCAATCCCAGGACCCTGGGATTATGACCTGAGCGAAGGTGGACACTCAGCCATCTGAGCCACCCAGGCGCCCCTCACTTCTTTTTTGAAGGAAAAAATGAGCCACAGAGATGTGAGGTGATTTAAGACCACAGAACCCGAGATATAACTAGTGATCAGAACTCCTGATGATCAGGCTAAAGTGTTTCTTCTTTATATTGGATAAATGCCTAGAAAAAGAATTATCTGTGTTTAAGAGTAGATTAATTGATATGTATTGTAAAATTGCACTTCACAGAGGTTGAATCAATTTACATTCCTGCCAGCAATATATAACATTGCTTATTTCTCCATATACTTACCAACACAATGTGGTATTAAATTTTGTGATTTTTGCCTATCTAATAGTTGGAAATAATGGCTGAGTGTTGCCTTAATTTGTATTTTTCTTGTTTTGACTCAGGTTGTACATTATATATTCCAGAGCCTTTTGACTTTCCTTTTTTGTAAACTGTTCATATATTTTGTCCATTTTCCTACTAGTCTCTTGTTTTTTTTCCTTATGCTTGTTCTTGAAATTCTTTCAACATTAGTGAACTTGATACACTGTCTGGATTTTCTCCTCAGTTAATCCTATTAGGTGCCCAGCGTTAGACTAGAACATGCTGCTTACTTTTTAGGGAAATAGTAGAAAGTTAGTTTTGAATATGTATGTATAGTGAAGTTCAGAATCTTTTCTCCTTGGCTACGTTTGAGAGTTGAGGAATCATTAGAAGAAAATCTAACAGTATAGCATAATAAGAGCCTGTTTCTGGCTGGTTTATTGATCAAAACTGCTGTGGGTCTTATGGTAGGAGAAGTCTTTAGTGTGCTACAATGAATGGAGACAAAAGAGCACTGAAAAACTCCTTTCTTCTGGGAATCCTCTAACTTCTTAAAGACCTGCATTTGCAACTGAAAAATGTGTCATTCTATAGTGTATATATCTAAGTGGTTAAGGTGTTAGCCAAAAGTATTGGTTCATTTGAAAATAAACCAGATAATCCTTATGCTCAGCTTTTTAACTAACTCTTCAAACCCTCTGTGGTTATGGATTTTAGTAGTAAATTGGTAGAATGAGAATATCAAGGTTTTCTGATGGTATCTCAGAAGCTGATGATAAAAACATAAACAGTTGACCCTTGAATAACACGTCTTTAGGTTGCTTATATGTAGATATTTTTCCATAAACACAGTACTATGCTGTTAATGTATTTTCCCTGTGATTTTTTAAGACATCTGCTTTTCTTTAGATTAATTTAAGAATATAGTATATAATATATATAACATACAAAATATGTACTAATTCACTATTTATGTTATTGATAAAGTTTCTGGTCAGTCATAGGCTATTAGTAGTTAAGTTTTGGGGAGTCAAAACTTATACATAAATTTTCTACTGTGTAGAGGGTTGATACTCCTAGCCCCTGTTCTGTTTAAGGGTCAACTGTACAATGAGGAAATTAAATTTGGTATTACAGTATTATCTGATAGATAAGCCATATTAGTTATCACTAATTGTACAAGAAAAAGCATAGGACTTTTTAAAATAGCATCAGTTAAACAGTTATGATTAGGTTGTCAAAGAGGGAGTTTCTCTTGGTGACAGCTGGTTGGGGACTGCATCAGTGGCATCAATGTATCAGTGTATCAACACATATGTCATTGGGCTCCATGGCGTTAATGCATTGATGATTATGTGTCAGAGCATCAGTGGTACCAGTGGTATCAGTGCATCACTGCATCACTGGCATCACTGCATCAGTGGTGCATCCATCCCAACAGTGGAGCAGCTGCAGCTGAAGAAAAGGTTTAATTTATATAAAGTAAATTTTATTTACAATGAGGAATATAGAACTTTTTAAATAAAAATTTTAAAGAGATTTTATTTATTTATTTGAGAGGGAGCGAGAGAGAGCATGAGCACGGAGGAGGGGCAGATGGAGAGGGAGAAGCAGATTCCCTGCCGAGCAGGAAGCCAGACTTTGTTGGGGAGGTTTCCAGTCTCAGGATCCTGGGATAATGGCCTGAGCTGAAGGCAGATGCTTGACTGGCTAATTCAGGTTCCTCGAATATAAAGCAATTTTAATCTTTGGATAATATGGCTATGTGAAATCTGTTTTAGTCCCTTGAAGAATATACCTTTATTTCTTGCCTCTAGGCCTTTGAGTATGTATTTTCTCTGCCTTAGATCTTTTCCATTTCTGCTTTCTGTGTTTGTCCAACCCCTACTACTTATTTTACAAGTCTGCTTAATTGTTCTTTCCTCCTCGAAGCTTTCCTGAGCCCTCATATATGGATTTAGTGCCTCTTCTACAGCACTGCTGTAGTAGATTGGCCTTCTCGCGTCATGACGTACATTGTTCGATGTTCTCAGTGCTTGTTGCTTGCCTGACCAGTGTATGTTCCCGAAGGCTGGGATCCATTTCTCTTTATGTACTTTTAAAATCTCCAGGCCCATAGTAGTCTTCAATAAATATTTGTTGAATGAGTAAATGTGTAAATATATTCATTTAAAATTGCCTAAATAGTGTGTTATGATTTTGATGAGAAAAAGAAACTATGGTTTAAATTACAGATATAATAATTTTTTAAGCTTCACATAAATATTTTTAATGAAGATACTATGCACCCTAATCTTCTTCAGTAAATTCTTATTAGTAAGTACACTGTGAAGGAGCAAACTAATATTTATGTTATTTATAATACACAGGTATTGACTTACCAGTGTGTTGACAGTCTATTGTGTTTGGTGGTTTCTAGAATATACTCTTCTATTCACAGTACTGTGCTTTTGTAAGTGTTGTAGATTTGATGATGAAAACTGAGAGGTATTTTGGTATATTGGTATCAGAGTGTGATACTCAATAGTACAGAAAATTGAATTCTCATACTGATTGGTATCAGTTTAGACCCTGTTGGATTATTGGGCTTTTATAGAAATTTGCCTAAGAGTGGTCGTCTGGTAGGTGGCAAAATCCAGATTGGAGAGACGACCAGTATGGTCAGCCAAGGTCATTTTATTGTTCCATACAATTTTCCTGTTTTAAGTATGGCAGTCAGTGAGGTTATTGAATAGCTGTGCTGATGAATAAAAGATGTGAAAGAAAGGGCACTGTTTTTTGGAGAACAAAGTACAATACTGTAACAGATGATATAAAGCAAGTAAAACTTATAAATTTTTATAGTTATCAGAATGTGATTCTTAGCTAGCCAAGAATCCAGTTGTTCCTTATTCTTTTAAAGCAGTGTCTTGAGAGTATTTTACTTCCTTTAAATTAGTTTATTGTATTATTGGCAAAAAGAATGACTTTGCTCTCTTTTCTCATTCAGAGCCTGAGTCATGATCATGTTTTCTCTTGTAGTGAGATTATTATAGGACCAAGCCCAAATGAATTTTGGGAAAAATAGGACTTCAGTAAATAGAATCTCCAGAATTTTGTATCAAGGACTAACCAGATGGGTTTTGAAAGAACATCTGAGTATATGATATTGAAGCAAAAGAGGGAGGGTAGAAGGAGCATAAAGTTCTCTTTTTCTTTTCTACTTCTAGACTGTGGTCAGTATTTGATCATCACTTCTCTTTCCTGTTCAGTGGCTTTTTGCAGCTCAGAAGTGGAGAGGGGAGGGAGAACTTTGATGAGCCAGGTCTTTACGAAGTGCTTTACCCAAATTGCCTCTGTCTAAGCCCAAGGGCAGAGATGAGACAGCTCGTGTGTGGGGAGGGGAAGGAGGCAAAGCTGATTCATGGGCTCAGCATCAGGCTGTTTACACTGTGGACAACTAAAGCTGGATCCTTCTGGCCTCTGAAGAGCCATGTAGGAGGCAGTACAGCTCTGATTATCCACCTGAGTGACAGAGAGGGGGACCTTTATTTACTGGTTTCCCTCATCCATTGCTCCAAGGTTGTTCTGTGGGTTGTAATTCACTTGGACTTCCAGACAGGTGTGAGTGCCCAGTGTCTGAGAAGCCCTGGGGTGGAACTAGAACGGGAGAGATGGCTGGGACAATGGAGATGAAAGGTGGTCCGACTGGTTCCATGCATGTGCCTCATGTACAACTATGTGCTTACCTTAATTCACTCATGTCATTGTCTTGAAATCCATAATAATCTTTGAACAAGGGGCCTTTTATTTTAATTTTGCACTGAGCCCTCCAAATTATGTAGCTCTTGGCTACTGAATTATTTTCCATGAAACTGGTACACTGCATTACGCTGTACAATGGCTGGAATAAAAAAGTTGTTCGAATAGAATGTGAGGTAGGGCACAGTAGATGTCTGATATACTGACTTAATGTTTATAATATCCTTACCAGTTAGGGTCTGTCATGCCATTTTAAAGATGAAGAAACAGATCCAGATCCAGGTAGGGTAGTTAATAGGATGATTACTTTATGGGGCTGGTAGTAAAAGATACAGCTAGGATTCAGATCCAGGTTTGTGTGAATTGAAAATCCTAATTCTTCCTACCAGACCTGTGTCTTGTGCTTGAGAGTAAAGGAAGCATGATATCAGAACTCATAATCGTTGCACCAATTTTTTTTTTCCTGCCTTGCATCTTTTGGACAGACTGTAAAACTGAGGTACACTTGCCATATTTTAACACACTGGAATGTTCTTGCCATATTGTAACACATTGAAAGCTCTACATGGCCACCTGGGTAGGCCTGGGAACTCTGGAAACACCTCAAAGTTTTGTTCTTCCTTTTTTAGGTGAGTAAAGAGAGTTAGCCAAATGTGCCATAGTGAAAAGAGACATTTATTACATATTTTTTTTTAAAGGTTTTATTTATTTATTTGAGAGAGAGACAGCGAGAGAGAGCATGAGCGAGGAGAAGGTCAGAGGGAGAAGCAGACTTCCCATGGAGCTGGGAGCCCGATGTGGGACTCGATCCCGGGACTCCGGGATCATGACCTGAGCCGAAGGCAGTCGTCCAACCAACTGAGCCACCCAGGCATCCCCATATTTTTTTTAATTAAAATGAAAATTTTTAGTTTTCTAGGTGGGAATTTATGTAACTCCTAACTAATCTCTGAATGGAGAGAAAGAAAGTGCAAAAAAGGTGGAATATAGTGTGACTAATTTGTTGGTCAGTGCTCAAATGATTGGCTGATTCCAAATTCACATGCAGCGAGGTGAGGGCTGCATATTCCCAGGCAGTTTATCTCTTAGTCACCATGACCAGCTCTCAGTCCTCTCTCCACCAGGGCAGTGTAGTGAATGGAATTTTGGCAAGTCATCTTTTCCTTTTTTTCTCTTCCTTTCTTCCCCAGTTCTTATTCCTTTTGTTACAGATCAGTTCAGCTTTCTCCAACCCCAACCTCCAGACTTAGTCCTTGGAATTTTGTTATGTGTCTAAAGACCCTCATAGGGCTATGCTAAGCATTAGGCTGTCAACTTTGGGTCCATCTATCCTTCCTTCTCCGAGAAGAACAGAGCAAAATGGAGATTTGTTCCCTTATCTCATCCCCATTCAGAATGCAGAAAGAGAGAGCATTTTGGTTTTCAAAATTCACTTTATTTCTCTCTGTTACAGTAGTGGATTTTGATACTGTATATTCATTTTGAGGGGAAGATATGCCAAGGAGTGCATACTGTTAGCTAAGTGTGATAAAAGGAAATGCTGAGATCTTCATTTCAAATGTGGAATTCAATAAAACAACATTAAATTAGCCCATTAACTTATATAAGCTTTGGTTTTATCTATGCATAAAAAGTAGAAGATATTCATCTGGACTCATTGGTTCTAAGTTTCAGAAACCTAACTTGCATAAACTTTAACAAAAATAGGAAATTGTTTGGTTCATCTAACCATGAAAAGGCTAAGAAACAGCTATCTTGGACCAGAATAATAAGTTTTCACAGTGTTCTCTCCATCTTTTGGGTTTGATTTCCTCTACCTGTTTATTTCATCTTTTCCTACTTTACATGAACTTTCCCCATTTATTAGGGACTTAGCCTTAGGCAGTTCTGAGCTTGGTGCCTTATAGCATCTCACCTCAAGAGGAGGGAGAATCTTCTATCCTGGATGCAGTTACAAAAGTGAGAGTGGGAATCTGGCCTAGGCCCCTAGCCCTTTCCCTTAGACCATTCAATGAAGTCAGGGAGTATGTCACATGCTCCCAGGGAGTGAAGAGGATGGAGTTGTTAACACAGTAGCATTGCCGTACAGGTATGAGGAGCCTGCACTGATGACCAATCAGGGGATCACTAAGGCCTGGCTGTATGTGAGACATGAACCAGATGGAGAGAACCAAAGAGGCCTCAGGCCATGTTTCTGACATGGGTCTCTGCTTTCATCTGAAGTTTTTGGAAGACTTTATTTTTAATTTATTTTTATTTAAAAAAAAAAAAGATTTTATTCATTTATTTGAGAGAGAGACAGTGAGAAAAAACACGAGAGGGGAGAAGGTCAGAGAGAGAAGCAGACTTCCCATAGGGCTGGGAACCCAATTCGGGACTGGATTCTGGGACTCCAGGACCATGACCTGAGCTGAAGGCAGTCACTTAACCAACTGAGCCACCCAGGTACCCTGGAAGACTTTCTTTAAAGAAGATATTCTGCTCCCTCATCTTTTCTCTGTGAGAACCTATAGCAAGAAGAGGTGCTGGCTATGAACCAGAAGAGGATGCTTACCAAAAAGCGACTATGATGGTACCCTGACCTTGGACTTCGAGCCTCCAGAGCTGTGAGAAATAAATTTCTGTTGTTCGTAAACCACATACCTGTCTGTGGTATTTTGTTATAGCAGCCTGAATAGACTAAGTTGATAACCTTTAAGAATATTGCTCTCAAAATGACTAAACACAAATTCTTTAGCACTCTTTTGAAGATAGATTCTGGCAGGAGGGACATTGGCATCAGACTCCTGTCCATGTCTCTGAGTTTTGGTCATCCTTTTGGTGTTTCTTACAGCTACCCAATCCTAAAGTCATAGCTGAAACTATGATGATGGAATAAAAATCTCCTGAGGGAAAGTAGAAAGGTTAGCCTTGAAGACAGTACAGAATTGGAGGCAGAGTTGCATCTGGAACCACTCAGGCTTATGGCAAACACATTCATGAATAAAAATCCATGTTCTTCAACTTATACCTTTTAAAAAATTTTTTATTTACCGAGGTATCCTAATGAGGAAGCAGATGGGAGATTATATTCAAGAAAAGCTTCCTAAAGCTACACCTTCAACAAAGTTTAGCAAATAAATTGAGTGGCATGAAGTTAAACAGTAATATTTACCTTTATTGTTATTCCAAACATATGTGGATTGTTTGATTTCTGGAATTTTAGTGTTACATGTTTAATATCTATATGTGCTGGTGTTCTTTAGTAACATGTCTGTGTATATGTGTGAGTGAATGAAGGGAAAAAAAACAGGAAAGACTCAAGGGAAGTAAACATATCTTTTCAGAACTGATAGAAGTTAGAATAAAAACTATTCTTCATTTATACGTATCATGGAAGGCATTTCTTTTTGAAAGGAATCCCAAGGTCCTCTGAAAACTTAAATTTTTATATAGAAATAAAAAGTTCTTGTATTTTCTCCGCTATTAAAAATATTTACAATAAAAACATTGCTTCCAAATATGTGTTCTTCTGAGAGTATTCTTTTTATTTTGAAATATAGATCTTTAAAGCTTTTTTGGTTTAATTCTTGGAAATAATGGATGTTAAGTGACACTCTCTGGCACTCACTAAGTGAACCCCTGCAAAAACATTGGGAATATCAAGGCTTATATTTCCTTACCTGATGAGTAAAAATGCTACTGAACCACTGTGCTAAGTTTGCAGAAGCATTTAATGGGATCTTTAAAGGAAGCTTATAAACAAATGGCTCTGAAATGAAAAATGAACAAACAGTAAACATTATAGATTGTTTATTGTAATCCTTTAGCTTTTTCATCATTCAGAATATTGAGGAATCAGACAACTAATTTACCTGAGTTGTACTAGAGCCTCATGAATTTGGGGTGATGAACAGAGCAGTGTATTTCAGAGAGATAAAACACTAATCCAATCATATTTGTCTAACTCTAGAAAAATTATATCTAAGTCAACTCATAAATTTAGTCCATTACAGGTGTTGGGTACATAAGTGTTTATTTGTTATTTTCAGTACCTTCTGAAGGTTAAAAAATTTCAACCTAAAAAATGTAAAAGTGTGCAAGGGAATTCATTATTTAATAGAATTACTGCGTTAAGCCAATAATTGCTTCCTATTTTACAGTTTTTGTGAATTAGTGTCCTAATCCAGGTCCTCCCAGAAGCAGACACCAAAATGAAATTAATTATACGGGGATTTTCATAGGAAAATGTGAAAGAAAGTAGGGAGGGAGTAAGGGAAGGCTGGAGGAGCTGTCAGTTCATGATACAAGACTGGCTCAAGTGAGGATGTAGGAAAACCTGGTCTAATTATCTTGAGGATGAGGTCACAAGAAGGAGATCCAACACAGAGCCTCTAGACTTGGGGTGAGATCTTGGATCTTCCAGCTTTTCCCACTGATATCTGGCTGCAACTGTGGTAGTGCCTTAGGTTAGACAGGAGAACACCACACCGTCAACCCACACAATTCTGAGAAATTATAAATTGTTGCTTTAAGCCATGAGATTTTGGGTGGTTGTTATGCAGTGGTTGATAACTGATGCACAGCGTCAAAGTGAGATAGACAAGAGTTCTTGTTTTCTTTGATGTGAGCTGAAAGTTTCCTAGTTCACATCTTCTGGTTGGTGTTGCTGCTTGAAGGTTCTGCCTTCATGAGGCAAGTCTCAGTTTCGGATTTATCTACCTACCTACCTACCTACCTACCTTGCTACTTACCTATCTATCTAACAGAGAGAGCTAGAAAGAGAGAGAGCATGCAAGCACAAGCAGGGGGAGTAGTAGAGTGAGAGGGAAAAGCAGACTTCCGTCTGACCATGGAGCCTGACTCAGGGCTTGATCCCAGGATCCTGGGATCATGACCTAAGCCAAAGACAGACACTTGAATGACTGAGCCACTCAGGTACCCAGTTCTCAAAATAGTCTTATAGCCATGGCTCCAGGTTCCCAGTAGTTGTGTAGGACTCTTTTTTCTTCCATCTTTTCCTCTTTTTCTCTTGCAGTCTCAGTTTCATCTCTTGCCTTGTCTGAGGCCAAGGTCTGTCTTTCTCCATATGGTCATTAAAACTCATGACCTCATTATATAGAAATAGATATATCTCCACTCCAGAGTAGCTAAAACTTTAGCACACTTGAACTGCCTTGATCTTTTCTACACTGGGGAACTGTTACTCTTACCTTCTTGTTTTCTCAGGAATGTATTTAAGAAGGTGTAAATATCTGAAGTCAGCATTTGTAGGAATTTTTCAGGTTATCTGGTCTGCCAGTGTGTTAGACATGGGGATCTCCATCTGGCACTTTTGAGCCTTCCCTAGAGATTGTCTTTTTATATTTACCCTCATGAGTCACTTGACTGCCCTGTCAGGGCTTTGCAGAAGGAACTCTAAACTTTACATTATGGAAGGAACAGATTATAGTAGTGGGCTCCATTGCTTTGTTTCAACTTTTAATGTATTAGAACCCTATAGGTAATGCATATTTGCAAATAACTCAATGTGGCAGTACATATTTGTAAATGAATGAAGTAATCTCTTCGAAATCAGCCGCAGCAACTTCTTTCAAGATATGTCTCCAAAGGCAAAGGAAACAAAAGCGAAAATAAACTTTTGGGACTTCATCAAAATCAAAAGCTTCTGCACAGCAAAGGAAACAGTCAAAAAAACAAAGAGGCAACCCACGGAATGGGAGAAGATATTTGCAAATGACAGTACAGACAAAAGGTTGATATCCAGGATCTATAATGAACTCCTCAAACTCAACACACGCAAAACAGGCAATCATATCAAAAAATGGGCAGAAGATATGAACAGACACTTCTCCAATGAAGACATACAAATGGCTCTCAGACACATAAAAAAATGTTCATCATCACTAGCCCTCAGGGAGATTCAAATTAAAACCACATTGAGATATCATCTTACACCAGTTAGAATGGCCAAAATTAACAAGACAGAAAACAACATGTGTTGGAGGGGATGTGGAGAAAGGGGAACCCTCTTACACTGTTGGTGGGAATGCAAGTTGGTGCAGCCTCTTTGGAGAGCAGTGTGGAGATTCCTCAAGAAATTAAAAATAGAACTTCCCTATGACCCTGCCATTGCACTACTGGGTATTTACCCCAAAGATACAGATGTCGTGAAAAGAAGGGCCATCTGTACCCCCATGTTTATAGCAGCAATGGCCACAGTCGCCAAACTATGGAAAGAACCAAGATGCCCTTCAACGGACAAATGGATAAGGAAAATGTGGTTCATGTACACTATGGAGTATTATGCCTCCATCAGAAAGGATGAATACCCCACTTTTGTAGCAACATGGACGGGACTGGAAGAGATTATGCTGAGTGAAATAAGTCAAGCAAAGAGAGTCAATTATCATATGGTTTCACTTATTTGTGGAGCATAACAAATAGCATGGAGGACAAGGGGTGTTAGAGAGGAGAAGGGAGTTGGGGTAAATTGGAAGGGGAGGTGAATCATGAGAGACTGTGGACTCTGAAAAACAATCTGAGGGGTTTGAAGTGGCAGGGGGGGTGGGAGGTTGGGGTACCAGGTGGTGGGTATTATAGAGGGCACGGATTGCATGGAGCACTGGGTGTGGTGAAAAAATAATGAGTACTGTTATGCTGAAAATAAATAAATTAATTAAAAAAAAAGAATAGCAAACCAATTTTGCTCAATAATAGGTGAACCTAAAATGTGACATGTATATTAAATAATGTCCAAAATTCAAAGGTAAAATAACATGTTCTTTAAGTGAATCTTACAGTGAACATGTTTGTAAAATAAATATTTCCTTGATTTATAGATTTTGTATTTTTAAAAATTGAAATTCAGTTGACACACAGCGTTTTATTAGTTTTAGGTATATGACATAGTGATTTGACAATTCTGTACATTATGCTATGCTCACCACAAGTGTGGTTACCATTTAACACTGTTATATTATTATTAACTATATTGTCTATGCTATACCTTTCATTCCCGTGACATATTCACTTTATAACTCGAAGTCTGTATCTCCTACTCCCCTTCACCCATTTCATACCCCGCCATCCCCTTCTGGCAACCACTCTGTATTTATGAGTCTTTTTGTTTTTTGTTCATTTGTTTTGGTTTTTTGGTTCCACATATATGTGTAATGAATGGTAAGGTATTTGTCTTTTTTTGACTTATTTCACTTAGCATTATACCCCGTAGGTCCATCCATGTTGTTGCAAATGACAAGATATCATTCTTTTATTATGTCTGAGTAATATTCTGTTGTGTATGTGTGTGTGTGTATGTATATATGTATGTACATACATGTATATATATGTATAGACATATGTGTATATATGTACGTATATATGTAATATGTGTATGTACACATATATATACATGTATATATATAGAGAGAGAGCGAACCTTATTTATCCATTCATCTGTATAGTATATATATTTTTTTAATGCCCTCATTAGTGAGTCTGAAGTTGTTCAATAACAAATGTGAAGGGTGGGGGTGGTCTGGCGGAGGAAGAAATTCTAGGGTTTTTTATTATTTTGAATAATGAGAAAAGAGTTCTTGAGGTAGCACTTGGCCCACATATTATTTAATTCTTGCCAGGGATGGAATCATCTACAATGAGAGCAGTGGGAAAAAAAAATCAATGTTGTTAAGGGCAATTGAATAAAGGTTATAACAGTTGAAAAGTTTATGAATCTGAACTTTGAGTAATTCCAGTCAGAAAATTGGTCAGCTTTAGTAAAAGAAAATGACCAATGAGATAGAACATTGTGTATAGTTGTAAAAGAGGATTAATAAATTATACACATTAGGTAAAGAAAGAAAACAGGTTCTGTATAGAACCAAAATAGGCATGATTCCTTCATCTGCTCCTGGTTAACCCTTTTACCAGTACCTCAGTAGAGAGATGCTGGTGATGAAGACCAGAATGCCTCTATTTTATTTGTGGTGTGTGGTCTGTGTATGCTGTGTCTGTATCTCTGTATATTCTGCAATCTTTGTCATACACTCCATTAGTTGACTTTAGTTCCTCTCAGCATTGTTTTTAGATGTGTTTTTTTTTTAAAGATTTTATTTATTTGACAGACAGAGATCATAAGTAGGCAGAGAGGCAGGCAGAGAGAGAGGGGGAAGCAAGCTCCCTGCTGAGCAGAGAGCCCGATGCAGGCCTTGATCCCAGGATTATGACCTGAGCCGAAAGCAGAGGCTTTAACCCACTGAGCCACCCAGGTGCCCATGTTTTTAGATGTGTTTTAAGCTGCTGAGCCAACCAGCCCATCAGTTAACCAACCAATAAGCAATCAAACAAAAACTCCCAAGCCTTCTGATATTATTCAGGAGAGATACCTGAATTGGACCAGCTCCTCTGCCTAACATTTTTGGTTCTCCAGGTGGATAGAACAAGTATGCAGTCCTCCAAAGGGATGACTCTGCTTAGACCTATTTCTATCTTGTGTGCCATGTAGTTTTGCTTGGATCAGCAATGTGAATATTTCCTATAAAAAGTACAACACACGTGACTAGAATATAAAGCTCCTTTAATAGCTGAACAGGACTCTATTTTAGGCAACACACCTGTCTCCTCCTTAAACTAGCACTTGAACTCCTGGTAGGAGAAAGGGGGCAGGCTTATCTGAAGCATTCATCCCCTTCAAAGGGATAAGAAAAGATGAGCCTGGAGTGATTACTCCAGTTCAGAATGTATCTAAATGATCTCTTATGCTAGAATAAGCTTATTTTCTGTTTGGTCTCCTCTGTTAACCTCCTGGACAGACCTCTAAAAGGGCATGAAAAAGAGGGCTGTTTTTGATAGGTAGGGATGTGAAAGTAGCTTCACATTCTCTCTCCTTCTTGGTAATGTACCAGCAACCAAAACACAGCAGTGGCCATGGTACTTTCTATTCTAAGCAATGACATTTTTCTGGTCACAAACTACCTAGAAGTCTTAGCCAACTCTTTCTTCCCTTCCTGTAAAGTATAGTTTATAGTGGTGAAGTTACTTCTGGACAGAAGTGAATGCTCTAGGGTATGTAACATTACAGTGAGGAATTGGAGGGTTACCTTGATAATATTACAGTCATTGTTATATCACCATTTAAAATTGGTTATTGATTGGTTTTGCTTTCTTTTCATATATAGCTGCCCCCAAAGTGTCACTGCTTTCTATTTTAAAATCAAAAAAAGCAAGAAAACCTTGGGAGTCAATGACTTAGACAAAGCCTATAAGGTCTGATTTCATGCTATATATGAAAATAATTTGCTAATAGACAAAACAGTTATATTTTGGTTCACATTCGCTTTAATTGCATAAAAGATATAATGATCCTTCCATCTTGTATTTCATGTATTTGTAATTAAAATTTTCTTTAATATTTCCTTTGAACATTTTATGTATTAATAATTTCACAGAAACATACATATACTATTCATATATTAAGGCCTGATGGGATCAGAAAAAATTAATGGGAAAAATTGTTTTTCAATTTATTGTTTAATATAGCTTCATGTGAAGCCCTAGTCTCTTGCTATCTGTGAAAAAGTAGAAAGCAGAACTGACATAATAATTTACTTGATGACTAAAGAGAAAGTGAGTAGTATCTGATTTAAACTGTTTCTCACATTAAAAGTAATTCAGTCTTTGGCTTTGTAGCACTGAATGTTGGTTGACTCTTTCTTACTCCTGAAGCTGCTGGCATGGAGACCTAGCCCCTTTACTATTTTCCATGTAAGGTCTGGAGTGGACATTTACTGTTTTTGTATGTCAACTCTATACCCCCTGTTTTAGAACAGCATTTTCACTGTCATGAAGATGTCATCATTTTGGCCACAGTGATTGGTCTAGGGGTACACATCTGACCCATGCTGGGCCAACAATATGATCTCCTTTGGTCTTAGTGGGATGATAAAACTATGGGATGTGAGGCCCTGAGCTGCTGAGGGTCATATTTCCTGCTTCTTGTCATGAAGAGGGGTGAGGTTGGCATCCAGAGACAAGCTGAAATGAGCGGTGGAGAGAATAGGAATGTATTTCAGTTCCAGGTTCCAGCCCCATTTCTACCCATACCCCTTTCTTTTAATCTTTTTTCCCCCCGAAGCTAGTTAGAAAAAGAATTTTACCCCCATTTACCACTTTAAGAGTCTGTAAGGAAAAAAAATCAGCCACATGTAGCATTTTATGAATTTTGGTAGACTTTGCCGGATTTTGGGGGGAGTTACACTCAACATTTCCCTTAAAAGACCTCCCAACAGCTTTTTATTGCCCCAAAGTTACTCCATTCCATGAGCCCAGTGTCTTTCCGTAGACTCCCTTCTGCCATCAGTATTGGGCAACCTGGGTTTTTCTCTCTTGCACTCACTCAAGCAAAAACATTTCTCTCTCTCGTAATGCTGACTAGTTCCTCTCTTCTTTAAGAAACCAAAGCCCAGCCAATTTGTTCCTCTTACAAGGGGCTTATCAGAGCATCTTCTTAATAAGGGCAATGTTCTCTCTACAAGGGAATTTTTGTGTCAACTGCTAAGAGAACACAGTTTTTTTCATGTTAGAATACTTGCAATGTATTTAGATTGTTCTCATTAACTAAGCTTCCTACTGTCACTTTCAAGACCCAATACCAGCACTTTTTATTCTAAACAGCTCATTTATGTCTATTACTTTTCCTTTTCAACCCAATATTCTGTGGAAACTTAGCTACACCACTCATCAGAATCTGCTTCTTACTTTCCAAGCTGACTAATATATTCTAAATATTCAGTTTTTTTCATTGGAGACCTTTTAAAATTCTACCCTTTCCACGTATTTTGTGATTTAACTGAGTGAAGTGTTTGAAATAACTTGTTATTTAACTCAAATAAATGCATGTAATGTATTTAGCAATCCCTCTCTCACTCCCACCTTTCTCTGTTTCCCCCAACTCTTCTTGGCAACTGCTTTGCTGTTAAGATTGTGGGTGTGTTGGGGGACCTGGGTGGTTCAGTCTGTTAAGCTTGTGCCTTTGTTGGGGTCATGATCCCAGGCTGCTGGGATCGAGTCCCACATGGGGCTCCCTGTTCAGTGGTCTGCTTCTCCCTCTGCCCCTCCCCCTCCCCCGTTCATGCGTGCTGGCTCTCTCTCTCTCTCGCAAAAACAAACAAAATCTTGAAGAAAAAAAAAAAAAAGGATTGGGACTGTGTCTGAGATGGCAGGAAATTTGAAAGGAAGAAGGAACAATTCTATGAAATTATTTCCAATGTTATTGAGAAGGGGAATTCGGGTTGAAGACGGTTAATATAGCTCCAGCCGGGGGCATAATTCTGTCTCTGAAAGTTTAATAAGAGCACTTGGAAGATGTCAGGATAGTGTTTAAGGAGGCTTCTTTTTGCTTTCAGCAAATGAGACCTCTCAATTCAGCAAGTGAGAAATTGACATTTCCTCAAATAACTTGATTGTGTTGGATGAAATATGGCCGTAAATTATTTGTCAAGAGATGGAATCAGTTTCCTCTTCCCTCTGAATCTGCACTGGTTTTAAAACTTGTTCTGGGTAATATAATGCAGCAGAAGTGATGTGTGACTTCTCCACAAGGTCTAAGAAATCTTGAAGCTTCTGCTCATTCCCTGTTGGAATGCTCCACCATCATACTAGAAATTGGAGCTATCCTGCCAGAAAGGCCATGTAGAAGAGAATGGAGACATCCCAGCCAAGAGCCCTAGCTAACCAGACAGAGGAATGAGGTTATGCTAGACTTCCAGCTCCAGTTGATCTGCCAGGTGACTGTAGCACATGTGTCACTAATGAACACATCAGAGCAGCTACGCACCCTAGCCCAGCCTGAATTGAAGAATCATGAATAAATGTACATGTATCTCCTGTAGCAAGGAAGAATGGATGAATTAAGGCAGAGTCAAATAATTGCAAGAGCAATGTTCTGTAGTGGGAAGGAAGTAGTAGAATCTAGTTAAGAAAGGAAGGAAATAGATGCATGGAAACGTTCCTCCTCTTTAACAGAAGGGAAGGCAGAATATATGGGTACACCTGAAGATAAGAGGGTGGTTTTGGTGTGGAGTACTTTGAAAATTGCTTCAGTTTTCATAGTGTGAAGATATGGGGGGGTAGGGAGTTTCAGAGTTTGAAGTTAAAGAAGAAACAGTGATTTGAAGACTGGAGAGAGATTGACAATGGAAATTCAGTAGGATCATGGGGGAGAACCAGAAGCCCCATGAGATTACTGTTTCTATGTTTAATTGACATCTGTCAACTGTGTGCTTTTGTGTAGACATACTCAGATGCCTAGATATAAGTGTGGGGTAGGTAAAAAAAATAGGATTTAATCCTAAGTAGGGTTTACAGTATGGCAGAGTGAATGAGGGTCAAGATAATTGAGCATATGTGCAATAGAGTGGTTACAATGATGCCTGTGGGATAGAAGTTAATAAGGGGGGAAGTGAGGCCATGAGGTACATTAGGATTTTGGAAAATGGGCAAGATAAGTGGATTGAATATCACCTATGAGAGAAGGTACCACTTGTATTATTGTTCAACACCTGATTCTAGTATGCATTATAATCTTGGGAAAAAAATTTTTTAATATCCTTATTTTATTTATTATTAATAATACTATAATAATGATTATAAGAGTACAAGTATATGTTCAAACTTGATTTAATTTCATTTTATTTTCTTTGGATGTTTATCTAGAAGTGGGATTGTTGGATCATATGGCAGTTTTACTTTTAACTTCCTGAAGAACATCTATACTATTTTCTTAATGGCTGTACTAATTAGAATTCCCATCAATGGGGTTTAAGTGTGTGTTTTTCCACACTCTGCCAAATACTCATTTTTTAAAAAATAATAGACATTCTAAAAAGTGTCAGATCATATCTCCTGATTTTTTTTTTTTTTTTTTTTTTTTTGTTTTTTTTTTTTTTATTTTTTTTAATTTTTTATTTTTTATAAACATATATTTTTTATATACATATATTTTTATCCCCAGGTCTGTGAATCACCAGGTTTACACACTTCACAGCACTCACCAAATCACATACCCTCCCCAATGTCCATAATCCCACCCCCTTCTCCCCAACCCCCTCCCCCCGGCAACCTGATTTTGATCTGTCCTAGTGATGAGGTAAAAGCTCAGAGGGTTGAATTCACTAATTCAAGTTTACATTTCTAGTACATAACAGAACTAGAATTAGATCTAGAATGGGCTACAATCTGTAACATGTTTCTTGAAATAAAGCAAAATAAACTTCTCTTCAATCTTAATCTAAACTCAGAGTATATAGTGATAAATCAGATATCTCTCAAAATATGTGTCTACCCACTTTCTTATTTATCTATCAATGCTGATTCACTTTGTTGTATTTCATGCAGGTATATATAGAAGCACACAGCACATTCCAAACTCCATACTGTTGGTCTTTTTTTTGAAGCCATCTTGTCCTGAACTTGTTTCTTTCTTTTTTCTTTTTTTTAATTTCTTTTCAGCGTAACAGTATTCATTGTTTTTGCACCACACCCAGTGCTCTACGCAATATGTGCTCTCTCCAATACCCACCACCTGGTTCCCCCAACCTCCCACCTCCTGCCCCTTCAAAACCCTCAGATTGTTTTTCAGTGTTGATAGTCTCTCACGGTTCACCTCCTCTTCCAATTTCCCTCAACTCCCTTCTCCTCTCCATCTGCCCATGTCCTCCATGTTATTTGTTATGCTCCACAAATAAGCAAAACCATATGATAATTGACTCTCTCTGCTTGACTTATTTCACTCAGGATAATCTCTTCTAGTCCAGTCCATGTTGCTACAAAAGTTGGGTATTCATCCTTTCTTATAGAGGAAAATTTCTTAAATTTACCAATTTATGCAACCAAGCATTGTACTAGAATATACTCTAAGATTTCTTTGCAACTCTAACAATTTGTCATTACATGATTCCATGTGAAAGTGCATAATAATTATAGTAATGAGTAAATTCAGATTTTTAAAAAAGGTTATGGCAAACCTCTCCCAACATTTCTCATGACACCTTAAGGTTAATTAGCCATTTAATTAATTCCCTTACTTTTTTGTTACATTCTTTTTATATGGCTGCTACACAGATAAGGATTTTGGAATAGGTATTAAGAGATATAATGGAACATATCTGGAATCACTGGAAATATGGGCTAGTAAGCAGAACTATACTTTGGGAGGTAGGAATGCCAGGTTTCTGCCTTGGATCTAACTCTGTTCTGTTTTATACAAATCACGTTTATTGCTTTTGTTATGATTTATTTAAAGTTCTGAGAGACTTTGTGATTTGTGCTTCATTTAAGCATTTGACCAAATCAGAGCCAGACACAGAAGTCCTGGCATAGGAGAGTTGTGATTGTATTCTTTTCACTTGTCCATTGGAATTTGGACTAGAAAATAGCAGCCATGATAGCATTTGGGGGAGTAAAAGCAAATAAACCTTTCTAACATGCTGGAAAAATCTTTTCATTTTAATTGAAAAAGAGACATGCGATAGTCTTTGTTGACAATTATAACTACTGTACCTGACTTTGATTATTGCAGTTTCCTCAAATTTGTGTTTTTTCTTCCCTTGTCTCCTGCTACCATTTATTCTTCATAGGGAAGCCAAGAATGATGTTTATAAGAAAACAGGTCATTTTACTTCCTTCTTTGAAATCTTCTATTGACTTCCCATTAGATTTAGAATAAAATGCAGACTCCTCAATTTCATTTCTAGGATCTTACAGGAACTGGCCCATATTTTTCTCAGACCTCATCTTAAACCAATTTCCTCTACATGAACTGTGCTTTAGACACATTGGCTTTTTACTGTTCTAAAAACATGTAGAATTCTTCTCTATCTCAGGACTTGCAACTAGTGGGTCCCTCTACTTGAAAAGCTCTTTTAGACCTTCAGTGCTCAATTTATCTTTTTTTTCAATATTTGTTTACTTTTTGATTTTCTGTCTGTTTGAACTAGATAGAAATATATGAATAGATAGAAATATATGATATATACTTGTCAATCTCATTGGATGGTGTAGCCTCTGTGCCTTGGAAAACAAATTTTTTTTTTTTTTTTTTTTTTTTTGTAGCCTCCATGCCCAGTATGGAGCCCAATGTGGGGCTCAAACTCACCAAGACCTGAACTGAGTTCAAGAATTGGACCTTAACTGACTGAGCCACCCATGTGCCTCTCAGCAAACTTTTTATTAAGGGGGAAAAAAAAAAGAACCTCAAAAGTAGATGGAGTAGAAAATAGCTTATCTGAAATTAGTTGAAGAGGCATGAGTTTGGGATATTCTATTTCAAATTACTGACCATATTATCTGTCCCATGACTTGTAAAGCTTTGAGTTTTCAAAGATGTGTAGCCTTCAGGACTCCCATCTTAAAATAAAATTAACCTTGTGAGTTCATCTCTTAAATTAATGTCTGCTAATATTTTCCATCTTAGTGACTACCTAGAGAGAAAATAAGATGTAGGATGTGCAAGTGACACACTGTCAAGGAGGGGAGGGTTTGTAAAAAACAGTCAAAGGGCAAAGGGCCAGCAGGGAGGAATAATAGGGACAAAGGGATGAAAAGCTGGTAGCAGGAGACATAATCAGAATTTTGTCCAGAGTAGGAACATTTTTGTTTCCCATTTCCCACAAGATAGTACACTGTTGATAAGTGATACTATATATTTCCAAGTATCAGAAAGTTTTTTTTTTTTTTAAAGCAGTTTCTTGATAACAGTTTTTTCATGGCTACAAATAAATTGGGGAAGAAGGGAAAGCTAAGTGTTCTTAGTTAAAAAACAAAAGGTGGAAGCAACTATTGCATAAAACAATGTATGCTACTCAGCATGAATATTTCAGGGAAAGATTTGTTGGTGTCTTGTAATGTTGCAGTTACTATGGTGACAATGCATTTTTAATGGTACCATTAAGTGACAGTGTAACTACTTGTAACTAAGGAGTGCTGAATAGTCATAGCTGCGTTGTTTGAGGTTTATGTTTCTTTTCTATAGGATGGTTTTTACTCACTTAAAAATAAAAGGGTTGTATAATAGAATATCAGTTTGATATATATGTCCTTTTTAGAAACAGAAGAATGTTAATCATCTCCACTACACCTTACATACACACACACACACACACACACACACACACGAACACTCAAATGTGCATACTTTATAGGGTGAAAATCTGGAGATAAAGATAAATACCTTTTCTTAGCTCATTTAGCTGCAAACAGAATTACCATGAGAGCTCAGGTTTTCCGACCCCTAAAACAGTTTCTTTCTGACATGGCACACTGGTTTTGTCCAGCACAACACTAGGTACACAACACACTCTCCATTCTTTTCATACACCACAATTGGTAAAAATGTGTAATGAATTTCTATCACTCTGTAGAGTTGTAAAGTGGTTAGGACCCAGATGAAAGAGTAATGAGTGAGTAATATAATTGAGAGTCTGTAGATGGAATTCAAGAGATCCACAAATCCTTTACAGTTGTTTGCAAATGTTTATATGCATATGTTCATTTTTCTAATGACTGACTATCTGATTCTCAAGGTGTTGGTACCCTCTCCCCAAATAGGTGATGAATATGAACTCCATATCAATTTAAGATATCAAAATGTCATAAACAAAATGGAAAAGTAAATGGCACATTGAGAAAAATATTTGTTATGCTTTGAGAAGATTGATAATTCTTAATATATAAAGAGCATATACACATCAGGCAAAACTTTAAGACCCAATTGGTCCCCTGAAGCAAGGGAAACAAAAGCAAAAATAAATTATTGGGATTATATCAAAATAAAAAGCTTCTGCACAGAAAAGGAAACAATCAACAAAACAAAAAGGGAACCTTCAGGATGGGAGATAATTCTAAATGACATATCTGGTAAAAGGGTTAATATTCAAAATATATAAAGAATTTATAAAACTCAACACCCAAAGAACAAATAATCCAATCAAGAAATGGGCAGAAGAAATGAACACACATTTCTTCAAAGAAGACATCCAGATGGGCAACAGATATATAGGGAGATGCTCATTATCATTTATCATCAGGGAAATGCTAATCAAAACTACCATGTATCACCTCATGCCTATCAGAATTGCTAAAGTCAGCAACACAAAAAATAAGAGGTATTGGTGAGGATGTGGAGAAAAAGGAGCTAAAATCAACAACACAAGAAGTAACAGGTGTTGGTGAGGATGTGGAGAAAAAAGAACCCTTGCACTGTTGGTGGTGGTATAGCCACTGGGGAAAACAGTATTACGTTCCTCAAAAAGTTAAAAATAGAAGTTCCCTACAAGCCAGTAAGTGCTACTGGGTATTTACCCAAAGAATTAGCAAAAACACTAATTCAAAAGGATACATGTACCCCTATGTTTATAGCAGCATTATTTATAATAGCCAAGATAGTGAAGCAGCCCAAGTGTTCATCAGTTGAAGAATGGATAAAAAAGATAGGGTATATTTAAATACAATGGAATATTTTTCAGTCATAAAAAAGAATGACATCAGGGTGCCTGGGTGGCTCAGTTGTTAAGTGTCTGCCTTTGGCTCAGGTCATGATCCCAGGGTCTTGGGATGGAAATCCGCATTTGGCTCCCTGCTTGCTGGGAAGCCTGCTTGTTCCTCTCCTACTCCCCCTACCTGTGTTCCCTCTCTTGCTGTGTCTCTCTCTGTCAAATAATAAAATCTTAAAAAAAAAAAAAAAAAAAGAATGAAATCTTGCCTTTTGTAACAACATGGATGGAGCTAGAAAGTATAATGCTGAGCGAAGTCAGTGAAGGAAAGACAAATATACCATATGATTTCACTGATATGGAATTTAAGAAACAAAACAAACAAGCCAAGGGGAAAAAGAGACAAAACAAGAAACAGACTCTTAACTGTAGAGAACAAACTAATGGTTACCAGAGGAGAGGCAGGTAGGAGGATAGGTTAAATAGATGGTGTTTGAGGAGTTCACTTGTTGTGATAAGCACAGGGTGATGTATGGAATTGTTGAATCACATATTGTACACCTGAAGCCAATATAACTGTGTATGTTAACTAACTAGAATTAAAATAAAAACTTCAAAAAAAATGACCCACTTGAAGTTAGAGTGAAGGAAATGAATGGAAAATGTGCAGACAGGGAGTACAAATGGCTAATAGAAATAAAAATTAGTCATCATCATTAGTCATCAGTGAAATGCAAATTAAAGCAATAAAAATTTTTATCATTTTCACCCAACAAATTAGCTTCGATTAAAAGCAACCATAATAATATTCTGTGTGATAAAGATAAACAGATTGCTCTAAAGTTTTGAGGAGTGTAAATTGGGGCAGAGGTTTTAGAAATCTAATTAATAATTTGAGTTAAGAGCCTTAAAAATGTTCATAATCAGTTATTCAAATTCTAAGGACATAGTTCCATTCTGAGGTGATAATAGGTGCTTAAGACTTGTTATAAAAGTATTTCTCCCAGTGTTACTTAAAATACTAAAAAAATATGGGGCAACTGGATGGCTCAGTCTGTTGGTTAAGCAACTGACTCTTTGTTTTGGCTCAGATCATGATCTCAGGGATTGATTCCTTAATATCTCTTTCTGCTGCTTCATTATTGGTGTATGGAAATGCAAGAGATTTCTATGCTTTGATTTTGTATCCTGCAACTGTACTCAATTTATGTCTCAGTTCTAGCAATTTTTTGGTGGAGTCTTTCAGGTTTTCTACATAGAGTATGATGTCATCTGCGAATAGTGAAAGTTTGCCTTCTTCCTTCTGACTTGGATGCATTTTATTTCTTTCTGTTGGTTGATTACTGAGGCTAGGACTTCCAATACTATGATAAATAGCAGTGGTGAGAGTGGACATCCCTCTCTTGTTCCTGACCTCAGAGGAAAAGCTCTGTTTCTCCCCATTGTGGGTCTTTTGTATATGGTCCTTATGATATTGAGGTATGTTCCCTCTACCCCTACTTTGTTGAAGTTTTTTTTTTAAATCAAGAATGGATGCTATACTTTGTCAAATGATTTTTCTACATTTATTGAGAAGATCATGTTTTTTTTTTATCCTTTCTTTTATTAATGTGGTGTATCATGTAGATTGATTTCCAAATATCGAACCACCCTTGTAGCCTAGAAATAAATCCCACTTGATTGTGGTAAATAATTCTTTTCATGTACCATTGGATTTGATTTGCTAATATCTTGTTGAGAATTTTTACATCCATGTCATCAAGGATATTGGCCTATAATTCTCCTTTTTAGTGGGGTCTTTGGTTTTGGAAGCAAGGTATTGCTGGCCTTATAAAATGAGTTTGGAATTATTCTTTCTATTTCTATTTTTGGAACATTTTGAGAAGAGTAACTCAGCTTCTCTTTAAACGTGTGGTAGAATTCCCCTGGGAAGCTATCTAGCCCTGGACTTTTGTTTGTTGGGATTTTTATTTTTTATTTTTATTTATTTTTTAGAAATTTATTTGAGAGCGAGTAGAGAGAGAGAGCATGAGCTGCGGGAAAGGGCAGAGGGAGAGGGAGAGGGAGAAGCAGACTCCCCTTTGAGAAGAAAGCCTGATGTGAGACTTGATCCCCGGACTGTGGGATCATGACGTGAGCTGATGGCAAACACTTAACCAACCGAACTACCCAGATGCCCTGTTGGGACATTTTTGATTACTGATTCAATTTCTTTGCTGGTTTTGGGTCTGTTCAAGTTTTCTGTTTCATCCTGTTTCAGTTTTGGGAGTTTATATGTTTCTAGGAGTTTATCCATTTTTTCCAGAGTTCCCAATTTGTTGGTATATAATTTTTCATAATCTCTGATGACTCTTTGTATTTCTGTGGTGTTGGTTGTGATTTCTCCTTTTTTATTCATGATTTTATTTTGGGGGGGGGTCCTTTCTCTTTTCATTTTGATAAGTCTGGCTGGGGTTTATCAATTTTATTAATTCTTTCAAAGAACCAACTCCTAGTCTCATTGATGTGTTGTACTTTTTGTTGTTGTCTTTGTTGTTTCTATATGAATTATTTTTGTGTTAGTCTTCATTATTTCCCTTCTTTTGCTGGCTTTAGGTTTTATTTGCTGTCCATTCCTATCTCCTTTAGGAATGAGTTAGGTTGTGTATTTGAGACTTTTTTTGCTTCTTGATGTTGGCTTGTACTGCTATGTACTCTCCTCTTATGGCTGCTTTTACTGCATCCCAAAGGTTTTGGACCATTGTGTTTTCATTTTCATTTGTTTCTATGTATTTTTTTTTTCTAGTTCTGAAAATATGCATGATATGATCTGAATCATTTTTTGATTTTTTTTTTTAAGATTTATTTGAGGAAGAGTGAAAGCAAATGGGGGAAGGGACAGAGGGAGAGAATCTCCAAGCAAACTCCCTGCTGAGCACGGAGCCCAACATGGGGCTTGAGCCAAAACCAAGAGTTATACTTTCAACCAGCTGAGCCACCCAGGCACCTGTATCTGAATCTTTTTGTACTTGTTGAGGCCTGACTTGTGGCCCAGTATGTGAATTATTCTGGAGAATGTTCTGTGTGCACTTGAAAAGAATGTATATCCTGCTGGCTTAGGATAAAATGTTCTGAATCTTATCTGCTAAGTCCATCTGCTCCAGTGTGTCATTCAAAGCCATTGTTTCCTTGTAGATTTTCTGCTTAGATGACCTGTAAGTGAGGTATTCAAGTCCCCTACTATTATTGTATTGTTATCAATGAGTTTCTTCATGTTTGTTATTAATTGACTTATATATTTGGGTGCTCCCAAGTTCAGGGCATAAATATTTACAATTGTTAGATCTGCTTGTTGGATAGACCCCTTTATCATGATGTAATGTCTTTCTTCATCTCTTGTTACAGTCTTTGGGTTTAAAATCTAGTTTGTCTGATATAAGTATGGCTATTCCAGCTTTCTTTTGACATCAATTAGCATGAAAAATGGTTCTCCATCCCCTCAGTTTCAATTTGGTCTGAAGTGAGTCTTTTTTGGGTAGTAGTTAGATGGCTTGTTTTATTTTATTTTAAAGGTTTTAATTTTAATTTTTTAAAAAGATTTTTATGTATTTATTTGACAGAGAGAGAGAGAGAGAGAGCACAAGTAGGCAGAGCAGCAAGCAGAGGGAGAGGGGGAAGCAAACTCCCTGCTGAGCAGGGAGTCCAATGTGGGGCTCAATACCAGGACCCTGGGATCATGACCTGAGCTAAAAGCAGACGCTTAACCAACTAAGCCATGCAGGTGACCCTGGTCTTGTGTGTTTTTTTTAAATCCATTCTGATACCCTGTGTCTTTTGATTGGAACATTTAGTCCCTTAACATTTAGAGTGATTATTGACAGATATGAATTTAGTGCCATTGTATTATCTATAAAGTTGGTGTTTGTGGAGATTTTCTCTGTACCTTTCCAGTTTTTGTTGCTTTCGGTCTTTCTTCCCCACTCAAAGAATCCCCTTTAATATTACTTGTAGGTCTGGGTTAGTGGTCACAAGCTCCTTTAGATTTAGTTTTTCTGGGAAGCTCTTTGTCTTTCCTTCTATTCTGAATGACAGTTTTGCTGGATAAAGTATTCTTGGCTGCATATTTTTCCCATTCAATATATTGAATATGTCATGCCACTGCCTTTTGGCCTGTCAGATTTCTGTGGAGAGATCTTCTGCTAACCTTATTGTCTTCCCTTAAGGTTAGGAACTTCTTTTCCCTTGCTACTGCTTTCAGAATTCTTTCCTTGTCTTTATATTTTGCAAATTTTACTACCATGTGTTTTGATGTTGTCTTGCTTTTGTTAATTTTAATGTAAGTTCTCTGTGCTTCCTGGATTTGGATGTCTGTGTCCTTCCCCAGATTAGGGAAGTTTTCAGCATAATTTGCTCAAATAAACCTGCCTCCTTTCCCCTCTCTTCTTCTCCTTGGTATTTTCTGATATGAATGTTATTATCCTTTCTGGGGTTGTCGAATTTCCTTATCTACATTTGTGATCCAATATTTTTCCCTCTTCTTTTCAGCTTCATTATTTTCCAAATTTTATCTTCTATGTCACTTACTTGTTTCTCTGTTTCTTCTATCCTTACAGTCATTATATCTGCTTGGTTTTACATCTTGGTTATAGCATATATTATTTTGGCCTGACTGGTTTTTAGGTCTTTTGACTTTGGTAAGAGACTCCTTGTTGTCTTCTAAGTTTTTCTCAAGCCCAACTAGTGTCCTTATAATTGTTTTTTAAAATTCTGGATCTGGGCGCCTGGGTGGCTCAGTGGGTTAAGCCGCTGCCTTCGGCTCAGGTCATGATCTCAGAGTCCTGGGATCGAGTCCCACATCGGGCTCTCTGCTCAGTGGAGAGCCTGCTTCCCTCTCTCTCTCTCTCTGCCTGCCTCTCCATCTACTTGTGATTTCTCTCTGTCAAATAAATAAATAAATAAAAATCTTTAAAAAAAAAAAAAAAATAAAATAAAATAAAATTCTGGATCAGGCATATTACTTGTATCTGTTTGGGTTAGATCACTGGCTGTGACCTTTTCTTGTTCTTTCTTTTGGGATCAGTTTTTCTAACCTGGCATCTTGTGTAGGTCTCTATCTTCTTCTGTGTGTTAGGAAAGTCTGTTGTGTTTTCTGCTCCTGAGAGTAATGGCTTTATGGAGAGGAGGTCAAATACTCTCCAGGGCCTGGTGCTTCAGGAGGTGTCTCTGGTATATGGTGTTTTGGCTGCTGTTTCCATCAAGTCAGTCCTCTGCAGAGTTTCTCCTTACCTGCAGTGAGGAGTGTTTGGGCCTTGTCCCATGTGTTGCGAGTTTTAACTAGGCATGTTTTAGTCTGCTTGTTAAAAGAGGCTAGATCCTCTTTCCTGTAGAGCTTAAGCTTTGCAGTACTCTATGGTCAGTAAGGTTGCTGGGTGCAGGGAGTTTGTGCTGGTCTTCTGGGGATGGGGCTGGGTGCTGCTCTCTCAGGTGCACTTGCTGTAGTTCAGAAGCACCCGCAGAGTGGTGGGATGGTGGGGGTGATGGGAGTGGGGGGGATTCGGGGAAGCAGGTCCTGGTGTAAGTGGTTCAAGCCTCCACTGTGGGGTGCTGTGCTGCTCACTGAAATCCCTTGTTGTTGATGGTTGGGAGGGGTAGGAGGGTGGAAATGGCACCGGCAGGCTCTCTAGTCTTTAGAGAGGAGAGTTCATACCCACTGCTCTTCAGGAAGCCTCCACAGAAGATTGAACAATTTCCCCTCATTTGTCCTTATCTAGCTACTGCCAAGAGGAAGGGTATGTTTTAGCATAAGGGCATGAAAGGGCAATGCTAACAGAGAACAGGTGCCTTTGATTTGATTAGGAAGGTAGAGTAAGGCCATCTGTTGAAAGACCTTAAGACATCTGGACCATATTTTATAGGTTCAAAGGGTCATGAAAATCACTGAACTTCTCTTATATTAAATGATCATATTTGATCAGATAATGAGTATGTGAAGGAATAATCTCTTACCACAGCAACAGAAATGATGATTCAATAGTCATTGTTTCAATAATGATTTAAGTATTTTTATGGAAATAATACTTAACATGGAAGAACTGCGAAAAATTAAAGTTCTGTTAAGGTGCTATCTTATATTGCATTATCTCATAGAGAGTGTTTGATGACACTATGGTGTTAATGAGGCCAAAACCACAGTCACCCTATTAATTTATTTGGCAGAAGAAAGATTTTGTTTTGTGGCTGCAAACTCTCTGAGGAAGTTATTTAAAAAGGGTGTTTACATGATGGAAGACTTTAGCTCCATCTATACCAGAACTTTAAATTGATGAAAGTGTGCGTTCTCTACATGTGTTTTATTTTAGTTTCCCAGTGAAGCCCAGTGGTGATCCTTATAAGAATGTTATTAGATTATCCCATAACATTCTGGCTATCTTTGGTTAGCCCAGGTATTATTCCTGAGGTAACTAGCTAACTTTCTTCCTCCCTCCTTTCCTGCTTCCTTTTCTTTCTTTCTAAAGTTGTTGTTTGCCGATTTTTATTTATTTTTAAAATTGAGCTATAATTGACATATAGCAGTATACTAGTTTTTGGTGTATGATGAAATGATTACCACAGTAAGTTTAGTGAACATCCATTATCACACAGAGTTACAAAGACAGTTTTGCTTGTAAAGAGAACTTCTAAGATTTATTCTCTTAGTACCTTTCACAAACATAATATAATATTAAATGTAATCACCATACTGTCTGTTACATTCCCAGGACTTATTTATCTTATAACTGGAAGTTCATACCTTTTTTTTTTTTTTAAAGTAGGTTTTTCGCCCTGTGTGGAGCCCAACACGGGGCTTCAGGTCATGACCCCGAGATTGAGAGTCAGACACTTAACCGACTAAGCCACCTAGGTGCCCCATACCTTTTTTTTTTTTTTTTTTTTTTAAGATTTTATTTATTTGACAGAGAGAGAGAAATCATAAGTAGGCAGAACAGCAGGCACAGAGAGAAGGGGAAGCAGGCTCCCTGCCAAGCAGAGAACTCCCCATGTGGTGCTCGATCCCAGGGCCCTGAGATCATGACCTGAGCAGAAGGCAGAGGTTTAACCCACTGAGCCAGCTAGGCACCCCTGCCCCATACCTTTGCGCACCCTTCACTGCCTGAATCTGGTAGCCATATATCTGTTCTCTGTATATATGAGTTTAGTTTGTTTTTGTTTTTCTGTTTTGGTTTCTGTATGTAAATGATATCATACAGTTTTTGTCTTTCTCGGACTTAATTCACTTTAACGTAATGCCCTGAAGGTCATCTGTTTTGTTATGAGTGGCAGGATTTCCTTTTTTTTTTTAATTGCTGAATAAGATTTTAAATTTTTGAGGAACCTCCATACTGTTTTCCATAGTAATTGCACCAATTAACATTGCCATCAACGTTGCACAAGGGTTTCCTTTTCTCCACATGCTTGCTAACACTTGATATTTCTTGTCTTTTGGTAATAGACATTCTAACAGGTGTGAGCTGATATTTCATTGTGGTCTGAACTTTCTATATCATGAGTTAAACATAGGTGTTCTTATCCCTCATAGTTTCAGATGTCCGTGTGTTTCAGGAGGATCACTTTTCTCAGGACTATTATCGCATCATTTCTGAATTTTGATGCTCTCTTGACTCTTCGTGGTAATAGTAGGAGAATAATAGTAGTAGTAGAGATGAGTAAACAACCTCCAAATTAACCTGCCTCTATATTTACATTCTTGGTTATGTTTTAAAACCATCTATCAATTTAGTTTATATTTAAATTGTGTACTTCCAGATAAGAAGGGGTCCTGGGCACTTGTGATTATGTATAAATATTATTTAAGCATTTCTTGATACCTCTTTTCTTCTTTCCTCTGAGTGGTGCATGCTATCCCTTCCTTTATTTAAGATGACAATGTTGCCCAGTGGAAAAGAATTAGTTTGGGACACAGACAACAGTCTAATTTTAACTTCAAAGTTTACTCTCTGATTTTTAGCCAGGAACTACTGAAACTCACAGTAGTTCATTTTCTCTATGTTTTTTATTTCTTAGTCATATGTTAGCCCAAGTTCGTTATCTGAGACTTGGGTGGTGCGCTGACTCTTTAGAGAAATACTGAAATAGAGGAAGAATTCAGAAAGCATTTGAAAAATAAGAGTAATTTATGGAAGATAGGTTAGAAAGATAGCAGGGAAGATCATGAAGAATGACCTTTAGGGAATCTCTGTGAGATGTAGATATGTGCCAGAAAATCCAGGGACCAGGAGAACATGAACTGGTTTTATTGAAGGAAAGTAGGAGGATGATCTAAAATAATGATGATGATGATAATAATAATAATAATAATATCAGATGGGAAAGGGCTTTCAAATATCTGATGTAGAAGGCTCTTGAGAATGAGATATAAAGAAGTAATTCAGTGAAGGCGAGGATGAATCACAAGCTATAGAGTAAACTTGTTTTATTTACTTGAGTCTGAGAGAACAGCTCGGGCTATTTACTAAAAACACCCTTGAGGGGCCTGGGTGGCTCAGTGGTTAAGCCTCTGCCTTCGGCTCAAGTCATGATCTTGGAGTCCTGGGATCAGGCCCCACATCAGGCTCTCTGCTCGGCGGGGAGCCTGCTTCCCACACCTCTGCCTGCTGCTCTGCCTACTTGTGATCTTCTCTCTCTGTCAAACAAACAAATAAAATCTAAAAAAAAAAAAAAAAAACTCTTGGAAAATTACATGTAGATATTTCTTTGCTAGACTGTACTATGTGTTTGCTTTGAGATTTCAACATTAGAGCAGAACTGTGTTTAGAGATTAAAAAAATTTTTAAATAAACTTTACTATTCAGAGAAGCTTTAGGTTTGTAGAAAAATTGTGCAGAAACTACAGAGTTCCCATATATCCTCTTTTCCTCTGCACATAATTTCCTCTATTATTAACATCTTGCATTAGTGTGGTACACTTGTTACAATTAATGAACCAATTTTGATGGCTTATTATTAATTAAAGTCTATAGTTTAGGTAAAACTTCACCCTTTGGGGGCACCTGGGTGGCTCAGTCAGTTAAGCATCTGCCTTTGGCTCACATCACGACCCCAGGGTCCTGGGATCAAGCCCCACATTGAGCTTCTGGCTCAGTGGGCAATCTGCTTCTCTCTCTCCCTCTGCCCCTCCCCCTGCTCCTGCTCGCTCTCTCTCTCTCAAATAAATAAATAAATAAGATCTTAAGAAAACCCTCACCCTTTGTGTTGTATATTCTCTGGATTTGACAAATGTAAAATGTCATATATCCACTACAGTATTGTACTGAATGGTTTCACTCCCCTAAAAATCTGTGCTTCCTCTAGTCATCTTTCTCTACCTCTCTCTCTTCTCTCCCTCCTTCTCTCTGAACCACTGGCATCCACGCATCATTTTACTGTGTCTCTAGTTTTGTCTTTTCCAGAATGTCATATAGTTGGAATTATCACTATATAGCTTTTTCAGATTGGCTTTCTTAATTTAGGATTATGCTTTCAAGTTCCCTCCATGCTTCTTTGTGGTTTGGTAACTATTTTTCTTTTTATTGCTGATTAAAATTCCAATAAACTATGGATATACCATAGTTTGCTCATCCATTCACCTACTTAAGGACATTTTTCAAGTTTTGGTGATTATGAATAAAGCTGCTATAAACTCGTGTGTAAGTATTTGTGTGACTATAAATTTTCAACTCATTTGAGTAAATACCAAGTAGTGCAGTTGCTGGATCATAGGGTAAAAGTATGTTTAGTTTTGTATGAAACCATCCAGCTGTCCTCCAAAGTTGGTTGTACCATTTGGCATTGCTATCAGCAATGAATGAGAGTTCCTTTTGTTTCTCATCCTCACCAGCATTTTGGTAGTATCAGTGTTTGAATTTTAGCCATTTTATAGATATATAGTGGTATTTCATTGTTTTAATTTGCAGTTCTCTAATGACATATGATATTGAGCATCTTTTCAAAGTTTTCTTATTGTTGCATTTTATGGGTGTTTATGAGTTCTTTGTATATTTTGGGTACAAGTCCTTTATCATATATATATATATATATGGGAACAGAACCCAGCTGCAGAAAGAGCTGTCCAGATATGTGCTTTGCAAAGATTTTCTCCCAGTTTGTGGCTTATCTTTTCAGTCACTTAATAGTGACCTTAGCAGAGCCGAAGTTTTTAATTTCAGTGAAGTTATTTTTATGAATTTTGTTCTATCATTGATTGTACTTTTGTTGTATCAAAAAGTCATCACCAAAGTCAAGATTACCTTACTTTTCCCGTATTTTGTCTTTCAGAAGCTTTAAAATTTTTCATTTAAGCGTATGATCATTTTTGCACTAATTTTTGTGAAAGCATAAGGTCTGTGTTTAGAATCTTTCTTTTTTTTTCTTTTTTGCATGTGAATGTCCAGTTGTTCCAGCACCATTTGTTGAAAAGACAGTCCTTTCTTGACAGAATTGCTTTTGCTCCTTTGTCAAAGATCAGTTGACTCTATTTGTGAAGGTCTGTTTCTGGACTTTGTGTTCTGCTCCATTGATTTTTTTGGGGGAGGCTTTATTTATTTATTTGTCAATACCACACTGTTTTGATCATTGTAGCTTTATAGTAAATCTTGGAATTGGTAGTAAGTAGTAGGGACTTGAAGCAGGTAGAGTGTAAGTGTTCCTCCACTATCTTCATGTTAATGCCTTGTTAGAGGGGAAAAACCACCTTAACTTGACAATGGCAAGTCCTCAGGTATCCTGTGAATCTTCTTTAACATATGAATCCCTTTTCCTTACATTCCAATCCCATAGTGTATAATCAGCTACCCCTCACAACCGTGGGGCACCAGTTCTTTCTGCCTACCGGTCCTGTCCCTGTGCTCTAATAAACCACCCTTTCGCACTAAAGACATCTCAAGAATTCTTTCTTGGTCATCGGCTCTGGACCTCACCCCACTGAATGTCATCTATATTCCAAAACCCCATCATCACTGTGAGGAGCAGATATGCGAGGTCTTGTTCTTATTTTAATTATTGTTTCTGTCAAAGCCATTATTTTCAGACAACAAAGTCTAACAGACTTTAGCAGAAAAATGATTTGCTGGCTCACAACATCACCAGGAGGACTGGAGAAGCTGAGTTGGAGTCTATGCTGCAGAACTTCAGCAAAGATGCGTCTACCCCTCCACTCTCCCCCACTCCCCACCTCCCACCCACATGTGTTTTCACTTTCAACATCAATGACTTGGGAAGGTGGATTCCACCATATGACCACTGCCCTTAGAGACCTGCTGCAAACCCCCCTTTTCATCAGAAAATTCATTCCTCTCTATCCTCTGTATCACTAGTGCTCAGTTTAAAGCCTGACGTGGGTTCATAAGATTAGTGGCAGCTGTTAATTTTTCTTGAAACTTTAGATACTAGCAGCATCTGTTGAGTGCTTGCTAGAGTTGCAAATGATGTAGCTCCAATATCGTACTGAGTCAGAATCTCAGGGAGTATTTTAATAAATCCTCTTGGTTTGGTAGGTCCTCCAGCATAGTACACTATGTGTGCAAAAGTCTGAGAAGGCATTGTGGAGGTAAGACATTCACACCTGCCATGGATGCTGGGAGACCAGGTGGCAGGAATTTTCAGCTTTTATATAGCAGGGGGTGGCTCAGCTTCTCCTCAAGCTTGACAAGGTTGGGGATGTCCTTGGACATAAGAAGAGGGTTCAGTTGTTTAGTAGCCAAAAAGAATGACACCTATTCAGAACAGCTGCTATCCTTAGAACATCATGGTTGAACTTCCTGCAGTCTATTATGATTAACCCGTGGGATTTAATCTGCTTTGTTAAGGGTAGCTCAGAGTAACTATCCCCATTTACCACCCCCACCTTGTGATTGTGGAGTCTGACTGTCCCCTTTGTGACATGCTCACCATCCCTCTCCTTGCTTCCTCCATTTTTCTCTTCCCTCCCGGATGCTCCCTCTCTGCCTCCCTTCTGTTCTTCTCATTTCTTCCACGATCACTTCAAACTTGATTTAAGGTGTCTTCCCTTAAGGTTTCAGTGAAAAAGAAAGTCATTCTTTCTGTATTAAAGGCTGCTGTAATCACTGGCTTATGGAGTTAATGAAGCTTTTAGGGGAAGGCTTTTTTTATTTTTTAGGCAAGCTAAGAAATTATATGCCTAGGGCTCACTCTAGGCAAAGCGTTGAAGCTGAGAATTTGATTTTAGTACCTCCGGGCTCTCTTTCCTTCTTTCCCCTCTCACAGCTTCCCTTCTTATTTCATTCTTACCTTCAGTTCTAAGCTGTCCTTCATTCCCCACTCCAGTCAAAACTTGCTCTTCGGTAAGGACGCTATCCTTAATGACTCTATCAGTCAATAATACACAGAATCACCTCTCTGAGAGTATTTATATTTAAAGATTCCCCTCCCCCCAGTAGAGGAATCAAAGGTTTTTCTTTCACTGAAAACAAATTTCAAAAAGAGCAGTTATTTGAAGAAGTTATAACTTGATGAATTAAGGAGTCCTACTCATAAACTTCTACTATTTTCCCTACTGATCCTAATTTCTAGTGCTTACTGTTATAGTTGGAGAATGTTATCAGAATTTCTTCCTCTACCTATGTCTCATGACAGGTGAAAGACCCCAGAAAAGATGGGTTGGCAGGAATGCTCTGACCTCATGAGTCAACACAGGAATGTTATATCCTCCTCCTCCCCTATTCACCTCCCCCCCACCCTCCAATTCAGAGACTCCTTTTTCATGACTCAGAAGGACCCCTTGTCCAAGTGGCCAGCTATTGCAAACCCTCCCCGCAGGAGCCAGTTTTCCCCATGGTCTTGACTTCCTGGCTCTATATCATTAGGATCAAGGTCCCAAACAAGTCATTTCTTTATAGTACATTTTAAAATTCTTTTCAGAAGAAGGATATGTGACCCTTCTAATTTTCATAGCCAATAACTTAAGGGGCTCGCATCTAGGTTTATTAGACTACCTTATCTTGGCTGAGAAAGGCACTTCTAGGAGATAAATGAGGTCAGGGAGCTCTGTTTTAGAGATATGGTCTTCAATTTTACCCTAAGTACATGTAGTATAGGATAAACAGCAGGTTAATGGGAAAGATGACAGCAGAAATTGGATTGGGAGAGTGGAGAGTGGAACCAGATCTCGTAGTACCATAAATGCCAATAATTGTTTTTTTTTCTGTGATTGGAATTAACTTTTAATAACAAGTTGTTAGCAAAAACAATGACATTTATGTGATGTAGTTACTAGGGGTGACTAACGATAAAAATTTTAAAAATTTTGTATGAAAAAAGGATTAACTGGGAAAAATAATAATATATCACAGACAAATAAATGGTTATTATATCTTATATATAAGAGGTCTTAAAAATACAGAAGAAATATACCAAAATTCTATAGAAAAATTCACACAGGATTTGATCATGTAGTTAGTAGGAAAAGAAGTATATGTCCTACTACATTCAAATAGATCTACAACCTTGATCACATTGAGAGATGCCAATAAATTTATGCTGATATATTTTTTTACCTATCAGAAGTAATTGCTTCTGAAAATATCATTGTGTGATACTCATCATATTCTCTTGGGGGGTCTGGTAGACATTCATACCTGCCAAGACAAGGTCATGTAGCTCCTATGGGATAGATATGGTTCTGTCTAGAAAATTTACATATGTACTTGCCTTTTGACCCACGATCCTACTTTTAGGTATCTATTAAGATTCACTGGCAAAAACACAAAATGACTGATATACAAGGTCATTTATTGCAATATGTGTATAACAGAAAAGACCAGAAATATATAAAGAGATTTATTTTAAATAAATCAGTGGCTCACATAGTTATGAAAACTGATAGCTCCACATTCTCAAGGGTGGGCCAGCAGCCTGAGAACCTGGGAAGGACTGATGTTGTAGTTCGAATTTCACTTTGCTGGCAAAATTCCTTCTTGCTTGTGGGAGGTTAAGGCTTTTGTTCCATTCAGACCTTCAACTGATTGGATGATGCTCATGCACATTATGGAAAGCAGATTCCCACAATGAATCTGCTTTGATCAAAGTCTACCTATTAAAATGTAAATATCACCCAAAACCACTATCACCGAGACATCCAGAATAATGTTTGACCAAGTATCTGGACACTGTGGCCCAATCAAATTGACACATTAAATTAACTATCACAACTCTACATAATATAATATGGAATATATTTGCTCATATTTAAAAAAATTAATGAAAGAAAAAACCCCCAAACTATTTAATTTTTAAATTTTATTATTTATTACTTATTTTTGTTTGACTTTAAAAGTTTTATTTATTTAAGTAATCTCTACATCCAACATGGGGCTCAAAATCACAGCCTTGAGACTGAGTCACATACTCTTCTGACTGAGCCAGCTAGGCACCCCCTAAAAACTGATTTTTTGAAAAAGTGGTTCCCGGGACACCTGGGTGGCTCAGATTGCGCTTGCCTTCAGCTCAGGTTATGATCCCAGAGTCCTGGGACTGATCCTTACATCAGGCTCCTGACTCAGTGGGGAGCCTGTTTCTCCCTCTCCCTCTGCCTCTTCCCCTGTGCATGCTCTTTCTCTCTCTGTATTTCTGTGTCTCAAATGAATAAATAAAATCTTCAAAAAAAAAGTAGTTCCCATGGAGAAAAAAGATATAGAAGCTTGAATTCTCTGAATGTGAATTATGTTGGTTTTGACTTTAGAATTATGTACATTTTTTGGGAATTATAACACAAAATTAAACAACATTAAAAAGCAGTTCTAAAAAACTGAGAGGAAACTAAAAACAAATGATCTGTGTATAAAGTTGGTGGCTGATCCACACTGAGACGAATATTTTGAGTGGATGTAAGTCACATCCATTTGACACTATAACTGATGTGCCTTAAATTCGTATCTTTTTTATGATTTATTTATTTATTTGAGGGAGAGGGAAGGAGAGGGAGAGAATCTCAAGCAGGCTCCTTGCTGAGTGTGGAGCCTGATGTAGGGCTTGGTCTCACAGCCCTGAGATCATGACCTGAGCAGAAATTGAGAGTCGATAGTCAACTGACTAAGCCATCCAGGTGCCCTCCCTGGTGGGACACAGCTTAAAGACAAAAAGGAATCTTAAACTATTTTTAAGATTCATACCATTGGTAATAGTACTGGCATTCTTGTTTTGAAAATATTTTATACACAGAGTTGGCTCAAATGAGTAATTTTGATGTCATGAAGAACCTTTGTTTTTTTTTCAGCACAAGGGAAAAGAGATACAAATAAAAAATTAATTACAAAAACCTCCTAAATTTCTAAATTTGAGTTGGAAATTTTAATGTGGACTGTGATGTATTTTTATATTTGTCCATCAAAATAGCTAGAAACAATGATTAACCCAGTAGTTAAGAGTGCTCTTGATGCCTGGATTGTGGTCCATAATTGCCATGTCTCCTAAAAGGAATTGAGATTCCTTGGGTAAATAGCTAATTTCAGGTCTAATGGAGAAAATGTGCAAAGTGACTTTGAAATATCTTTGCTATATCAAAAAAACAGGAGGCTAGTAAAAGACAAGTAGGGTCATGTCAAAGGCCTCAAGAGCTTTTTTGAGGGGCGCACAACTAACCCATGATGGGATTATTTGAATATCAAAAAGGAGTAATTACTATGATGGATTCAAACATATAAAATACATTCAAAATCCATTAGTACATAAGGATTAGTACATAATCCATTAGTACATAAGTACATAAGGATACCAAGTAATCAAGGATAATGATTTATTGGTCATCATATTACTATTAAGGATAATGATTTATTGGTCATATTATTCTGAAAACAGGTGAATAAAGAGAAAGAATCAAACTCTTAAACAAACTCTATAACCTGAACAAGCACTATTTCAGGGTAACCAAATAGTTCTTGTAGGAAAATGCTTTTTTAAGGAATATCAGCTAACAAATGAAAAAGGAACAATACAATTAGCTTCATTTTGTACCTCCAATTTAATTATATAATGGATGTAGGCAATGAACATTATTGGCTGCTAAAATCATTAGCATTAGAGAAAGGCTGATGAGGACTGGGACTGAAGCTGTCTCTGAAGCTCATGCAGCATCCTGTTGGACCATCTCTGATTTTGGCCTCATCTATGGTGGATAGATATGTTGCACTTAGATTACTCTCCCATTGCCAGCACCCCTCCATGCATGTTCTCTGCTCCACTGCCTTCTCTATTAGCTCTTGAGTTATTCTGAATCCAGCATTCACAGTCAGACCCGAGTATGAAAGAGTTAATATTCCCAGGAGCAACCCTCAACAAAGAGGTGGGAACTGCCTCCTATTTTCTGGGTGGCCATTCTTGAGGTGTTCTGCATGTTTCTCAGGAGGTCTCACTGGAATTGCTAATGTACACTTTCATTGCTTTTTCTTCCTTTCATGTGTCTCTGGTTATGCACTTTCACTGCTTCTTCCTCAGATCATCTCCCAGAAAGCCTCTTGCATTCAAGTTCTTGCTCCAGACTCTACTTCGGAAAAACAAAACTAGAGCAGAAACTCTATAATGGATAGATAAGGCTGACAACACATGAGCTCACTGGTTCATGATGTTGTCACAGAGAGAGACAGCCAGACACTATTTTTAGCACTATATATCAAGTATTCTTTTAAAATATTGAGCTTGAGGAGCGCCTGGGTGGCTCAGTGGGTTGAGCCGCTGCCTTCGGCTCAGGTCATGATCTCAGGGTGCTGGGATCGGGTCCCGCATCGGGCTCTCTGCTCAGCAGGGAGCCTGCTTCCCTCTCTCCCTCTCTCTGCCTGCCTCTCCATCTACTTGTGATTTCTCTCTGTCAAATAAATAAATAAAATCTTAAAAAAAAAAAATATTGAGCTTGAATCTGACCAGACCTCTAGATTTAACTACTAGCTCATAGGTAGTTGTCAGGACCAGAAATCCAGAATGTGGAAAATTCTGCAGGACAAATGACACAGTTTCTACCACAATTAAATGGTAGAAGAAAAAAGAGGGAAGAGAAAATTGTAGATTAAAATATACTTCAGAGATACATCCGTCAAATCTAATGGTTTAGAACAAAGTATAAAATGATAAAGTCTAAAAATTATAAAGTAATTAGGGAAGTTTAGTGAAATTAAAGAGTTATTATTAATTTTTAAGTGTGGTATTTGATTAAGTATCCTATCTTGTAGAGATGTACACTGAAGTGTTTGTGAATGAACTGATAGGTTTGGGGTTTGCTTTATAATAATCTAGTGGGCAGGGAAGTGAGTGGGTTTATAGACAAAATGAGATAATCTCCTGAAAATGACATGGGGGTGGGTGATGGATAGATGGACGTGGGGTGGGATGGGTGGTAGGAGAGTTACTATACCCTTCTCTTTACTATTGAATAGGCTTGAAAGTGTATGTACCCCCCCCCCCTTTTTTCCCCAAGAAGATATATTTCTCAGGATACAGAAATGAGAAACTACAGTACTAGAATTTCCAAAGCAGACATATGCTGCGACCTTATGCTGAGCCATTTGGCTTCTTTGTCCCTCTGGGATTGTTATTTGTGTAACACAGGAGCATGCCGATTAACACCTTGTTTTCTTGCAGGAACTGCTAGGCTCCTATCAAGCAGAGAATGGTTTTTGAGTAATCTTTGGTGACTATAGGGAGCTGAGAGCGATGGTTTTTTTATTTATTTTCAGCATAACAGTATTCATTATTTTTGCACCACACCCAGTGCTCCATGCAATCCGTGCCCTCTAGAATACCCACCACCTGGTGCCCCGACCTCCCACCCTCCACCCCTTCAAAACCCTCAGATTGTTTTTCAGATGTTTTGATGATGTGTGTGCACATGCTTAAGGTGTAATTTGAAACCTACAGATTCATTGCCCCAGATGGTCTCTGCTTTGATGGTATCTCTGAATCTGTACGCTTCAAAGCAAGGGATAAATATTGTTAACTTTGTCTATCTCTTAACACCATCCCAGTGTCTTCATTACATGATGTTTCGTTATAGCCGATAGTGTGAACTAAATGTCTTGGGTGTTTTTTCACCTGGTAAGAGAGGCTTAATGGTTGGCCTGTGCTAGCCTGTGAAGTCAGTCCTGGATTCAATGAAATGGAATATATGGAATATATGTCTTCTAACCCCTGGAACTGTGGTGAGAGCCCATATATTTTAACTATAAGTCAGGCACTATGCTATGTGTTTTGTACCTATGCTCTCACTTTTTTATCCTCCACTGAGGGCCAGATGGCCCTCCTGTTCCTGGAGCCTTCCCTTCTTATCCTCTTTTCCAGCTGTGATTTTGGATGTTTCTGAGTTAGTTTTCTAGGGTTGCAGTAACAAAGCACCATCGACTACGTGGCTTAAATAACACATTGTTTCATCGTCTAGACGTTGGAAGTCTTTGGACTTTTGGATTTTGATCAAGGGGTCTGCAGGCTCCTTCTGAGGACTGTGAGGGAAAAGCTGTTCCAGGATTTTCTCTTTGGCATGTAAATGGTTGTCTTCTCCTTATGCTACTTTACATTGTTTTCTCTCTCTGTACATCTCTGTGTCCCAATTTCCTGTTTTAAATTTAAATTTTATTTTTATACTTTTTATTTTTTTAAAAAGCTTTTATTATTTATTTGAGAGAGAGAGAGAGAAAGAGTATGTGTGTGTGAGCTGGGTCAGGGAGCTGAGGGGGAGGGAGAGAGAGGGAGAAAGAATCTCAAGCAGACTCCATGCTGAGTACAGAGCTCTGTGTAGGACTGAATCTCATGGCCCTAAGCCAAAAGCAAGAGTCAGACACTTAACTGACTGAGCCACCCAGGTGCCCTGAATTTCTCATTTTTAAAAGAACACCAGTTGTATTGGATTAAGGCCCACCCTCATAACCTCATTTTATCTTGATTACATCTGTAAAGAACCTATGTCCAAATACAGCCACAGTTTAAGGTACAGGAGGTTCGGACTTCAATGTATGACTTTTGGGGAACATAGTTGAACTTGTAAATCTACAAAAGGAAAATACTTTATGCTTCTAGAATACTGTGACTTTTCTGAAGATTTGTTTTGTTCCTTGCTCCAGAGTGGGCTCTGGTAAGGAAATTTTGGGAAAGGGTGAGAATGTTGGGATTACTATTCAGGGAATTCTTAGACACAGACAAGCATGAAGCAGCTGGCAAGCTATGAATTACTTGGTGCTTCACATGAATTGCCACACTTAAGATTTAACTGTTGATTTGATAATTCAGGTAATGTGAGCTCTTGAGTAGCTTTTCATTATATTTATCCGGCTATGATTTTTCAGTAACAGGCAGAAAAAGGGTTGAAAGAGGCTGAGGCTCTACTGATGTCAGAACTCTGGTACTTGCTGTGAGGAGGCAGTGTGGTAAATGGAAAAAAGGCAAAACCCTGTTGGCCCCTTTATTCTGCCTATAAAAGTATACCCTCTTCCACTTACCAAGATCTAGCTGTGGAGAATAAAAGAGAAATAATTCCTTTAGCAGTAAATAGAACCAGAAAGGAGATAGCAGAGAGGGTATAAGGAGAGATGCTTGTGTTTACAAGTCTCAGTGAAGTATGAAAACGCTGAGGAAGAAGGTGAGGGAGTGCTTATTATATAGCTATAGGAAAGAAACTGTGAAAGTTGCATTTTTGAAAGTGAGTGCGCTGTTGAGGTATACGATAGCCAGCTGCAGAAGGTTGCCAAGATCCTGATATTGCCAGTTCCTATAGGGTCTGGCTCAGTCTGGTCTTTGGTGTTTGTCCCATTCCTATGTTATGGGACAAAGCTCTGTGCTACCCAGCTCTCTGATTTCCCTGTCCCAAATATGGGCATTTCATATGTTCTGCTCAACTTTACCACTGTCTTTTCTTCACTTTCTAATTGCATCTTTGCCCTGCATGCTCCTGTCAGGTTTGGGTAAGAGAAGATCCCTCTGCCAGCTCTGTAGTACAGTGGAGCCCCAGCTACAGGATCTGGCTTTTCCTCCTTTTTTGGCTGGAGAAATGAACTTGCAGCTAGACTGATCAACCCCTATTTTGCATTCTAGTTGCTTGAGGAAAATGAAATCAGAAGGCTGCTTATGAAAACCTCCTACAGATACAAAAATATGTATATTCTATAGTTTTAAGGACTACACAGCTTAAGGTATTTGCTCCGAGGATGATAAGCAAATCCAGTGTGAAGTGAGGTGACTCTCAGTCATTACTTTTATACCTGGATGCTTCAGCCCGCCATGCCTCCTTGCTGGAATTTCTATTTGACATGTCAGTTACATTAGAGAATATACTTTGGGTTGTCAGAGGTTGGAAAGAGGAATATTGAGACGGGATGATTGCAAAGACAGACTCTGAAGTGGGGGTATGCTAAGAGGGTGCTTAGGAAAAAGAGGAGAAATGTAAAGGGTCTTTGGTATTCTGTGTAAGCACTTCCAGTAGAAAGTGTAATGATTGTAGTTTCTAAAACAGACACTCTGGTTTGCAAAGACTGGTTTGCTGAGGCTCCTGAGGGCATTCTTTCTTCTTGACCTTCAAACACTTTGTCTTTCTCTTCTAGCTAGGAATCTCAGTTTCTCTGCCTCTCTCTGCCCTCTACCCCTCCTTCCTGTCCCGTGTCATTTTTTGAATCATCTCAACACTCTCACAGTTGCCGGACTACTCTTCCCTTTTCTCTTGAGAAGGCCTCAGTACACAGGGTGTAAAGCTTTTTTGGGGGGAAGCATGGGGAAAGGCAGGTTCTTTTTTTTTTTTTTTTTTTTTAATTTTTTTAATTTTTTTTTATTTTTTTTTTTAAAGATTTTATTTATTTATTTGACAGAGAGAGACCACAAGTAGGCAGAGAGGCAGGCAGAGAGAGAGAGGAGGAAGCAGGCTCCCTGCTGAGCAGAGAGCCCGATGCGGGACTCGATCCCAGGACCCTGAGATCATGACCTGAGCCGAAGGCAGCGGCCTAACCCACTGAGCCACCCAGGCGCCCTTTTTTTTTTTTTTTTTTTAAAGATTTTAGAAAGGCAGGTTCTTAATGAAAAGTAAGAACAATAGTCCTTGAAATTTTAGTGAAATTCATTGAAATTCCTAGACATAGTATAAATGGAAAAGTATCTCTTTTTTGATTCTCCATTTAGTCTTTCCTGTCAGGCCAGGACCCATGCTTTCACTGTAATTCTTAACACCTTTCTCTCTCCAAAGAAGGAAATAATGACTTCTCATGGTAATTGACAATAGCAACTCTTCTGGAGGAGGCCTTTCCTCACACTTTAGTTAGACAAGACTTTTATATGATTGTGTCTTATAATGATAGAAGCTAACAATTTGAACTTATTACCTTTATATCTATCTATCAAAAAATTGGTCATTTGGTTTTATCTCTGTTGTGAGTTGATTTGGGTATTTGGGTGTGGGCAGATGGCCCAGTTCTGGCCAGTGGAACTCAAGGGTCAATTTGTTGGAGAGCTCCTGGGAAAGGTTCCTTTAACTCCAAAAGAAAACAACAAACAAACAAAACTGATTCTCAGTATGGACTGCCCCTCTCCTCTTCATTGGATATTGTCTGTGGCCTGTGATGCTTACAACTTCAGCCTCTTAGGACCATGAGAAGAGGTAATACTGATACACCAGAGTAGAAGGGTGAGAGAACTTGGGCCCTGGTGGCAGTTCTACTACTGTTTGTTATTGTTGTTCTGTTTGTTGTTTGTTTTTGTCATGCCTCTTCTTGGTTTACCTGTGATTCAGTACAGCTTGACCTGAAAAGCTAGTATATGTTTTACTAATATAATTGCTTTAAATATGTCCTGGGTATATATTAGATAAGGCCACAGCCATAGACTGAAATATGAGCAACTGTGAAGAAGAAATATGGTGAGGTAGTAAAGAACATAGGCTCTGGAATCCATTGCCTCAGTGTGCCTCCATCAAGCACCATGGCTGACACAGATTACACATTAATAAATATGAGATATTCTAGTTGTTATAGTCGTATCAACCTGAGTTCCAGAGAAGAAACAAAAATTGACAGGTTCTGGTAAAAACAAGAAAAAAATCTCAGAGATAAAAAAAATGTTATGAGTGTTCATGATTTTTACTCTAAGTTAGATGAGTAGAAAAAGTTATTTGATAATAACGATGCATGGAATATGAATATTTTCAAATATGAACATTTAAAATGTTTTGTTTTAATGAAGAATTTTTCAAGTTAATTAATGTAAAAGACCCCTAGGACTATGTTATATTCAATTGGATAATAATATCACACAGAAAAGAATAAAGAATGAATTGTGATTTAACAGCTAATCTGAGGGTGGTAGAAAATAGAAGAAGAGTTTAGGAACAAACTACTCAATATTTGTATTCACCCCCAAAGTAGGAGTGAATGGTTGGGATTTAACAATTGCCTAATATAAATTTGGGTTTTAGCTGTGAATCCTAATAACTTTTCCAATCATCAGGGATAATTGGGACTTAGCGGCATTGCAGGATAGAATAATGTAACTGTTAGGCTGTTCTCAATGGAGATGAAGTGTCACGTCCATCCCCAAACTGATTACTTAACTATTATCTCTTGAAACACACAATAGCATATTTACTCCTGATACATGTTTGTGTTAATTTTATGATATAATTGTGTTCAGCTGTAAATTGTTTTGTCAGAAATAAATATTATGAAACAGATCAATTGATTTAAGAATGTGAGGTTACTTGTGGTGAGCACAGCATAATGTATAGAGATGTGGAATCACTATATTGTATACCTGTCAACTATACTCAACTAAAAAAAGATCAGCATTTAAAAAAGAAAGAATTAAGGCTAAGTTTTAGCTGTAGTTGCTTATCAGAAAACTAGTAATATCCTAGAATTCCCTGTAGAGTTCTATGATGGCTTAAGTGTCATGCTCAACATTTTGTCATCTATCTTTATAAAGTAATAGAAAGGTGCCTAATGGGGATGAAGCTAGAAAAGGCTTTCATATGATTATATCACATGGTGATAGATGCTAACAATTTGTACTTATTGTGAGAATAGTTTTCTGAAGAGAATTCTTGATAAGTTTTGCAATTGCTCTTCACTAGATGTATATAGATATAGCTTATATCATAAATCTAATAACAAAGTTAGAAATAGGCAGGAGGGATTTAAAATTCGTCTGGATAGAACAAATTAGAATTTGTGCATGTTTGCTTAGATCTTGTTTTGATCAAAGGATGACTGGGAACAATGGAGAAAAAAGAACAATCCTAAGAAAAATAGTAGAATTATAAATCATGCCTTTTAATCCATGACCCCTGGAGTAAATTATTGAAGGGCACACAGCAGAGGTCAGAAATGATATTCCTTAAATATCTGAATTGGAATAATACATAGACTGAGAATTATTAGATATCTAGAGCTCATGTATCTTTATTCTTAAAGCTCAGATCACAACATAAGGAACAGGCATCATAGTATTCCCAGTTGACTCTGGAGCTGCCAAGCCGAGAATATGTGTACTTCAGAGATGAAGGTCTCAATTTTTTTCTGACTCCACTAACTTTTGAGCTAACCCCCAGGAAGAGCCCAAGGTTCTGTTAGAATTTGCTTGTCCTATATAGCTGGATGAAGGTGAATTAAGTTTAGGTGCAAACATGTGTGTTTTACTTGATTGGCTTGAATAAGTCAGTGTCAGACAAAAATTTAGTGAATGTTTACTACATACTTAGTATTGTGAAAGATACTTTGGGTGTCAGGAAGGTATAATACAGGCTCCAACTCATGAAATGCTAAATCAGGATTTATAGCCAGGTCTACCTGACTCTGAAGCCTATATGTTTCACTACACTGTACCATCAGCTAGGCATTTTTCTTTTCTTTTTTAAAAGATTTTATTTATTTATTTGACAGAGAGTGCACACAAGTAGAGGATGTGATAGGCAGAGAGAGAGGGAGAAGAAGATTCCCCGCTGAGCAGGGAACCCCATGCGGGATTGATCCCAGGACCCTGAGGTCATGATCCCAGCCGGAGATGCTTAACTGACTGAACCACCCAGGCACCCCAGCTAGGCATTTATTTTTCTTACATTACTTCATTTAATATTTATAGTAAGCTTGCAAAGAAATTATTATTTATAATTTGTGCAGACCTCTACCATCTCAGTAGAAGGAACTCAGCAATACAGGAAATGGAAAAGCATTTTTCAAAATCAAGGGAATTTAGCCAATTACACTCGATATACAGGCTCCTGCTTATACAGTTGTGAAAGTATTATCATTCTTATTTTATATGAGGAAACAGAGGTCTAGGGGAGGTAAATAACCCTCCCCAGTTTTGACTGCTAGAGAAGTATATGCAAAGCTCATGTATCAACTTAAGTCTGTTGATTTTTCCCTATCTCATACTGCTTTCTTCCAGACTGGGGATTTCAGGTTGGTCTTGGTAGGCAGGATTTTTATGGACAGACAGAGGGAGCATAGGAGGAATGATAACTATCCATCTCTTTAGGTGATTAGAGGGATACAGGGCCAGTCACCAGCTCTTAAGGTGATTAGAGAGATGTGCATGCGACTCTAAAGCCTTCTTAGAGGGCTTTGTTTGTAGCGGATAGTTAATACCCTTTAGTTCAATGAGTCAATAGCTGAGTAGCGTGAATCAGATTCTTAGATGAGCCCTTCAGAGACTTTATGAATTGGAAACATTCGGGAAACATACTGTATTAGCCCAGTGTTCTTTTGGCAAATGCTTAATTTAAAAATGACTAGAGGTGAAGAAGATGATCTCAGTTGGAACCCACACCAGAGCACCCAATGCATGAAGGAATGGGTGCTCTTAACCCATCTGCTTCTGGAGGACGTAGAAGCCATAGGCCAACAGTAAGCATCTTCGCATTGCTGGTACTTCATCATTTATCCAGGCTTGCAGGTGCTTACCAGTTGGGCTTTCATGAACCAGTAGACTTGTTTCTATTTTTAGATAACTTACCTACATCCTTTATTGTAATTCAACTTTGAAGTACCAGGAAAATGAACTGCTTGCCATAATCATTAGTTTGAAAAGTTTAAATATCACCCATTTTGTGCATGTTGTATTTTAAGATTTAAAAAAGGTTCATTTAAAAGGTGAAAAAGAGTAGCGACAGTAATCTTTTCCGAGAAACATCAGGTTTTCTGTCGTTAATTAGTTAATACAGTACTTGTAAAGTGCTTGGAAGATGAAAAGCACGGTGTAATTAAGTGTCGCCTTTTTTATGAGTACCAATAGACTTTAATCACATTATAAGGTCATAGTCTATTTTGCTACACCAGAGAGTTTTTTCCCGTCTGTATATTTTAGGTATTTCTTTAGAAGAAAATGTGGAAAGAAATTATTTTCCCTGGTTTCTTTCAGTGTTTCCTGCCTTTAAACCAATTGATATTTTTGCATTTTCTGTGGATTTTGTAATCTAGCCCCAGGTTCATAGTACCTGGGAGTGGGGGTGGAGGGCACTGTAGAGGGTCTGGCATGATTTGAATCAGGTTTTCTACACCTCTAATTGTATTCTGATTTAAGCACCTCCATTCTTTTTACTCTCGGGACTGTAAATTTGTAGTTACCATTTGTTATTCCTCTCTTCAGTCTAGTTGTCTAGCCAGTTATTAAATCCTAAACTTACTGGATTGTTTCTTCTTTACCAAGACCTGAGTGACATTCGGTCATTTTTCTGCTTCCCTTTGTTACATAAAAACATATTCTTACATTTTGAAAGGGTCCTTGAGCATCCCAGATGAAAGTTGTTTTTTCTTTCAACAAGGAATTTCACTTACACTATGAATAATAGCCTCATACGCTGTCAGTAGCATTTGTTATCATTATCCTGTGATGTTAATACCTTAAAATTCTACTACCAGTGAAAGTCCTGCCCAGGAAATTCCTAAAGGTTTGTTGGAGGAGATAACTAAGGAGATTTTTATCCACTGCTAAATTACGTATTTTTGCAGTTAATCAAGGTTGACATACTTTTTAAACTTTCAAATCGAAGATTCATAATTAAAAAAAAATTCTGAACAGTTATTTATTTGTAATATTAATACTCAACAACCTAAGGGGAAAAGAGCAATGAATTTATGTTCACATACAGTTACTTATATGGGGGGGGGTGGAATTATCTACTGTCTGCCTCTCTGGCTGAGCCCAAGAATGAAACAGATATAAGACAGATTGACAGGAGAAAAGCATAAACATTTTACTGAAGTTTTACATGTACGTGGGAGCCTTTATAAGAGCATGAAGACTGGAAGAAGTGACCAGAGCAGGAAGTTTTTGTACCTTTTAGAGAAAGGAACAATACATTTGTGAAGAATTGACTAGACAAAGGCCTTTGGGCCATGGATAGTAAATTGTGAAGAAGTAACTAAGAAGATAAGGGTTAGTTTAACAAGTTTGTGTATACAGTCTTTTTGGCTCTAAGTTCCCTATCTCTGGGAATAAGGAAGCCTTCCATCTTGGTAAAGGCAAGGTACCTTTTTACATGCAGTCATATTCCCATGGTTATTTTAGCCTTTGGTCTGTATTTACTTAAATAATTCCAGATTTTCCCACTAATCATCATTTTATTATAGGTTCTCCATTTGGGAGTTCTTTGTTTTGAATAGCCTTGTCTTTGATTAGAATTACCATTCAGTTGTTTTTTAAGGATTGTATCCATATACTTTCATTTAGGTAATGTGTTGTTTGCCCTTCCTTTTTTTCCTGAGCTCCTGAAACATACTTTTAAATCTCCTGTTGTCTTATTATCTCTCGGTCATATCTGTGTTTTGAACAAAAAAAAAACCCAGAATATTTCACAAATTTGTCGTCCTTTCTCAAGGCCCATGCTAATGCAACCTCAATCTTTAATATTATAAAATATGTATTGCAGCCATTTAACTCGTAAGCAACAGTCATGTTTTGGGTAAAGATTTTGTAAAATTATGTGGCAAACTCTTGACATATCCCCTTTTATAATTTTCATATTTTAAAAGTTTTTTTTTTTTTTTAAGATTTTATTTGTTCATTTGACAGAAAGAGAGGGAGAGTGCACAAGCAGGGGGAGTGGCAGGCAGAGGGAGAAGCAGAGTCCCCACTGAGGAGAGAGCCCAATGTGGGGCTCAATCCCAGCACCCTGGGATCATGACCTGAGCCAAAGGCAGATGCTTAACTAAGCCACCCAGGTGCCCCACATTTTAGATTTTATTGTGCTTCATCATAAATATATATCATAGATTAAAAAAAATGATTTTATTTATTTGTCAGAGAGAAAGAGCGAGTGAGCACAAGCAGGGAGAGCAGCTGGCAGAGGGAGAAGCAAGCTCCTTGCTGAGCTGGGAGCATGATGTGGGACTCAATCCCAGGACCCTGGGAGCCACTTAACAGTCTGAGCCACCCAGGTGTCCCTAGGTCACGGATTTTTAAATGTTAGAATTTCTTAGAGATCCTCTGGTCAATCTTGAATCCCGTGAGTCTTATTTCTTTTTATAATGTCATTGAAAGATTACCCAACTCCTGCTTTCTTTCATTGACATGGAACTTGCTATTTTGGCTGAAGTTCTTTTCATTGTTGAAAAGTTCTGATATTGAATAGAAAGCACTGTCATTGTCATTCCTTCTCATTAGTTGATATAATGAAGTAGTGCCTTATTTCCTCTTTCTTAATAGTCTTCCAAGAAGTTGAGGAGTTTTGTGTAACCTGATTTTTCTCCATTCACATTTTACTCTTTTGTAATCTCTATTTTGAGGAAAGGTTTTGAGTGAAATTTTAACTTACAATCTTCTTTTCTCTTTAATTAACCCAATACCTTCTAATTATTTTACTTCTCTGGGAATGCTATGCAAATATAGTTTATGAGTATGGGTTGTTGTGTGTGAGTAAAATTATAAAGTAGAAAGTAATTTTTATTAAGAATATACATGATATCTGCTTTTCCTTAAATTGGGTTGTCTTTTTATACCATTTATAGCTCTTTTATATATTTTGGTTTGAGTCTTTCTTCAGATAAAAGTTATGCAAATACTGTCTCCCACTATGTAAGCCTGTTTTTAAATTTCTTTCTTAAAGCTCTCTTTTAATAAACATGAATTCTTTGTTTTAGTTAAATCTAATTTAGCAGTATTTTCCTTTATGGTTAATGCTTGTCATGTTCTGCTTAAGAATTTTTGTTTATACTGCATAGTCATGAAAATACACTTTTCATGAAGCTGTCTTCCAGAAGCTTTATTATTTTACCTTCAATATTTAGGTCTGCAATCTATTTGGAATTGATTTTTTTGTGAATTGTATGAAGATAGGGATCAAGTTCCATTTTGCCCATATGGATATCTACCACTATTTATTGAAAAGACCAGTTTGCCTACTTTACCGCAGCACCATATTTGTCATTAATTATGAGTGAAACTATTTCTGTGGATCTTGTGTAGACTCTATTCAATTTGTCTGTTTGACTAATCTCATATTGTTTTAAATACTGTGGTTTTAGAATGGATATTAATGTCTGATAGCTTAAGTCTTCTAATTTTGTTTCCTTCTCAAGATTGCATTGGTTTTCTTTATAGTTCTATATAGGTTTAAGATCAACTTTTAAATTTCTACCCCCCGGGGGAGAAGTCAAGATGGCGGAGAAGTAGCAGGCTGAGACTACTTCAGCTACCAGGAGATCAGCTAGATAGCTTATCTAAAAATCGCAAACACCTGCAAATCCATCGGCAGTTCGAAGAGAAGAAGAACAGCAATTCTGGAAACAGAAAAACTACCACTTTCTGAAAGGTAAAACTGGTGGAGAAGTGAATCAAAAGCGACCGGGAAGATAGACTCCGAGGGGAGGGGCCAGCTCCCCGCAAGCGGTGGAGCAATGGAGCACAAAATCAGGACTTTTAAAAGTCTGTTCCGCTGAGGGACTTCGCTCCAGAGGCTAAACCGGGGCGAAGCCCACGCGGGGTCAGCATGGCCTCAGGTCCCGCAGGGTTACAGAAGGATGAAGGGTGTCTGAGTGTCACAGAGCTTGCGGTTATTGGAACGGGAAAGCCAGCTACAGAGACAGAGCCGACAGTAAACTCACAGCTCGGTGCTACCTTGAACCGGTCGCAGGCTCGGTGAGCTCAGAGCGCGGCCGGAGGTCAGGCAGACGGGAGTTGCTGGGCTCTGTTCTCCTGGGGCGCACTGAGGAGTGGGGCCCCGGGCTCTCGGCTCCTCCGGGCGAGAGACCAGGAGACTGCCATTTGTGTTCCTGTCCTCCAGAACTCTACGGAAAGTGCTCAGGGAACAAAAGCTCCTGAAAGCAAACCTGAGCGGATTACTCACCCCGGCCCCTTGTAAGGGCGGTGCAATTTCGCCTGGGGCAAAGACACTTGAGAATCACTACACCAGGCCCCTCCCCCAGAAGATCAACAAGAAATCCAGCCAAGACCAAGTTCACCTACCAAGGAGTGTGGTTTCAATACCAAGGAGAGCAGCAGAATTCCAGAGGAGGAGAAAGCCAAGCACGGAACTCATGGCTTTAGTCTTGCAGTTAATTTAATTTTTTTCTTTTTCATTTTTTGTTTTTTTTTTTCTTGCCTTCTGGTAAATTTTTTTTTTTAACTTTTACCCTTTTCTTTTTTAACGTTTTTAAACTAGTTTATCTAATATATATATTTTTTCTTTTTTATATTTTTCTTTATTCGTTTTCTTTTTTTAAATTCTTTTCTTTTCTTTTTTTCTTTTTTTTTTTCTTTCTCCATTTTTGAACCTCTTTTTATTCCCTTCCTCTCCCCTCACGATATGGGATCTCTTCTAATTTGGTTAAAGCATATTTTCCTGGGGTTGTTGCCACCCTTTTAGTATTTTACTTGCTCCTTCATATACTCTTATCTGGATAAAATGACAAGATGGAAAAATTCAACACAAAAAAAAGAACAAGAGGCAGTACCAAAGGCTAGGGACCTAATCAATACAGACATTGGTAATATGTCAGATCTAGAGTTCAGAATGACAATTCTCAAGGTTCTAGCCGGGCTCGAAAAAGGCATGGAAGATATTAGAGAAACCCTCTCGGGAGATATAAAAGCCCTTTCTGGAGAAATAAAAGAACTAAAATCTAACCAAGTTGATATCAAAAAAGCTATTAATGAGATGCAATAAAAAATGGAGGCTCTCACTGCTAGGATAAATGAGGCAGAAGAAAGAATTAGTGATATAGAAGACCAAATGACAGAGAATAAAGAAGCTGAGCAAAAGAGGGACAAACAGCTACTGGACCACGAGGGGAGAATTCGAGAGATAAGTGACACCATAAGACGAAACAACATTAGAATAATTGGGATTCCAGAAGAAGAAGAAAGAGAGAGGGGAGCAGAAGGTATACTGGAGAGAATTATTGGGGAGAATTTCCCCAATATGGCAAAGGGAACGAGCATCAAAATTCAGGAGGTTCAGAGAACGCCCCTCAAAATCAATAAGAATAGGCCCACGCCCCGTCACCTAATAGAAAAATTTACAAGTCTCAGTGACAAAGAGAATATCCTGAAAGCAGCCCGGGAAAAGAAGTCTCTAACATACAATGGTAAAAATATTAGATTGGCAGCTACCTTCTCCACAGAGAGCTGGCAGGCCAGAAAGAGCTGGCATGATATTTTCAGAGCACTGAACGAGAAAAACATGCAGCCAAGAATACTATATCCAGATAGGCTATCGTTGAAAATAGAAGGAGAGATTAAAAGCTTCCAGGACAAACAAAAACTGAAAGAATTTGCAAACACCAAACCAGCTCTACAGAAAATATTGAAAGGGGTCCTCTAAGCAAAGAGAGAGCCTACAAGTGGTAGATCAGAAAGGAACAGAGACCATATACAGTAACAGTCACCTTACAGGCAATACAATGGCACTAAATTCATATCTCTCAATAGTTACCCTGAATGTTAATGGGCTAAATGCCCCTGTCAAAAGACACAGGGTATCAGAATGGATAAAAAACCAAAACCCATCTATATGTTGCCTCCAAGAAACTCATTTTAAGCCCGAAGACACCTCCAGTTTTAAAATAAGGGGGTGGAAAAGAATTTACCATGCTAATGGACATCAGAAGAAAGCAGGAGTGGCAATCCTTATATCAGATCAATTAGATTTTAAGCCAAAGACTATAATAAGAGATGAGGAAGGACACTATATCATACTCAAAGGGTCTGTCCAACAAGAAGATCTAACAATTTTAAATATCTATGCCCCCAACATGGGAGCAGCCAACTATATAAACCAATTAATAATAAAATCAAAGAAACACATCAACAATAATACAATAATAGTAGGGGGCTTTAACACTCCCCTCACTGAAATGGACAGATCATCCAAGCAAAAGATCAGCAAGGAAATAAAGGCCTTAAACACACTGGACCAGATGGACATCACAGATATATTCAGAACATTTCATCCCAAAGCAACAGAATACACATTCTTCTCTAGTGCACATGGAACATTCTCCAGAATAGATCACATCCTCGGTCCTAAATCAGGACTCAACCGGTATCAAAAGATTGGGATCATTCCCTGCATATTTACAGACCACAATGCTCTAAAGCTAGAACTCAACCACAAAAGGAAGTTTGGAAAGAACTCAAATACATGGAGACTAAACAGCATCCTTCTAAAGAATGAATGGGTCAACCGGGAAATTAAAGAAGAATTGAAAAAAATCATGGAAACAAATGATAATGAAAATACAACGGTTCAAAATCTGTGGGACACAACAAAGGCAGTCCTGAGAGGAAAATATATAGTGGCACAAGCCTTTCTCAAGAAACAAGAAAGGTCTCAGGTACACAACCTAACCCTACACCTAAAGGAGCTGGAGAAAGAACAAGAAAGAAACCCTAAGCCCAGCAGGAGAAGAGAAATCATAAAGATCAGAGCAGAAATCAATGAAATAGAAACCAAAAAAACAATAGAACAAATCAACGAAACTAGGAGCTGGTTCTTTGAAAGAATTAATAAAATTGATAAACCCCTGGCCCGACTTATCAAAAAGAAAAGAGAAAGGACCCAAATTCATAAAATCATGAATGAAAGAGGAGAGATCACAATTAACACCAAAGAAATACAAACTACTATAAGAACATACTATGAGCAACTCTACGCCAATAAATTTGACAATCTGGAAGAAATGGATGCATTCCTAGAAACATATAAACTACCACAACTGAACCAGGAAGAAATAGAAAGCCTGAACAGACCCATAACCAGTAAGGAGATTGAAACAGTCATTAAAAATCTCCAAACAAACAAAAGCCCAGGGCCAGATGGCTTCCTGGGGGAATTCTACCAAACATTTAAAGAAGAACTAATTCCTATTCTCCTGAAACTGTTCCAAAAAATAGAAATGGAAGGAAAACTTCCAAACTCATTTTATGAGGCCAGCATCACCTTGATCCCAAAACCAGACAAGGATCCCATCAAAAAAGAGAGCTATAGACCAATATCCTTGATGAACACAGATGCGAAAATACTCAACAAAATACTAGCCAATAGGATTCAACAGTACATTAAAAAGATTATTCACCACGACGAAGTGGGATTTATTCCAGGGCTGCAAGGTTGGTTCAACATCCGCAAATCAGTCAATGTGATACAACACATCAATAAAAGAAAGAACAAGAACCATATGATACTCTCAATAGATGCTGAAAAAGCATTTGACAAAGTACAGCATCCCTTCCTGATCAAAACTCTTCAAAGTGTAGGGATAGAGGGCACATACCTCAATATCATCAAAGCCATCTATGAAAAACCCACCGCAAATATCATTCTCAATGGAGAAGAACTGAAAGCTTTTCCACTAAGGTCAGGAACATGGCAGAGATGTCCATTATCACCACTGCTATTCAACATAGTCCTAGAGGTTTTAGCCTCAGCAATCAGACAACAAAAGGAAACTAAAGGCATCCAAATCGGCAAAGAAGAAGTCAAATTATCATTCTTCGCAGATGATATGATACTATATGTGGAAAACCCAAAAGACTCCACTCCAAAACTGCTAGAACTTATACAGGAATTCAGTAAAGTGTCAGGATATAAAATCAATGCACAGAAATCAGTTGGCTTTCTCTACACCAACAACAAGACAGAAGAAAGATAAATTAAGGAGTCAATCCCATTTACAATTGCACCCAAAACCACAAGATACCTAGGAATAAACCTAACCAAAGAGGCACAGAATCTATACTCAGAAAACTATAAAGTACTCATGAAAGAAATCGAGGAAGACACAGAGAAATGGAAAAATGTTCCTTGCTCCCGGATTGGAAGAATAAATATTGTGAAAATATTAGATGCCACCTAAAGCAATCTACACATTTAATGCAATTCCTATCAAAGTACCATCCATCTTTTTCAAAGAAATGGAACAAATAATTCTAAAATTTATATGGAACCAGAAAAGACCTCGAATAGCCAAAGGGATATTGAAAAAGATATTGAAAAAGAAAGCCAACGTTGGTGGCATCACAATTCCGGATTTCAAGCTCTATTAAAAAGCTGTCATCATCAAGACAGCATGGTATTGGCACAAAAGCAGACACATTTATCAATGGAACAGAATAGAGAGCCCAGAAATAGACCCTCAACTCTATGGTCAACTAATCTTCGACAAAGCAGGAAAGACTGTCCAATGGAAAAAAGACAGCCTCTTCAATAAATGTTGCTGGGAAAATTGGACAGCCACATGCAGAAAAATGAAATTGGACCATTTCCTTACACCACACACAAAAATAGACTCAAAATGGATGAAGCACCTCAATGTGAGAAAGGAATCCATCAAAATCCTTGAGGAGAACACAGGCAGCAACCTCTTCGACCTCAGCCACAGCAACATCTTCCTAGGAACAACGCAAAAGGCAAGGGAAGCAAGGGCAAAGATGAACTATTGGGATTTCATCAAGATGAAAAGCTTTTGCACAGCAAAGGAAACAGTTAACAAAATCAAAAGACAACTGACAGAATGGGAGAAGATATTTGCAAACGACATATCAGATAAAGGACTAGTGTCCAGAATCTATAAAGAACTTAGCAAACTCAACACCCATAGAACAAATAATCCAATCAAGAAATGGGCAGAGGACATGAACAGACATTTCTGCAAAGAAGACATCCAGATGGCCAACAGACACATGAAAAAGTGCTCCATATCACTCGGCATCAGGGAAATACAAATCAAAACCACAATGCAATATCACCTCACACCAGTCAGAATGGCTAAAATCAACAAGTCAGGAAATGACAGATGCTGGCGAGGATGCGGAGAAAGGGGAACCCTCCTACACTCTTGGTGGGAATGCAAGCTGGTGCAGCCACTCTGGAAAACAGCATGGAGGTTCCTCAAAATGTTGAAAATAGAACTTCCCTATGACCCAGCAATTGCACTACTGGGTATTTACCCAAAAGATACAAACGTAGTGATCCAAAGGGGCACGTGCACCCGAATGTTTATAGCAGCAATGTCCACAATAGCCAAACTATGGAAAGAACCAGGATGTCCATCAACAGATGAATGGATCAAGAAGATGTGGTATATATACACAATGGAATACTATGCAGCCATCAAAAGAAATGAAATCTTGCCATTTGCGACAACATGGATGGAACTAGAGCGTATCATGCTTAGCGAAATAAGTCAAGCAGAGAAAGACAACTATCATATGATCTCCCTGATATGAGGAAGTGGTGATGCAACATGGGGGCTTAAGTGGGTAGGAGAAGAATCAATGAAACAAGATGGGATTGGGAGGGAGACAATCCCTAAGTGACTCTTAATCTCCCAAAACAAACTGAGGGTTGCTTGGGGGAGGGGGTTTGGGAGAAGGGGGTGGGATTATGGACATTGGGGAGGGTATGTGCTTTGGTGAGTGCTGTGAAGTGTGTAAACCTGGTGATTCACAGACCTGTACCCCTGGGGATAAAAATATAGGTTTATAAAAAATAAAAAATTAAAAAAAATTTCTACCCCCCAAAAAGTTGGAATTTTAGTTGGGATTGCATTGAACCAATCGATCAATTTGAGTGCAGTTAACTTTTTTACAAACATTAGGCCATCCATTATTGTGGTATATTCCACATATAAAAATACAGTTGACTTTTGCCTTCTAACCTTTTACCCAGTAACCTTCATGTGGTCCCTTCTTTTATGGAATTTTTGTCACGTGTTTGCTGGTTTGATTGCCCTTACATACCTTCAAACAAGAGCTTTTTTTCTTTCTGTGGTTTATCTAGTTATATCTGTTCTCTGTAGGATGTTTGACGTTATTTCATCCAAGCCAGAAGCTTCAATTTATGATTATTTTCTTTTGATGAAAAGAAAAACAAAAGCAAGCAATTGAATTTAGATGGCTAAAAAATTGACATTGTACTAGTCAAGATGGTTAGTTTGCCATTGTTCATCACTTATTTAACAATTTATGTACTTTTTTCCTCATATGTTGTTCTGATAGAGAAATTTGATTATGTTTAAGAATAAGGTTATATTAAAGATACAATTTGTTGCCTTTTAATGTATAAAAAAAGAATATACATGATATCTGTATAGTACAAATTCATATCTACTAAGGGGATGACATCAACACTTATTAAATAATAATATACTCACATTAGGAGAACGGACACTGTGTATCCAAAACAAAAAGCCCTGTTTTGTCAAATAAAAATCATCCACTTATCCAGGGGTCCAGAATACCAAGACAAATGACGAATATAAGTTCCTTCCACACTGAGTGAAGTGAAAACATCAGAGGTTGCTCACTCCATCCAATGGAGGAGGTAAAATCTTCCAAAAAGCCATTCAAGTTGGAGCAGCTTCGAAGATGGTTTTCATCTCCAATTTCTGTGGACTTCTCTGACTTTTAAAATTGTTAAATATGTTAAGAACAAGAAGAAACATTGATGTCCTCTCTCTCCCCATTTTTTCTTTCTGTTTTTCCAGACTAAGTAAGATGAGAGGAGAAATAGACTGCTGTTGTTGGTTTCTAAGCAGTATTGGGGAAAAACTGTGGCAGAGTAAATGATAAAGAAACTTAGTCATGTTTTTTGAAATGTAAATCCAAGTACTCTTAGTGGTCAGTATTCCTCTTAATGACCTAGTGATACTTACCTAAAATGGAACCCAAACTACAACCTCATGAGCACAGAATATTCTAAAATTCCTAATCTGTAGCCCTTCTTTCAGTAATGAAGCTCAATTCTCAACCATCCTCTGTAGGCTGGTTTATACTGTTGTCTCATACTGATTTTATCCATAAACAAATTAGCAGGTAATTTTCATAAAACATGTAGTTAAAGCAGATCTCCTCATGCTGTATTTGTGCAATTAAAAAAATTTCACAAGTTTATATGCAGGATTTTACATTTATTCTTGTCTATTTCTTTCTTCAATGTTGTTGTTTCAAACCATCAAGATAATTTTGAATCCTGGTCCCATCAGCACTAACACTTTATTTGGCTTCTCTCAGTGAGAATCTGAAAAGATGTCTTCATGTGCATTCATTTAGATAAAAAATTACAAAGTGTTGAATAAGATAGGAGCAAGGTGAGAGTCCTACAGTGTGGCACAAAATTCCTTCCTTTAGGTGGTGAATTTTAATCAACCCTCTGCATATTTCATGCAGATCAGGTAGCCAGGAATTCTGCTCTACTCTCATGCAGCCCAAGTTTCAGAGTTTTAGCTATATGAATCAATAAGTTCACATTTTAATGGAGAAGATGTCTAAAATGAAGATGTATGACATAGACAGCATTCTGTAGTATAATATTCCATTCCTAAATATCAGATTTTTTCCTGATTTCTCCTGTATTAATTTTATTTTATGTTTAAAATATTTTGTCATACCCCCTGACCCCAAACTACTTCTTTATCCATTCTCATTACTCTCTGCTCTTTTATCACTTTGAGGCATTCTGAATGGAGTACATAGGTGCAGATGTGCTGGTACATAGATACATAGATGTGCTGATACATAGATATATAACCATGTATATGTATGAGAATTAAGAACCATGCCTTTCAGCATTAAGCTTGAATGATTCTTAACATTTGAATGTTAGCTTTCTAAAGAAACCAAAACAAAGCATTGTTTTTAATCTTCAAAATATTGATCTATAGAAATAGAGAAATTGTTTGATTTCATTTTCTCCCATCCAGATAATAACATGTGGGATTCTATCCTATGGGTGAAGTAGTAAGAAAAGATCAGAGGCAAAGAGATGGCAGGATGCTAGGAATTCTAAATGGTTTTAATAAAATCTTATGATCTATCATATCAAGTGCTTTGAACCAGCATCAGACAAGAAAAAAACAAAAAGATGCGTAAAAGACAAAAGAGTGGTATTGCTTAATAATGGAGGATGAATTTGGTAGGTGGTAGATTCTATTCTATGCTTGAAAGCTGGGGGAGGATAAAGTGAACTTTCCTTTGCAGAAAAGAGAAAATAGCTCTTTTCCAGCCTGCAGGTCTGTGAATGTTCTCAGACTTTGTTGGTTATCTCAGTTCTATGGGTCTGAAGTAGAGCCTTTCTGGGATGTATTGGCAGAGATTCCTTTTTCATACTTTTTTTTCCTAATAAGTACTTTTTTTTTTTTTTTTTTAAATTTGACAGACATAGAGATCACAAGTAGGCAGAGAGGCAGGCAGAGAGAGAGGGGGAAACAGGCTCCCTGTCGAGCAGAGAGCCCGATGTGGGGCTCGATACCAGGACCCTGAGACCATGACCTGAGCAGAAGGCAGAGGCTTAACCCACTGAGCTACCCAGGGGCCCCCTTTTTCATACTTTGAATACCAATTCTGAAAAACCAGTTTGAATCACTACATTAGAGTTCTTGATGATCACTTGCAATGAGGCATCAGAATCAGAGAAATTAAGAGAATGTATAAGGATGTCTAACTATTCTAAAATAGTTATAATTATTTGATGGAAAGAGGCCAGTTATGTAATTATAATATTTTGGGGTTGGAAGAGATCTTCAGATTATTTAGCCTAACTCCTTCATATTTGGAGCTCAATGATATATTTACTTTTGGGAAAGGATTTTTAACTTTAAAGATAATTTGAGTAACAATAAATCTCTTTGTGCCAAGATAAAGACTTAATAAATAATCCATTAGTTCCATTATGATAACAACAATGAAAGTGATTTATTGAGTGCCAGGTACTGTTCATGTTTTTAGCATGTTTAATCCTCACAATCACTATAGGAGATGGGTTTAATTTTTATATCCCATTTTTCTGCTGGAGAAGCAGAGCCACACACAGGTAAGGTAATTTACCTAAAAACTGATTCAAACCTAAGATATCTAGTTCTAGAGCTTACAATACTTCACCAAGATGCTGTCCTGCCTGTCAGGATTGTAGAGAGACAAAGCAACTACAAATCTGAAGTGTAAACTGTTTGTGGGAAGTCAACTAAACTAGTAGCAGTTCTAGATAGATAACATGAAAACTGGATTTGTCAAATTTAAGTGCTATCTCCTATAGGTTTGGAGTATAATAATTTGGTCTATGTCCCAGGTTCCTGGCATGGAATTCTAAAAACCTTGGAATTTCCCAAGTGATAGAAGTGTTTTTGTTATTCATGGGTCCCTTAGGTCACATCTGAGTTTATGCTAATGAAGGGACTCATGGTTAAGGCCATAGATAACTTGAGAATGGGCACTGGTTACTATGTGATTAAAGGGTTGGAACTTAGAGCCAGCCTGACCTCCAGGAAGGGAAAGAGGACTGGAGATTGATTTAAATCACGTGAGCGGTGATTTAATCAATCATACTTGTGTACTCATATACCCTAATAACAACTTTGAACACCAACGCTTAGTTATGCTTCCTGGCTGGTGAACATAGTGATGTGTTTGGGGGGTTGATTTGCCCTGATTCCATGAAGACAGGACACAGGTGCTCTTTTTGGGACTTCCCAGACTTTATCCTATGTATTTTTTTATTTGGTAGTTCCTATTTGGTTGTTATTTGGTTGTATCCTTTATAATAAAACTATAATCATAAGTATAATGCCTTACCTGAGTTCTGTGAGTTATTCTAGTGAATTATCAAACATTAGGGGCTTCTGGGAATGTCTCAGGTTTGTAGCCAGTTGGTCTGCTGTGAGGGCAGTTTTGTTGTAGCCTGGGCCCTTTAACTTGGTGGTTCTGTGTTAACTGCACGTGTTTCATACCAGAATTGAATTGAAGTACACCCACTGGGGTTGAAACAGAATAGGGGTGATTAAGATAAACATTAATCATTACTTCCTCACATTTGATAACAAAGCCAAGACTTTATTATATTAAATATTACAGTCATGGATGTAGACTGGTCTGGAGCACCTCCTGAAGGGTGTACATGTTTGTAAAAGTTCATGGTGTGAGCGTGTATATAAATTTGGAACATTTTAAACCATATATGTGATTATATGCTTTGATTAGAGAGAAAAAAAACTTACCAGGGGTAGAGACGCTGGAATAGTTTCATTGACATTGAATCTTCCTTTTCATCGTAAACATATAAACACAGGCAAGAAGGAGTTTATGATATTGCTGAATTCAGTCCCCTTATTGTGGCACATTGAAGTGCATCAGTTCAGTTTTGACAACTTGTCTAAGGTCACACATCCAGTTAGGGTTAAGTTGGGACTGGACTCTGAGCAGCTTTAAATCAGGATTGGGATTAAGCCTCCATTTTTCCAGTCTAGAGTGCTAGTCACTAAAGGAGAAGTTGTGCCCATATCTTAAACACTTACATATTTGTACTCCTTATGTTAACTGGCAAATAGTATATAAATGAGTTCTTACTGAAAATTTCAACAACACAGAAATTACTAGAATAAACATTAAAATTCTTTTTTCTCATAGCAGTCACAGTTCTCTCTTATAGGAAGCCATTTTTACATTTTGGTGTGTATTCTTCTAAACATTTCCCCATGCATTTACATATACTTTGTGATATATTGGCTTGGTTAAAAGTACTTTTCCAAAAATAAAAAATAAAAAAATAAAAAAAAGAAATATATAAAATAAATTTAAAAATGAAAAAAAAAAGTACTTTTCCATAAAAGACTTCATAAGTACATATTTCTGTTCAGTTTTCTTTTCATGCTTTATGGTAGATATTAGACATATTTCTGTGTCATCGGTTTAGCTCTAATTCATCTTTCTAACCCTTGCATGGAATGTACATGTCCAATTGTGTATACAAAATAAAAAAGAAGACAACATTCACAGCATTTGGCAGAGAAACTAAAGGAGTTTCATTTTTACTTTGTGGCTCTCTCTTACTTTTCTTTTATTACTGTTTGCTTCCTGTGTTGTACTTGTTCTCTGAAATTAAACTTTTTTTCTAAATGTCTTTTGTCTCTTTCTCTTTCCTAAAAAAAATGTATTTATAATAGTTGGCTCTTGCAGCATTTCTAGCTTTAGCTTATTTGAGTACTTCATCATGTAATTATTTGAAATCTAAGTCTAATTCTTTATGTACTCTAATGAGAAGGGGGTTTATCAGCATTAGGATCAGAAATTATTCATGGGTTGCAAAGAAAGAAAAAGAAGAAAATGGTATGTGCCTCACTTATGTGTAATCACTTAAAATGTTTTTCTATGTACTTGAGCTGACATAGCATTAGACCTTCACTGTATTATTTACTAAATGTTCTTAGTACAGATCTACAATATTAAGTGGTTGTTCCCTCTATAAAAAATGAGAAATTAAGGATGGGTTCAGTGACTCAAATGTTCACACTTAAATTTTAATTCTACTTAAGTTTTTTTGATAGAAATTGTCCTCTACTTCTTATTTCCCATGCTTGTTCAGTCTGATGAAGACTGCTTAGAGCTTAGTTACATTAAAAGTGAAAACTTCTTTTTTATTGATTGTGGTAGGTACCACACTACATAAATTATGGTTTCTAAAGTTCATATAATAGATTACATTAATTCTTTTGTTTACAGTTGAAAGACAGACATGTTTCAGATGGTTTGCCAGTAGGTCTCAAAGAGAGGCAGCATTTGCAGTATATAAGTTTGACATGAAATAGGAATAAGCAGAGCATAATAGCAAACATATATATGCTTTTTAATTGGAATTACTTTAGTATAAATGTTTCTGTTATATAGCCCCTTGCTATTAAATATCAGTTGGCTGGTGACTAAATAAATGAGATTCATGTTGTTGATAAAAAGTTTTTGATGTATATAAATCATCACAGTTTTTCTTCCATATGTCAAGATAATCTATTTGAATATATCATGTAATGCTAAGTTCACCATGGCCCAAGTTTTAAACGGTCTGTCATGCCTGACAAGAACAGAAAATAAAGGATAACAGCAAAATTAACAACACAATTAATCAAATTAACTAATAAGGTAGTGCAAATTTCTTCTAAAAGTCTCAAGTTAATATTTCTGGGATTAATAATTTATGGCAGAAAATACTGAAAAAGAATGTATTTTATTTGGGGTATTACTAGATTTGGGACATAAATGAGCAATATATGAAAAGAGGAGGTTTCTTTTTAAGGAATGCTAACATTGAAGTCTTGCAGTTTTTTTTTTTTATTGATTGCTTATATAGGATTATTTTGTTTTATGCCTAATACAATGTGACATATATAGTCATAGAGTGTGACATATACTCAGTCTACATTCAAATTCTTGATTTTGATGTATTAAAACATGTTGAATGATTAATGCCCTAGTGATTTTTTTTAAAGGGAGACAATCTGTCATAGTTGTTAAAAACTGAGACTTTATAATCTTCCACATCTGAGTTTCAAATCCAGTTCTGTCCATGCTATCTCTATGATTTTAGGCTATTTAGTTAAGCTCTCCAAGCTTTAGTTTTCTCATTTATAAAATTGGATAATGATACCTATCCATAGGATTGTTTTGAGGATTAAATTGATATTTAAGAAGTACTTAGTGCCAGAATCTCATCACTATACATTCTTTTCATCTATCCATAAGTTTACGAATCCTTTATTCTACTATTCCCAGTCTATGTTAAATCCCATCCAATGCATTCTTTGTTGCAACTTAAATTTTTTTTAATTTTTAGGATATTCAATTTTTTAAGGTTTCCAGTTCTTTGCTAAAATTCCCATCTGATCTCCCATTTTGTCCTTTTTTTCTCTTTAAATATTCACATTAGTTACTTGAAAATCCAAGTCTGCTTATGACAACATCTTGAATAGTTGTGGATCTGCTTCCTTTGAATTTTTTCTCCCTTGATTATAGGTCACATTTTCAAGCTTCAGCCCATGTCTTGTAGTTTTTATTGTATGCTGGGTATTCTATGCAAAAAGTGAAGCTTGAACTAGATTGTTGTTGTTCACCCCCCCTTCCCCGCCCTTGGAGGATATGCTGTTTCCTTTGTAAGGAAGCTATGGTGAAAGGTTGATATATTTTATTTTAGTAAAGTTGAGCTGGGTCAGTGCTGGTTGATGCTTTAACTAATTTCAGATCATCTCTCTTTAAAAATATGTTATGGATGAATTCAGTTCTACTTCTCAGATAGGACTTTGTGACTTAGGAACTAGAAGTCAGTGATACCTTTCTCTCCTTTTGAGCCCTGCCCTCAGCTCCTACTTAGTAAGTTTGGGGAAGAATTATTGGATAAGGAAGATCAACATTCCATTTGAGACTGTTCTAGGTTTTATACTATCTCTCCAGTTCATACAATCATACAGTTTTGTTTGTTTATTTCTTTGTCCCAACAAAGAAATCCTTGTAGTAGACCAGCTCCTCTATTTGTTTATATCCTCGGATATAAACATATTCCCAGACACGAAAGCAGTCACAATCTTCACTCAACTAAAAAGGGTTCACACTCTTCTCTGAAATTTTGATTTGTGGCTGTTATTCTTTGATGGCTTTAGAGAGAAACATACCTTTTAGTTTAGTTGGTGTTTTCTTGTTAAGGCAAGAGCAATATTCTTTTATGCTTTCCTATGCTCTAAGTGGAAGTGGAGTTATAGAATTTAGTTTGATACCTTTCATAATAATAAGTTGATATAAGTCCTTCATTAAAGGTCCTTGGACAATACTTACATTTAGGGTGATAATGAAATCAGTGTAAGACAGACTGGCGAGTATTATCCCTGGTGGGAGGATTGACATATTTTAAAATAGCACTGTTAATGATGAAAAACACGAGTATAAAAGATAGGTTGACTCTGAAAGTCTCATAAAATAATGAATGAGATAAAGATGTTCAACTTTGCATTTCAAATGAAAGTATAACCAATACAACTCTCATTGTAAGTGGCATTAGCAATATCAAGTTCAAAGGAACAGACATTTTCCCCCTATAACCTGTTAGCTGCCTAGTATTTGAGAGAAGTCCTGCCATGAACCTTTATTTCTTATATTTACTATCTTTTGATTAGCTATACTCTAAACCGAGAGACCTTCCTGTTTGACTGGCTGAGGCTCTGCTCCTGAAAATTCTATTAGTCCGCATTGTGTAAAATGAGTGCTCTGGCAGAAAAATAGAGGCTCAGCTTCCTTTATAGATCTTATTCACAATGGGAGGCAGAGGCTGCGATCCCTATTCTGCTGGCAGATCAGTGATATAAATCAGGCTCTTTCATTTCAGTCAACTTTACCTACAGTGAATAAAATCCAGGTCTTTAAATAACATATGGCTGTGCTGTGGTTTCATTGCTCTGACAGAACGTGATCTAAACTGTCAGTTCCTAATCTAAGGAAAGATAGGGAACACGAAGAGGAAATGACAGTGAAGTATTTCATTTATTTTGGGAAGAAAAGAAGATGTAATGCTCTGGTAAACAAATGAATAAATAACTGTAATTGGGGGTTGATTTTAGAGTCTTTGCCAATCTGATCTTACCTGGAATCTTTGTAGCTCATTGAATTTTGGTGTCTTTATCCTGAACTTCAAGATATTCACCAGGAGAATGTAACGCCTTTTGCTGTTGTTGTTGAACATTTACATTCATGACAGATACTGTAAGACAGACATTTGATTCTGACCTCACCCTAAAGAGTAAATTTCTGAATCTATGCTTTGAAAACATGTACTATATCTCCAAAAGAGAAACAAATAAGAGCAACAACTGTCTGATACCATTATACTAACTTTATGTACTTACTAAGTGCCGTGCCCTATAGTACACAGATCAAGTAGTTAAGAAAATGCTGAATGGGCATACATGAACATACAAGACAAGAAAAAATTTCCGGTTGAAATAGTACTTTTTGAGGACAAATCTAAGTACTTTGATAAAAGGGACCGCTGAAATACGATTCCATAGATAGGCAGATTTTAGATCTCCAAAAAGAGATAAAAGACACTTTTAGTGCCAAAAGTCCTGGTGTGTGTGTGTTTGTTTACATGAGACACAAATCATGAAGTTATCCCTAAATTCTAAAAGCTTTCTAAAAAATTCTAAAGAACTTTTTGGATGTAATTCCGAGAATGTTTATTTACAATTTTACTGGGTGTTTCATTTTGTACTTTCTCTATACTTATTTCCCCAATGTTTTAGAACTGCATTCATCTTTCAGATTCTCTGCTGCTGTGGCTAGAGAAACACAGGGTCTTTGATAGCTGTATACTTAGAAATTTAAATGTAAACCTAGGAAAATTTCTCCTCTGCAAGAGGGAGGGAGGTCATGGAAAACATTTTGGACCCCGGAAAATGGACAAAGGTAGTCTTTTCTAAGTAGAGAAATTCAAATGAGTAATTCTGAGTTGGTACCTTATATTTGTCCCTTAGGATCAACTTTCTACTTTTCCACACCCTGTTGTCTGTCTCAGGAGGCTGACCTGTATGGCTATCCATTCCATTTGTCTTCAGATGGGTTTGGTCATTGGGGGGACCTGGTAAAAGATCAGAAGGAGGGAGAAGAGGGCTGAACGGATATTTCCTGTCCCCAGATTCCTTACTGTGAGGTTGACTCAGTCCTTCTCAACAGAAGTCTCTGGTCCTTTCAAGGGATTTTTCTCTACTTGACTTTCTCCCTCTTGATTCCAATAACACTGCTTCCCTGGCATAGGGATAAGTCATAGTCAGGATATTAGCAGCCCTCGGTGACTCCCCTGTATATTGTGGTTCCCTGGTAGCATTGCCTTTATAATTAATTCCTTTGTAAATAAACTCTTTTCAAATTAACATATTTCAAGTGTGCTGCCTGTTTCCTGTTGGGTCTGGTAAAAATTCTGTTAATCCACAAGAAAGCAAAGTTATTAAGGATCTGTATATTAAGTGCACAATGTTGTTAAATTTATACTGCACCAGTGTTTAATACTTAACTTCACAAAAAAGCAAAGAACAATGTTTTTTTCTATCACCTAGAAGAATATTAAGGCAAGACTATTCAGATTTCAAAGACCATGTAACTATCATGCTTTTATAAATTCATTTTTAAGAAAAATAAAATTTTGTTTATGCAACCAAAAGCTTGATACCAAAAGTTTGGTACCTTTTTCCTTCATGGAGGTTTGTCTATTTTCAAATCTTTCTTTATTTCTATGAAAAGATACCTTAGAAAAAGCTAACTTACTTATTTCATGAAATACAATTTTGATTTGAACGGAAATAATGATTTTGCATGATATTTTAGGAAGACTTTTGACAGCAGGGTCTGCTGAACCATGGGACTATTAAATTAGAGAGGGTGGAATTTAATTTCTGATGGGGATGATAGTGAACAAAGTATACAGTTTTTACTCCTGAAGTTGACTTAATAGGCTCAGAGCTACAAAAATATGAAGTGGCTTTTTTTTCCCAAATGATCGTCTTCCTCGATATATAGGAGTTACCTAAGAGCAATATGCCAATTTTTAAAAAGATTTTATTTGTTTATTTGAGAGAGCAAGAGAGAGTAAGAGAGCAGAAACAGGAGAGGCAGCAGAAGGAGAGGGAGAAGCAGGGAGCTGTGTGGGTTTCAGTGCCAAGACCCGGGGATCATGACCTGAGCTGAAGGCAGTCACTTAACTGACTGAGCCACCCAGGCACCCCCCAATATGCCAATTTTATATTTACTATTTATTTATTATTTTTATTCATGTGTCATGTATTATTAGCCCCAGGGGTACAGGTCTGTGACTCTCCAGGTTTACACACTTCACAGCACTCACCATAGCACATACCCTCCCCAATGTCCATACCCCACCACCCTCTCCCAAAGTCCTTTCCTCCCAGCAACCCTCAGTTTGTTTTGTGAGATTAAGAGTCTCTTATGGTTTGTCTCCCTCCTGATCCCATCTTGTTTCATTTTTTTCTTTCCCTACCCCAAATATTTATATTTTTTAAAGATTTTAAAAAATTTATTTATTTGACAGAGAGAGAGAGACAGTAAGAACAGGAACACAAGCAGGGGGAGTGGATGAAGCAAGCTCCCCACCGAGCAGGGAGCCTGATGCGAAGCTCAATCCCAGGACCCTGGGATCATGACCTGAGCCAAAGGCAGATGCTTAATGACTGAGCCACCCAGGTGCCCCATCAATGTGCCAATGTGTAGTATTTCTTAAGCATCTAACATATGCTGGAGCATGTAAATGGAGACGATGGTAAATACCACAGCATAGTCCACAATTTCTTGCAGATTATAGACTAGCAAAAAAGACAAATATGGCATTTTTAGTATGATGAATATTATAAAAGAAGCATGAGAAAAATCTAGGCTCTTATCTGGAGGGAAGCCAGATAACCTAGTTATCCAAGTTAGAAACCTGACAGCCATTCTTGAATTTTGACCCGCAACAATTGATCACCAGATTGTACCTATTTTGTATCTTACACCTGTTCCCATTTCTGCATCATTAAGAATATTGCCCTAGTTGAAGTCCTCATTATTTCTCTCCAGGTGTCCTGCACCTATGCCTGCTTCCAGTCTTATCCTTCAAAACTACATTCACATTGTCATCAGAGTATTCTGTTTATAAAGTGAAGCTATAAAAAATTCCTCAATGGCTTTCCAACCTACGAAAGATAAGACACTGTTCTTCAGTTTGGTGTATGGGGGTCTCCATGACCTGGACTCTGCATCTACCTTCTACTGCATCCCTCTCCTTGAAGGACAGGCACTAAATAATGAATGAGTGAGTTACAGACATTTAAAATGATTTCATTTAACAGAGATGAATATATAAAGATGTTTTATTAAACTGCACAGAGATGTAGGGAATGATTCTGTGATAGTTAAGCTCTCCCTCCCTCCCAAATAACTTCATTCATTCATTCATTTGAAATTGATTTAATACATGCATATGTTGGGCTCCAAAGGGATCTCTAAGAAACATCCCCTGATATGAATGGCATTTGCAATTTCCCTGGCAAGATATTGCCCAATTAGGCATTAATTCAAGGCCACATTTGTAGTTTGAAAGCACTTGCTGAAGAAATTCATAGAGGGAGAAAATTCCTTGTGGGGCAGAGGCTGAGCTAGACTGGAAGTGTGAGTGCTGCCCTGTGGGTAGCTCTGTTTTTGGTGGAATTTGCCACATTTGGCAACTCTTTGGAAAACAAGGAGTTTTCAAGCAGAACTTTACCAGACCTCTGTAGAGCTCAGAACTCTCACTTCTGATGTCTGAAATGTAGAAAAGCAGCTGATGAACTAATCATGCTCTGCTGGCATCCTTTAGAGATGGAACTGGGACCACTACCCTACCTCTCCTCAGTTTCTTCAGTGTGCCCTTATCTCTGAGAAATGTCCAGGACTTGAGTGTAGGCTGGGGAAATGATGAGGCACTGTTATTTAGTAGACTCCCAGACACCCTGGCGAGAGGTTAAGATAAATCATTGAACATGTATCGAACAGAGTTAAGTCTGCTTTGTTTTTTGTGGTTGGCAGTTGAATATGTGAACTCAAACCTTCCTTTTGCTTTGACTTGGAAATTATGCTACAAGATATACTTCTTGGACAAGTTACATGATAGCTTTTCATTGCCACTTCAGTGAAAGGAATCTGGCACATATCTGATAATTCCTTTTCCCCTTTGTAACTCCTTTCCAATTGTGATGTGTTCTTAAAGAGCCAAGGAAAGCATCAATCCACATAAGGATTATATATAAACCCAAATATTCATGCATTTATTTTGTAGCGAACCTATCCCTGGAATCTTCTGTGTAGTTAACAGTCTAGGGTTTTGGTCAAAGTTTTTTTTTTTTTTTTTTTTCCTTTTTATGACTGCAAGTTTTATTGATACCCATTACTGAAATTATGTTTTAACAGTGGGATAAAAAAAGGTATTCTTTTGGGGCACCTGGGTGGCTCAGTGGGTTAAGCCGCTGCCTTCGGCTCAGGTCATGATCTCAGGGTGCTGGGATTAAGTCCCGCATTGGGATCTCTGCTCAGCAGGGAGCCTGCTTCTCTCTCACTCTCTCTGTCTGCCTCTCTGCCTGTTTGTGATCTCTCTCTGTCAAATAAATAAATAAAATCTTTAAAAACAAAAAAGTATTTCTTTTGGTTTTGGAGAGAGTAACCTACTTGTAAAAATAGTTAAAAATCAGTTTCTCTCAATCTTAGTTTCTGATCTGAAAGAGAAGGAACCTTAGCACAGGGATTTCTTGGTGATTTCAATGAAAATTAAAGTTCATAGGGTGGCTCAAAGATTGCCATCAATAAAATAGTATTAGGATTTCAGAAGAAGCATATCATTGAGAACTCAGCTTCTCTAAAAGATCTTAATAGGCCTAGTTCATAGCCTTTGAAAAGGGTCACAAATGTCACATAAGAAGTAATGAACAGAACCTGATTGCTTTTGCCATTTCCTTTGTTTTAAAGTCTGTGACTTATTTCTATTTACTAGGTTTTTTTTTTTTTTTTAAATTTATTTATTTATTTATTTGACAGAGAGAGAGATCACAAGTAGGCAGAGAGGCAGGCAGAGAGAGAGAGAGAGAGAGGAGGAAGCCAGGCTCTCTGCTCAGCTCCCTGCTGAGCAGAGAGCCCGATGCGGGACTCGATCCCAGGACCCTGAGATCATGACCTGAGCCGAAGGCAGCGGCTTAACCCACTGAGCCACCCAGGCGCCCCTATTTACTAGGTTTTTTTTAGTGATAAGTATTATACTGTAACTGCTAAGCCTCATATCTTTATTGAAAAAAGTCTATTAATTTCACAAAATAGTGTTATATGTCTGTGGATATGCTTGTAAGCATTTTAGGGGTAGAATTTGTTATACTGATAATAGCTAATATTTGAGAAATGTTTACTTTGTGTCCAGTACCACCTTAAATATTATATGTAACAATTCATCACTCCTCAGAATAATCTTATGAAATAGATACTATTAGTATTCATTTAACAGTTTAGGAAACTAAGGCACAGAGAATTTAATTAACTTGCCTAAATTCTTTTAGATAGTTAATTGTATTTCTGGGATTTGAACCCAGATAATCTGACTTTAGTAGGATCAATGCTTTAAGGTCACACTGTGTTGCTGCTTCATAGAAGATTTAAACTGGTTTGCCACTGTAGAATGATCAGGTGATTTGAAAAGTCATGGAAATTCTTAAATCCACAGAAAATGACATCTTTTTGGAACCTTATTTTGACATTTGAAATTAATTTATCACTTACTGAGAAACTGTGTGTGTCTCTATGTGTGTATAATTTAGGAGGAGAGAACTGAATATTCCAGTTTTTGTGAGTGCTTTCAGAGTGTTCAGTAGTAAGATGTGATTAGAAATTGCAAAAGATGGGTAAGCAAGGAGAGGAGGAATAGGAAAGATGTTGCATTGGAAAGATAATTTACACAGTTACGATGTCTTCACAGTGAGGTGAGTTTGGTCCATCATGTGTTCTGTGGCCACACTAGGCCATATGAAGGCTCTAGTTAATTTTTCTTTTCTTTCATTATTATTTTCTAAAAATATTTAATTTATTTGATAGAGAGAGAGAACCAGCAGGAAAATGGCAGGCAGAGGGAGAGAGAGAAGCAGGCTCCCGGCTGAGCAAGGAGCTAGATGCGGGGCTCTATCTCAGGACCCGGGGAACACAACTCAAGCCAAAGGCAGATGCTTAACTGACTGGGCCACCCAGGTGCTCTCCAATTAATCTTTCAAGGCTAGAGTAAGATGGCATTTCTAAGGAGTGAATGATGTGTAGATGTTGGCATTTGATAGATTGTTCCAGATGCTGCTTATGGAGCAGATTGCAACTGGAGATAGCAGTAATAGCCTAGCTAAGAGGCTGTCATTTTTTCCGGATGGAAAAACAATGCTTCAAGAGGTGCTGTGGAAAAGATATGTCAGATTAATATGGTGAAAAAATTGGAGGTGCTAGTGTGTTATAAGAGAATGAAGGGATTCTAAAATTTAATTTGAGGATGAAATATTTCACATATGGGGCTTGAGTGGCTTAGTTGGTTAAGTGTCTGGCTCTTAATTTTGGCTCAGGCCATGATCTTAAGGTTATGAGTTTGAGCCCTGCATGGGGCTCCATGCTCAGCTGAGTCTGCTTGTGCCTCCCCCACCCCCTCAGACCTTCCCTCTGCACATTCCCCCCATAAATAAATAAATAAAATCTTAAAAAATATTTCACATATTGTCAGCATATTAAAATAGAGACATCCAATAGACATCTGGACACAGGGAGTAGACTGACTGGAGATTTGGTTATCAGGATGGATGTAGCATCTTTTATTCAGATCATTGCATGGCCTCTGGGCTGGTCTTGCTGTTTCCCCTCTTGTCACTCTCTGGTTCCTTTTCCACACAACAGCTAAAGTGATCTTTTAAGAAACTAATTGGAACATATTGCTTCCTACTTAAATTTCTTTAATATACTGTTTTCAAATAGGGAGAAAATGGATGTTTAGAAAGCATTTTTGAAGGGAGAGGCCATGTTTTGAGCTGTCACAGTGAAAGTAGGACTTAGTTGGCCTAAGTCAGGAATTCTCAATATCCTGAACTATTGCAATCCTTAAGTATTTATATGCTGACAGTCATATGCTTTCATTATAAATTATTATTTCCCTTTCTTAGTACCATTTAGATATTATATTGGGTTTCTAAAAAAGATTATATATAGGTAAGATATATAATATCTATGGAATTCATTTCAAGATAAGGGATTTTTATAAAATATTTCTTAGATAATATTTTTTAATTTTTCGTTCATCACTGAAGGAAAATAAGGAAGAAATTATAAGTATTAGTTCAAAAGAATATATTGAGATTTGGAGGGACATTCTAAACATAGATAAGTCTAAATTTAAACACAGTTATTTTTAAGCCTTAAGTTCATCTCATTATCACTAACAAGAATGAATACAGTGCCAGGTACCATCCTGAAGTAAACTTGAATTAAGAACACAAGGGCTGTCATCCTGGGTCAGGCCTGGACCACACAACCTGGAATGCTGTCTCAGAAAATGGCACAGAGAGGGCAGGTTAGAAATGAACTAAGTGATAACTCTTGACATATGTGTAGATGTCAAGTTGTACCATTACTACTTTCCCTTGGTAACTTATAATAAGTGTGCCATTAATAAATTCATTCTGAGCTGTTTCTGAATCTACTTATATTTTTGTTCTATAATAAATTTTGGGAGAGTGAACTTTGTAAGTTACCTCCAACTGTCCTAAACAACGTGTTCTCAAGCTATGAGACATGCTTCCTAGGATAAGTTCTCCAGAATTTAGTGAGTTGCAGAAATTAACAAGAACAGGGGCTCCCCATCCACTGTACACTGATCTATCCAGTTACAGTATAAAATGAGTTCTTTGGTGAAATATACTTGGAAAACACTTGATATTATACCCTTTTCTAGGAGAATCATGGGTTATGTTAGCATACTGAAAATCCTTGGAAGGAAAGGAAAAGTGATCACGAAAGCTCTCTATGTGCAATACCTGGCAGAACTAGTATTCCAAGGGAAACCTGTCCTAGTAATTTAGGAACTGTTGGAACGTTTTGTATCTGTAGACTGACTAAGGGAAGGTTGTTGGATGATGATAAGTAGAGCATTTTCCATTCTCCTAACCCATTTCTAGTACAGATTGTGGACTGTGAGTATTGGGACAGTCTGCCAGCTATCTTAATGATTTCCATCACCAATATCAGTAACCAACAAACAAAGATAGCAAACTCTTTGAAAGAATATGGGATTTGGAATGATGAGATGTAAGTTGAAATTTCTGTTCCATTATTACTTGCATCTGTGTGATCTTGGGAGGGTCATTTGGTTCTCTCAGTTTCCTCATGTATAAAATTGGGATAATAGTAATAGCTCTATATTACCAAAATTACTCTAAATTATATTTGTTGCTATGTGTAGAAAGTTGGCACAGTGTATTGATGATTTTTTACTTGTTTAAAGTGTTAAATAAATTTTAAATGAGAATGAGTCCTGGTGTTCTAATTAGTGGATCAAATTATTAAACATGTGATAGGTGACTCTTTGGTTTAAAGAGAAAATCATCTTTTGCGTATACGTATATAGGAAAGAGAAATCCAACTCTTCTGCCAAAAAGAAAAGAAAAAAAACCTATAGGGGTTAATAGCTGTTCGCTCTTTCACTGCCCCAGGTGCAAATATCAGCCCATTAAATAGGTAACGCAGCTGGTCCAATTTAGTGCTCAGCACCCGTCTCTATCTCTGCTCTGCTGGAACTCACAACACAGAGCATCTTCTGAAAAACTGGTTTTAATACCTTGCTAAGATAATATTCCCAAGATATTAGGTACACAAATAGATAACATTTTTCATCATTTCTTTTTACAGCAAACATGATTTCAACCTGGCTTTTGGTAAACTGTCTTTTAACTTTCTTTAAAGAAACAACCAAAGAGGATACATACAAAACTCAGATTTTCCCTCTCCAAATCCGAAAGAGGAGACAAAACCATAGTGCTCTTTCTAGACTCAAGAGCCAGGAATAGTTGAAGAAATATATTGGCTCCTGCTACAGGTAATTTAAGAAAATATTTTTATGTTCTGCATATATAATGGACGTGTAATTAAGAATCAGTTCATAAGGCAACACATATCAGCAGGGGCTTTTCCATTTCCAAACAAAAATGATTTGTATCCATTTGCACTTAGAACATAAATATGTGTCATTGACTGCTGCTCAGAGATAGGGGGTATGACAGCATCAAAAAAATGATGAGATGATGCACCTCTTGGAGGATGGATTCCATTGCTATGGAGCATGCTCAGGGTACAGTCCTGTGCTTTTATGCAAAAAGCAAGTTGCCCCTACTTTGTGGAAGCTGGATTTGAATTAAGTCTGTAGAAGTAAATCCAGGCGAGAACCTTGGGTACTATGAACGACCACCTTAGGGAGAAGTATTAGGGATGGAAGAAAGGAAAACTTTACTTTCTCTGATAGTGTTGTTGTTATTGTTATTGTTGTTGTTGTTGTTGTGAGTGGTGTTTGCATGTGTGTGTGTGTGTGAGAGAGAGAGAATGTGCAAAAAATAAAATATGTGTTTTGGACCCTAAAGTCATGCCAAACCTGTTAAAGATCAAAGGAAGAAGTATAGTAGAACAAATATCAATAGTTCAGAAGTACTTGGTGCAGCAGGTAAAGTTCATGTTGACGGGGGAAGGATTAAGGCTACGAGGACTGCGGTGGACAATGAGGTAATGAACATGTATACCTCCTAAAGGCATTCAAAGTACATTTCTTTTTTGAAACCACCATACAGCCCAAACAAAACAGCTGTATGGGCTCAAATCCATGTCTGGAACTGGCACCCAGTTTATAAGCTCTGTTCAGTTCCTATTAACCAGGCAAACTAGTAAGTTTCGTGTTATTTAACACCTGAAAATCTCATTTTCCTTATATCTGAAATGGGAATAATAACAGTACTTACTTTATGAGATTACTGTGAGGGTATTACAATAATGTATAAATGTAATGTGCTTATTAATTTTTATAAAAATTTATTTGAGAGAGAGAAAGGGAGCAAGTGGGGGGAGGAGCAGAGGAAGAGAGGGACAGTCTCCAATAGACTCCATACCGAGCACAGAGCCTGTTGCAGAGTTCGATCCCATGACCCTAAGATCATGACCTGAGCCAAAACCAAGAGTCCGATGCTTAACCATAAGCCACTCAGGTATCCCTGTAATATGCTTGTAAACAGGATGACTGGCAGCTAGTAAACACTTAATAAATATTAGTTGTACACACACACACACACACACGCAAATATATATATATATATATATATATATATATATATATATATATATATATATATACAGATGATCATATCCTCCTTTTAAATAGCCATATGGGAATGCTATACACTTCTATAAGAATGCCTGTGGAATATTCTTTTGAGGTGGTAATTGGTGGTAGCAATTGTTTTCTTTCAGAGTAGAGCAGTTTAGGGTTTGGAAAATATCATGAGTCCTTTGAAATAAAGACTGATATATAAGACAAATGATAAAATTGGACCTTATGATTTTGGGGCAAAAATGTGCAAATAAAAGGGAATACGAATTTAGGGATAAAAGGATGTGTAGAGATGGGAATTCAGAGAGAATGGGTCATAATTTTTTGGGTTTTAGCTTCCTGATATTCTTTTCCAGCACATCATCTCAACATTAAAATGTTGGAGAGCTCTGGGGCTGAGTAATTGAGCATCTTCTTGGTCTATCCGCACTCTCCGTAGGTGATCTGATCTAGTTTATGGCTTTAAATATCTGTTTGCTTAACTCCTACTAAATTTATATCTTCAGCTAGGCTCTTCCTCTGTACTCTAAACTTATGTACCCAGTGACACCTCCACACAGATGTCAAATGAACTCTTCAAAGAACAGAGCTCTTCGGATTCACTCTCTCCTTTTCAAACCCGTGTCTTCAGTATTCTTCCTTGTCTCAGCTAATGGCAACTCTGTTCTTCCAGTTGTTCAGTCAAAACTTTGTGTCATACTTGACATCTTTCTTTTTCTCATACCTCATATCTGGTTCATCAGCAAATTCTGCCCACTTTACCACCTCCAGTTCTATCATCCTGGCCCAAACCGCCATCATCTGTCCCCTGGATTATTACAATAATTTTTCCTTCTCTTACTTTTGTTCTCTTCCTAACCCAGTGATTCTGTTATAATGTAAATCTGGTCATGTTGCTTCTCTATGGCTTCCTATGAGACTCTGTTCCTGTCTGTACTATGACCTGCAAAGCTACTATGATCTATAAACTTGTTTTCTGTTGAACTTCTTGGACTCCATTGACTCTTTTGTCAAGTTGGGAGGGGATTAGGGACAGCATAAATCTCTTAAGAAATTCTGGAAGTAAGGTTCCCAGGACTTTATTGGGAAAGGGTAATTTTTTACTGCCTAATAACATCTCAGTCATGAGACCCTTTGGGTGTATATCAGTGGTCCTATGCTTAGGGATGATTGCCAGCATGTATCTTGAGGAGTAGAGATAAAGGAAATTTCCAAAGGAATTTTATATGTTCAAGTAGACTTACAGGATCCTGAGGGTGGGGCTAAGACTGCCTTTTGCCCTCAGCAAAGTATTAACATTGAGGCAGTTAAGTCCCTAGAGGAATGCCACTCTGCCTGTTTCAAGGACTTGTCAATGGGCTGTAAATAGTAGGGAAAGGTAATCATTTTTCTTCTGACTTTGTTTCCCACAACAGAATCACTTCCATCTCTGGGGTTATGTGACTTTAATCTACTAAAGAAGATGCGTATAACAATAAAGACCTATGCTCTATTTCAGAACTTCTTACAACTTTCTGAGATAGCCAGAAAATGTGCATTTCTGTGTCTCTCCTTTTGAAGTTTACCACTAATAATCTTTGTCTTTGAGGGAGGACCAAAGCTAGACAGTGGAATGAAGAAGAGATAATTCCCCAGTGTTCGTCTTCAGTTATTCTCTGTTAACTGGCTTAACACATTCCCTCCCAGGCTGGTACTTACTTTGTCCTACTTGCAATAATGTTGATGCTATAATAACAAGTTACATTTTTTCCTAAGTATTTCTACATGTATTGATTGCCATCACAACATCACCATCCAGAAGTTGGGTCAAGTTTTGTTAACATTTCCATTTACAGAAGCTAGAAGCTGAGAACCAGAGGGCGATTAATTGGCACTATCACAGAGAAAGTCAAGGCCAGAAGTTTATAACAAGAATGTTCATTTTCCACTAATAGAGTGCTGCCGTAAAGAAGCTAAAGTTAAAACTGGTAGCATTCTTGCCATCTGCAGTCCGGAATGGAGGGTTATTTAGAAACTTACATACATGTTTCTGCAAATCATGGAGTGTCAGCATTGCCACAAAATTTTGAGGGAGGCTAACAGATTTTTCAGTGCTATGTGGAGTGGAAAGAGCAAAACCTCTTTACTCTGATAAGTACACTTTCTCTTCTCTCTCTTTTTTCTCTTTCCTCTCTTTTTTGTTTTTTTTTTTAGATTTTATTTATTTATTTGATTGAGAGGGAACACAAGCAGGGGAGCAGCAGGCAGAGGGAAAGGGAGAAACAGTCTCCTCTCTAAGCAGGGAGCCTGATGCAGGGCTCATTCCCAGGACCCTGAGATCACGACCTGAGCCAAAGGCAAGACACTTAACCGACTGAGCCACCCAGGCGCCCCATCTCTTTGGTCTACTTAAAGTATGTGAAGATAATGATCCTCCCTAGGCAGTTTACCAGAGCAGCATTAGAATTCTGTCTTCTGAATTTCTTGTAAACAAAAAGTGAATATATGGAAGAAAATATGCTTCATCATTAAATGACCTAATATATTCCTTAGTTGAGAGCAGAAGTTGGCAATGACGGATATAACTATACAAATAATTACTAACCAGTGCAGAGTTTTCAAAGATAAGAATCTAAAATCACATTGGAAACTAGGAAATTTATTATAGCATAGAAAACATAAATAAAATATAAAGGCTTAGTCATCCAGGCTCAGTATTTAGAACATAGTTGAGTTCAAAATCAATTATCTCACTGAGACTAATTTGAATTAAACCCATCCTGGGTAAATTTATCTTTTGGTAGGACTTAGAGACACTTGGTCTCTAAGCCCCCCTACTACTGTACAGAGTTCCCAGATTGATTGTGTGAAAACTACAAGGTTAAACTGTGTCTCTTCCTGGAAAAGCTGACAAGTGGTTTCTAAAAGTTGGACTCCTTATTTATTTACAATATAATAATTTTTTATAACAAGGTCAAATATGTCACACTGAAGAAAAAGTTGAGAAAACTGAGTGTAATGAGTATAATTTACACAGTATTATCTTTGAGTTTTTACTTTTGAAGATGGAATGCTTGAGATATGGGGTGTCAAGGGCATATGCATTGGAGGTCTGTTTATAGCTGGAGGCCTAATATCATGAACACTCTCACTCGCAAGGGAACAGATTAAACCTTCCTCTTGACCTCTCCACACCAGAGAGAATGCAGCTATCAGATGGAGATTTAAACACATGAAGTTTGTATTAGTGCTGCCTAGACCAGTAAGTAGATAAAAGCTATTCCAAGAGTTAAAAAGTAGAGCAGCCTGCAAGCATTTTGTTAAGCATATTACTATGAAACAAAACTTCAGTATAAATCAATAGGTAAAGAAGAACTCTGAATAACTTCATATGCCAAGACTGATCCTACTGAAAGGCAGTAGCATCTGTCCCAAGGCAACAAACCTCAGAGATATTCAGCATATCTGGGGCTACCCAGGAAGATGTCTCCAGATGAAGCAACTAAGGCTCTGCTCTTAGTCATACTAACGATATGTGCTTGCCAGAATATTCAGAGGACCTGAAAGTCAGTTTCACAATATTAGTGCTTATTATTTATATTTGTTTGTTTGTTTGTTTTGTCTTTGAGTGTGGATTGAGTCATTCACAATGAGTACTTTTGGCCTACTCATGGTCCTTAGTTAAAAGAACCTCTCTAGTGATTATTACATTTAGATATCTGAATTGAGTGGACCCTGAATGTTACTGACAATGGTGGAGATTCTGACATTCAATGAATGCTGTATTTGTTGGGCTGATTTCTGTTTTCAGTAGCAATTTGTAGCTCAAATCCTTTGAGAGATACTGGTTGGAGTCCTTCCTTCCATACATTGCTTCTGAAATGAGATGCTCTTCATAACCTTAGGTTTAATTGTAATCTTGGATACATAATGCACAAAAGGATTTATGAACAGTTTTTAAAGAAATTTTTAAAATTTATTTTTAAAAGTTTTTTTTTTTTTTTTTTTTTTTTTTTTTAAATTTAAGAGAGAGAGAGAAAACACAAGCTGGGGTGGAGAGGGGCAGCGGGAGAGAGAGAGGCACATTCCCAGCTGAGCAGGGAACTCAATATGGGACTCAATCCCGGGACCCTGAGATGATGACTTGAGCCGAAGGCAGACACTTAACTGACTGAGCTACTCAGGCATCCCTTATGAACATTCTTATAAACATTTTAATATTCTTATAAGGGTAGTTTTCCTGAAGCTGTAAAGATACAGATTAATCTGTCTCTCTAGTGTGTGCACACACACAAGAAAGAAAATGAACTCTTTTGGACAGGAGACCAGGGTAGCACTCAAACTCATATGCCAGAGAACCTATTCACAAATCTTCTCTTCTCTTTATCAAGACCTAACTTAAACTACTCACTGTCCAGTGGGTAACACAAATCTCACTGTGGTGTTCATCCACATAAAATCTTTAGTAACTCTTCATCACCTTTGGGATACAGCTCAAAGTCCATCCTGAACATACATCCTAGACTTCATCTTCTGCTATTCCTGCCTCACATTTTATGCTTTAGTGGCAGCACACTGCTTCTGGTTCCTTGCACAGGTCACAGTTTATGGCTTCCTTTTGTTGGCTCATCCTCTTCCCTTTAGAATATCTTCATCTCATTTTCTCCTGACTATTCAAATTAGTGCTTAGTAATATCTCTTTTAGTAAGCCCTTCAAGATGCTTTCTCAACTCTGTTCTTTCTCACCTCCATCAGCCCCAATGTTCTCAACTGGGTGGGTGAGGTGGCCCTCTGAATTCCCACTGCACTCAATGCAGATCACTGTGGAACACATTTTATTTGTTTTTTTGTCTGTCTCCTCTAACGGACTCCCAGCTTTCTTGAAGGCAGAGTCTTTTTATTTCTTATTAGCCTTTGGGTTTCCCATTGTCTAACTCAATGCTTGATATATTGGAGCTGAAATAAGTTTTAGCTATTTATTTAACTGAAATATTATCATTCAAAAAAAATAGTAGTCTTAAGAAGTCCAACAGAGGGTGTCTGGGTGGCTCAGTTGGTTAAGAGACTGTCTTCAGCTCAGGTCATGATCCTGAGTCCTGGGATTGAGTCCCACCTTGGGCTCCCTGCTTATCAGGGAGTCTGCTTCTCCAGCTGACCTCTCTCCTCTCATGCTCTCTCTCTCTCTCATTTTCTCTCTGTCAAATAAACAAATAAAATCTTAAAAAAAAAAAAAAAAAGAAAAGTCCAACAGAGCTTGTTATGACAGAACACATATTCTAGTCTAATGTTGTAGTCTGGCAAGAGTGATAACTTTGATTTGGTATAGTTTCCATTCATGTGGGTATGGATGAATCTTGTGTTTTTGTTGTTGTTGTTGTTGTTTTAAATAATCCATTTAGCCATGTGTCTTTTTTTTTTTTTTTAAGATTTTATTTATTTGACAGAGAGATCACAAACAGGCAGAGAGGCAGGCAGAGAGATGGGGGGAAGCAGGCTCCCCGCTGAGCTGAGAGCCCGATGCGGGGCTCGATCCCATCCTGGGATCATGACCCCAGTCGAAGGCAGAGGCCCTAACCCACTGAGCCACCCAGGCGCCCCTAGCCATGTGTCTTTTGATGGGAGTATTTAGTCTATATTTAAAGTAATTATAAGTATGTACTTTTTGGCCATTTGTTAATTGTTTTCAGCTTTTTTTTTTTTTTTTTTTTTTGCAGTTCTCTATTTCTTTTTCTCTTGTTTTCTTCCCTTGTGATTTGATGATATGCTTGGATTTCTTTCCCTGTTTTTAAAATGTATCTGCTATAGGTTTTTGGTTTGTGGTTACCATGAGGTTCATAAATAACAATCTATGTATATAGCAGTCTATTTTAAATTGATAGTCACTTAAGTTTGAATGCATTCCAAATGTATTACATTTTTATTCCCCTGACCCCATGTTTTATGTTTTTGATGTTATATTTATATATTTTTATTTTGTTTATTTATTTGCTAATTATTATAGCTATAGTTAATTTCATTACTATTGTTTTTAATCTTTATACTAGTTTTATGAGTGATTAATCCTCTATTATATATTTCTGCTAAATCTTCTACTAAATATATATCCTATATATTTTCTTCTGAGTGAGACTTTTTATTTTTTAATCTTCCATTTCCAGTTATGGCCTTTTCTTTTTCACTTAAAGAAGTTCCTTTGAGGGGTGCCTGGGTGGCTAAGTCAGTTAAGTGTCTGCCTTTGGCCTTGGTTGTGATCTCAGGATCCTGGGATAGAGGCCCTGGTCAGCAGGGAGTTTGCTTCTCCCTCTCCCTTGGTAACCCCCAACTTGTGATCTCTCTCTCTCTCTCTCAAATAATAAATAAATCTTAAAAAAAAAAAAAAGAAGTTCCTTTGATATTTATGTAAATCTGGGTTAGTGGGGATGAACTCCTTTTCTTTTATTTGTCTGGAAAACTCTTTATCTTTTTTCCAATTCTGAATAATAACCTTGCATTGTAGAGTATTCTTGGTTTTAGGTTTTTTCATTTTAGCACTTTGAATATGTAGTGCCACTCTCTTCTGGTCTGCAGTGTTTATGCTGAAGTATCACTTATTGTCTAATGGTGGTTCTATATATATAATTAGTTGCTTTTCTCTTGCTGCTTTTAAAATTCTATCTTTAGCCTTAATTTTTGAGATTTTAATTATGTGTCTTAGTATGAATCTCTTTGAGTCCACCGTGCTTCCTGTACCCGGATGTCTGTTTCCTTTCCCAAGTTTGGGGAGGTTTCAGTTATTATTTCTTCAAATAAATTTTCTGCCTCTTTCTCTCTCTCTTCTTCTGGGATGCCTGTAATATAATTGTTACTATTGTTTATGTTGTCCCAGAGGTCCTGTAAATTATCCTCATTTTTTAGATTTCTCCTTCCTTCCTTCCTTCCTTCCTTCCTTCCTTCCCCTCTCTCTCTTTCCTTTTTGCTGTTCCAGTTGGGCGATTTACACTAATCTGACTTCCAGACTGCTGATTTGTTCTTCTGCACCATCTAATCTGATACTGATTCCCTCTAATGTGTTTTTCATTGCAGTTATTATATTACTCAGCTATGATTATTTTTAAAATATATATATATATTAAATATTTTATTTATTTATGACAGAGAAAGATATCGAGAGAAGGAACACAAGCAGAGGGGAGCTGGAGAGGGAGAAGCAGACTCCTTGCTGAGCAGGAAGCCTGATATGCGGCTCCATCCCAGGACACTAGGATCATGACCTGAACTGAAGGCAGACGCTTAATGACTGAGCCATCCAGGCACCCCTTAAAAATATTTTCTGTCTCTTTGTTGAAGTTCTCACTGCATTCATCTGTTTTTCTCCTGAGTTCAGTGAGCATCTTCATGAACTCTTTTTCTCCTGAGTTCAGTGAGCATCTTCATGAACTCTTCATGGACTCTTTATCAGGTAGATTACTAATCTTTATTTTGTTTAGTTCTTATTTTGAATTTTTGCCCTTTTCTTTTGTTTGGAACATATTTCTTTGTCTTGTCATTTTGTCTGAATCTCTGTGTTTCTATGTATTAACTTTCAGTCTTGAAGGAGTGGCTTTATATAGAAGGTGTACTGTGGGGTCATAAGTACAATTGGCTGGTGACCAGAACTAGGTGCTCCAGGGTATTTCATCTGGGGGCTGCATGCACTCTCCTGTGATGGCTGAGCTGTGACTATTGTGGGCATGCTGGTTGATAAGCCTAGCACCTAGCATGACTGGTTATGATGCTTGCCAATTGCTACAGCATGCTGGTAGACAGGGTGGCTTCCCCAGGAGCCACTTTACAGGGTTGCTGGTCTTGGCCTTGGCTGAAACTGTCAACCTGGTGTTGGGCCGGAGCTGCTTTGGAGAGGGTGCCTGCTGATGTGGACCTGCCAGAGAATGCTGGATTATAGCAGTTGGTGCTTGCAAGGTAGATGGAGAAGGTCAGAAATTGGGATGGGGCTGGGACAGTTAGAAAGAAGGAGACTTAAAAAAAAAAAAAAGAGGGAAAGAAAGAAAAAGAAAGAAAGAAAGAAATAGAGAAAGAAAGAAAATATATATTTTCTCGGTGGTGCAAAAATTCATTAAACACTTGAGAAGATCTTTTAATATTAACCTTTTAGTTTCCTAGAACTCATTCTAATACACAATTTTTTCCTAAGCTTGAAACAAATCACAGTAAAGGAAGAAAAAACAAAACAAAACAAAATAACAATCACTGGAAATGACCAAGGATTTTCTCTGGTTAACAGAATTTAAATAATAGCTTTTAACTGAGGGAACAGTGAAGTAACACTACCAAAAAGATTTTTAAACTTACAGTAATAATAGACAAAGTGCAAATTTAAAAAAGGCCCGTTAGCACTTCACCGCCCCTCTGGTACATGCACTAACATTAGTCAGTAAATCTCCTTTATGTATGTTCCAGGTTCTTTTGTAACTGCTGACTTTGTGCTAGGTCTCAGAACAACTGAGGTTGTATATGAACCTTTCAGGAGTAAAGTTTTGGTTTCTGTGGCCCTCTGATTCTCCTCAAGTTAAGCCCTGCTTATTTTCAAAGCTCTTCTGGTACATGTCCCTAGAGCTAGGCTACCCAATGTGGGGCTTGAACTCCTTGCTCCTTAGGGAGGACCTTCATGTTTGTGATATTTGTTGTACTTGTATGTTGCCATCGGGGGGTGTTAAGTCCTGACTAGACTACATCTTTGCCCCTCCTACCCTTCTCAGTGTGTCTTTTTTGTTTAGACCTTTAGTTGTGGAAAAGTTGTTCTGCTAGTCATCAGGTTGTCCTTGGAGAGTATTGTTCTACATATACAGTTGACCCTTGAGTAACATGGGTTTGAACTGTATGTGTCCACTTAAACTTGAATTTTTTTGATAAGTACGGTAAGCTACTATAAATGTATTTTCTCTTCCTTAGGATTTTTTCTTTTTTTTCCTAGCTTACTTTATTTTAAGAATACAGTACATAATATATATAACATACAAAATATGTGTTAATCATCTGTTTATGTTATCAGTAAGGTTTCTGATCAACAGGAAGCTATTAGTAGTTAAGTTTTTAGGGAGTAAAAAATTATGTGTAGATTTGGGGCTGAGCATAGTATTGAAACTCCTAACTTCTATGTTGTTCAAGGGTCAACTGTAGTTGTAGCTTTGTGTGTCTGTGGGAGTTGGTAAGCTCAGGATCTTTCCTGCCATCTTGATCAAGATTTCCATGATTAATAAATTTATTTTGGATTTCTGGAAGGTTAGCAAGGTTGAACAAACTTAGCTGGAGAATTAAGCTATAAAATTTAATGGGTATTTAAAAATCCATGCCATGGTGTATTGGATTTCAAATCATTCTCTCTGCCATCTTACCAGTTTTATTTCCTGTTCTTCCTCAACCACTACCCTTTGATCTACTGGGTTTCTTCTTATTTTTCCCCATTGTCCCAAGAACTTGCTATGCTTTTTTCTATCTGTGTTCCTTTGCTCATGCTATTTCCCCATAAGTGGGCTGTTCTTTCTTTTACTGCTTCATGTATTTAAGGTCTGGGTATTCTTCAGGTAACGTTTATTTACTACCACCCCTATCAATTTTCTTTGCGTTCTCAAACATTCATTTCTTTCTTCTCAAACTATTTTAACAGTTGCTTGTGTTTTTATACTTTACCTTTTATAGTTATAATATTAACTCTTTTAGGGATATGTGTTGGCCTCAGCAAATCCCCATAGCAACTTCCGTCCTTGATATATTGATTCTGTATTATTTTCTTAACCAAATAGTGAGCTCTATAAAGGGAGAGGTTAATTTTTGGAACCACTCATAATGTCTGCAGCAGTAAAAAGCATATAGATGGCTAATAAGTATGTATGAATTGCTGAAAAGAATAAAAACTGAGATTTTAGAAATCTAAGACCTCTGTTTTCATGGAGAAGACACAGGTAGGTATGTTCAGAATGAAATAATTTTATTCACAAAAATTGGTATTAATATACAAAATTTTTAATCTACTTATACTTTAATGCCCATAGAATGAGAAAATGGCTAAATGGATTCATAAATTGAATTTTCATCAGCAGCCTATATGGAGGCTGAATTATAAAAGCTATAGTTCATAGCACCATAAAAATAAAAATCTTTGACTAGTTATCACCCCTGTGTTTGACTTTGCTTATCTTCTCTTCAGGGGGAATTTATTTGGGAAAGAATAAAAAGTCATGTGGGCAAAGAGCAAGACACAATAAAGAGAGCGCCACCTGTCATAGAAGGGGAAATAAGTCAACTATTAATTTCTGCCATTGGAAATTGTGTCTAAAATTTTTGACATGTTTGAGGGTAACAGTTAATGGGTTTATTTGTTCTCTTCTGAATCATATTCTTTGTTAAGCCCACTGCTCCAATGGGAGGTGAGATTTCTTGTTAGAGAAAGATAGTACACACATTTATATAGGCTTAAGCTTATATTGGACAGTGTGGACCTTACTGAAATCTACCAGGACAGAGTGTTATCTTTTATTGTATTCCCTCTTTACTTCTCATGGATTTCTTTCACTGAGCTGAGTGTCCCTATGTGGACATCTGAGTAGCTAAGCAAATGCACTAACAGTGACCAGTTGTGTCTTTTTAGGATTTATTGTGAAGGAGTTGCCAGCCCAGTAATGCATCACTTTGGATTGTTTCCCATCTTTCCAACATTACCTATGGTTTTCCTTACTTTTGCTCCCTGGGGAACTGTATGCTTCAGATGAATCTTAAGAGCTTCTTCTTGCCTCAAGCTATTTTTTTTTTAGGGATCTTTGGCTAATACAGTATAATAATGACTTGTTTACATCCTTGTCCCGTTTGGGAGACTGCTTACCCCTTGAAAGCAGGAACCATGTCACATTGCTTGTTATATCTACTTCAGAGCCTGACAATAGATCAGAGGACTATGTTCATAGACTAGACTTATAAATGAAAACAGGGAATTTAGAATAAAAACATTCTTTGTAAAATTGAAACCTTCAAATATTATTATTAAACAAGTCTTTAATCTTACTGACTAATGTTTAAAAATCATCTCTTATATATGAAGTATAAATGTGCTATTTGAGTAATAGATAAATTAAGAAAAAGAAAGTTTTATTAAGCATATAATTTAAAGCCCCAGTGGTATTTTTGCTGTTTGGTTATTGCTACCAGTAAGATAATTATTATTAAAAATGAACTCAAAAAATTTGAAATTTGTGTAATATACTAAAACATCTTAGAATTTGGCTGTCTCTGAAAGGTAAAGGATAAGTAAACAAGTAAGCATCTTGTTTGACAGGAAATAAAGGCAGAATGCCCATTATGTTCATAAAAAGAGAAGCCTAAATAAGGCCAGATTGGGAATAAAGCAAATCTAAGCACCTTCTGTAGAATTTGCAATAAACCACAGATGCCAAACATTTATCTTACTTAGTCCAGCACTAAACTCAAACAAAGTAAGTTGATTTCCCAGAATGGATTCATAATGGTAAAAGAAAATTTGCAATTACAGATAGGAGGATGGTGGGAAGATCATAAGCTCAGTAATTTATGATTGATAATATATGTTGATCATGAATACTGTATATTTGGGGCTGTGAGATTAAGCGTGAGCCCTATGTGACTGCATTCAGGTTTGGGCCTGGAGAAAACAAAGTGCACACTTCAGGAATATACACCACAATCTGAGCATTAAGTCTACCCTTTTAACTTTTATTTCCAGCTTTGTGTCAGAGAATTTGTTTATGTGTATTGAAGGAAGGTTCCAGATGAAGAGACCAATACTAATATTGTGCTTTAAAAATAGCTCTTAACTATGGACTCTGAAAAACAATCTGAGGTGTTTGAAGCGGCGGGGGGTGGGATGTTGGGGGAACCAGGTGGTTGGTATTAGAGAGGGCATGGATTGCATGGAGCACTGGGTGTGGTGCAGAAACAATGAATACTGTTATGCTGAAAATTAAAAAAAAAATTTTAAAAAATAGCTCTTAAAGGATGTATGTGGAAAATGTTCTATATTTTAGAATCCCAAATTTAAACATTTCAGAAAATCTGATTTTTTAAAATGAAAAATGGAAGTTTTCCATGTGGGAAAGAGGAAGGAATAAAGATGCCCATTTTTATTGAGCTAGAAGCTTCGTACATATAATCTCACTGAATTTTTATTACAATCAGTCTTCTGGAGTATGAGTGTTCCCATTGCATAACTGAGTTACCAGGGCTCAGACACTTTTTCAGAGCCACCCAGTCAGTAATTGGTAGAGTTAGAATATAAACCCAGGCAAACTGACTCCAGAAACTCTGTCCTATTGCCTATGTTATGTTGCCTGGTTATCACCAACTTGTTGGCAAAACTGAAGAATTGAAAAATTAAATTTAAGAATTTATCTCTTATTAAAATGCCTTATCCTCATCCATGGAACCGCTGTGAATTTGTCAATCTTTTACTGTATCATTGGGTTGTTTTTCTGTAAGCTGGACTGGCCTGAAGAATTGTCTTGAAAGAGTGGGAAGTAGGGATTGTCAGGATTCTCTAGAGAAATAGAACGAAATGAACCATCATGGATAATGTAGTCTCTCTCTGCCATCACTGGGTGTTGGTTAGTAGACCATCAACACCTTCAGTGTGAATCTGAGTTTATTGTACAGTTAGTTTCAACCCAAGATAATGGTAATGCTTGAAGTTATGCCTTCAAATTCTGCCTCTCACTTTTGCCTTTGGTTTTAGGCTTGGTACCAATACTTATGTGATTCTTATTTTGATATAGTATAATGTAAAGAACCATATACCTATTGGTAAAAAAGATACAGTGAAAAAGACACAGAGGTTTTGCCTGTAAACTATACTCAATTATTCTGCTTTCTGAATGCTTGTCTTATGACTCTATTATTATCAAAATATTCTCTATCAGTAGAATGTCCAGTTACCAATGAAAATGAAAAGCAAAGTGCTTTGTTTTCTAGGAGAAATGTCTCATCTTGGAAATGGTCTATGTTTTATAAAGTCTTGCAAGCAAACGCATACCATTGCTATTTTTTTTTAATATAATTTTTTATTTTTTATAAACATATATTTTTATCCCCAGGGGTACAGGTCTGTGAATCACCAGGTTTACACACTTCACAGCACTCACCAAAACACATACCCTCCCCAATGTCCATAATACCACCCCGTGTGTGTGTATGTGTATGTGTGTGTGTAAATGTCGTTTATGTTAGTTCAAAACTCAAAGTATTCTTTTTTCCTTTTTATTTTAACATACATTTTTACTGTTTTCATTTCTTTCTGTAAAAACCGCAAATATCATCATGCAGAAATTTCACTTCTTCAGTTTCCTGAGCTCATAGGTCACATTGCTTTTTACTGGAATCTCTACCTGGCTCAGTAACCAAGGCAACAAATCCCTGGTTAATGATTCACTAGAAATTCACTGTGGAGGTGGCTTATTAGTTTTTTTCCCTTAAGAGCTGGGATAAAAAGCTTGCTTGTGATATTTTCATCTATTTCTCCTTTCTCTCTTACTTGAGATCCAGACAACCTAAAGTAAACTTAATTAAAATCAATAGATAAAAATATCCAGTGCTTTAAATTACTATATTGGGCCTCACAGTGTTTGTATATAAAAATATGGAATATTAATAAGCTTAAGAATATTTTATGATTCTACTTTTTTCAGTCTGTATTTTTGATATGTACATAAAACACAAAAATAATTTGAAAATGGTGGTTTTAGGTTTAAGCAGTATCCTAGTTCTTGGAAGAGTTGTTTATAGAAGGCATCTTTAAGAAGCTACTAACATGCCTTAAGGGGAAGAGGAGAAGACAAGCAAAAATCTGACAGAAGTTTGAATAGAAAAAAAAGTCAACTTTATGGAAAAGAGTAAGTGTGGGAAGAAATTGACACTAAAGTAAAGGAACCCTTGGTGTTGCTTAAAAATATTCCACAGTATGCAAAGATACATTTCTAATGGATAAATAAATCCAAATGTATTTCTGGAAAATTTTGTTTTTTACCAAAATATTTGAAGGGAAGGAAGAGGGAGAGGAAATGGGAGAATGACATTTGACGTGTTTCTCAAGTGTTTATAAAAGAGAAAAAGACAGTGACACTGGAGAACACAGTTACCTGGCTTGAAAGTGCTAAAAGGAATGGCCCTCTTGATAGGAACGGGATACATTAACAACAGACATTTTATACGTTCCCCCTTGCCACAGGGAGCTTTTAGTGCCATGTTTAAAAGGTTCAAAATAACTAAAATCATGAGGTGAGAACTGTCAACCCCAGGAACTATTTTAGAACTCCTATTAATTAGAGAAAACTAATACAAAAAAATTAGAACTTCCTCAAATCAGGTAATAAAAAACTCATGATTTTGTTATTTTGAAAGCTTGAGTAGAGCACACTTAAAAACACTTAGATACACTATTAGTAAATCTGCCATTTTAATGTTATACAAATTTGGAAATTGTTTCTGAAAGAACAAGTAAGTATTTTTTTTTTAAAGATTTTATTTATTTATTTGACAGACAGAGATCACAAGTAGGGAGAGAGGCAGGCAGAGAGAGAGAGAGAGAGGAAGCAGGCTCCCTGCTGAGCTGAGAGCCTGATGCAGGACTCTATCCCAGCGGCTTAACCCACTGAGCCACCCAGGTGCCCCGCAAGTAAGTATTTTATCTGGTAGTTCTGTAGAATGTGTTTCCCATTATGCAACATCAATGGCAGCCTACTACAGATCCCATAAGAGGATTACTGTTCTGACCATATTCATCTCTAGGAAAAATAATATCAAATTCCCTAAAAGTCAAAAGTGAATACTGGACTACAAGTGGCTGTGGATTGGTTTTTGTCCTCCCTTGTCCATGTTCCCACTCCCAGCACAATTTTGCCTGGAGACCACTCTGTCTCCCTTCTGGCCCACAAACTTTGGGTTGGAGCTGTCTCTACCCCTGGACACTATAGCTGGAGTTCTTACCCAAGCCAAGCCCATCAGCACCAACAACCTGGCCAATTTCAACCGAGAAGACTCATTCCAAACTTTTGTTTGCACTTCTGTTGGACTCCCCTCCTAGCTGTGGCCAACATGTGATGATTATGGGAGTCTGAAGTTGCAGGAACCACTGTAGGGAGTCTGAGAATGGAGTCAACTCAGAAGATATTGGTGATAGCACCTCAGTCCTTCCTTAAGACTTGATATTGGTGATAATACCTGAGTCCTGAATAAGTCCTGAATAAAACCACACCTAAAGTTACTACTCAATGTGGGCTTCTCATTTAAATAGTACATACATTTTTGTTTAAGTCAATTTTAGATCCCCTCCCCCCACTTGCAACTGAAAGATTTCTAACAGAGGCAGAGCTCTTTAACCTATCCTTAGGTCTATCCAGAATAGAGCCAGTAGGATCTGAGTAATTCTGTAATGAAGGCAAGTGTAGCTAGTGCAGGGGATCTCTCTTCTTGGGTGATAACTGGAATATTAGAAAAGAATTTAAAGGCATGTACCAAGATTTCAGGAAGCCTGTATCTAAATTAAGGGATACAAACAAACAACCAATGGCAACAAAATCAAAGAACCATTAGGTGCTATGTTTTACTGTTCTGATAAAGTGACTAGAGAATTAATTATTAGTCACGAGAAGGCTTTGAGAAAAAGATGGGTTTTGAGAAGCAGAAGTAAATAAGGAGAATAACTGGGTTAAATGCCTTTATTATGCATGGGTCAAAATTTAAGTGATTATTTGGGCAGATAGTTTTAAAGTTTTGAAAAGTTTTTATAGTTTATTTCACCAAGATTGTCTATACTGGTCAACATTGTAGTAGAGAGTAAATCACTGCTTATACTATTTAAGGCATGTGAACAGATACTGAGAGTTGTTTCAGTTTCGGGAACATAATTTGGAAACTGAGGTACCAAACTTAGAGACTATATTAAATGATTTTGTAGAAGACATGAACAACATTTTTCATTAACAGTGTGATTCATCTTAAAATTATGTTATGATTTTGACAACTTGCAAATGGTTCTCTATGCTTTATGGAATTTTTTTCTTTGCCTTGTGAGAATATATAGCAGATCTACTGTTCAGTTATGAGAAATGTTTATTTTCTAATGCTTACTTCCTCTTGCTGACAGGTAATATTGGGATAGAATTCAAGGTCAGTTGAAATGATAAGGTTTGGTATTTTCATGCACATGTTGAGGTAGAGTACTTTGCTTTAAATTGGATAGGTGAAGGCACAGGACAAAAGGCAGCATGTTAATTAGGAAGGAATAGGGAGTCTTCTTACTGAGATACTAGAGTATAAAAGATCCTAACATCATCACTAACCTCCAGGGTAGGAAGAGTAGATGGATATTTTAGGGATAATAATGAAAAATAAGTGAAGCATACAGTTACGACTATCGGAGACTTAGAAGTAAATTACAGAATGTCTGAAGCTGAATATGGTGTGAGAAAGGATGCAATGAATTTGTAGATTGAAAGAATAGAGAGAAAGTAATGGAAAATTTAGTGAGAAATATAACATTTTTTGTCAGAAATGTTAATTTATTGTGTACTTGTTTTATTTGTTTCTCTTATAAAAAAAGAATCCAGAACATCTTGGACATTTAGGCTGCTTCAGAGTAGAGCAGATAACTCTGTAAATCATATCTGTGTTTGAACTTGCAACTTAAGTTAAAAGGAAGTATGACATTGTTATAAGTTCACAGGCTGGAATATTGAGTCTGTTTTTAAGAGATGTCAAAAAAAGCACCAAAATGGTGAAATATCTTTTCTTTTCCCATAAAATGATTGATTCTTAGAAAATAAAGTAGATATTGATATTATCCTGCTGGTTTTGTTACAAACATAAAGGAGTGGTTCTTACAGATGCGATGTATAAAGAACCAAAATTAACACACTGCCAAAGTAGCTCAATTGCACGGCATCATATACCTCTAAGAAATTTACCAGAAAGTTCTTCCTTAAGACTTGAAATGGAAACAAGCAAGCTAACAAAACCCTATAGAGCAGTACACAACTCCCAATATAAGAAAAGAGAAGACTGGAGTAGACTACAGGTCAATCTGGCCTCTCCAAAGCAGCTTAGATCACTAATTATTATTACCTGTTTCTTTTTAAAAAAGGTATTTATTTGGGAGAGAGAGAGAGAGATCATGGAAGAGCATGTGTGAGAGGGGGACAGAGGGAGAGAATCTTCAAGCAGACTCTGCTGAGCATGGGGCCTGATGTGGGGCTCGATCTCATGACCCTGAGATCATTACCTGAGCTGAAATTAAGAGTTGGATCCTTAACGGACTGAGTCCCCAGGCACCCCAGTTGTTATTACCTATTTCTGATGATTGAATTTAGATGGTTTACCACTAACTGGGTAATAAATACTGTTATAAAGTAAAAAGAGAATCTCTTAATGGGCTTAAGAGTTAAATGCCTTTCAAAGATGGTGTATTTTAAGGTGACTTGAAAGTTCCAGCTGTGAAAGTGTTTTAATCAGGTGTAAGAAAAAATAGCCTGCAGTGTAATAATTACTTACTTAAGGTACTCATTTCTTTGCATATACTTAATCTGTTTTTATCTTTGATTGACCTGCCACATAGCCTCCTTGCATCTATTCTTTTCCCCCATCAATTCATTTTCCATGTTGTAGCCTGTTGGTTTTTACAAAATGAGATTTGCTGTGTCCTCTTCTCTCTCCCTGTACCTTCTCCAAGACTTTAGCAACCATACTAAAGCAGATCTTTAGCTACAGGGCTTGTAATTGACCTAGGGCCTCAGCTGCTAGGTTTGAACTCCATTAATGCTTCCTTACTGAGTCCTTTTCTTAGGGCTGCTTTGTGCCTAGCACTGAGGATGATATTAAGGCGGGCACTTTTCGGGGTGTGTGTGTGTGTGTGTGTGTGTGTGTGTGTGGACTCCTATAAAGGGTTAGTTATTACTCAGTCATTTATGAGATCTTTGCTCATGTGTTATTTCTGGGGAAATCTTTCCCATTCTTTTCATTGAATCAGGTTTACCTGTTCTGTGCACTCATAGCACCAAGAACTTTGCTTCATAGCAAGTTTCACAGTTGATATTTTATATTCAGTGAATGAATAATTGATTCCACAGTTTCACCTGGACTGAATATTTAAGCTCTGTAAGGGCAGAAAACATGTCTTTTAAGAATTTTGTTTCACTTCTCTGTCACCAGCTCCTAGCCCAATACCTGTCATATAGATATTCAAGAAATACCTCAATTAATTCAATAAATGAATTAATTTAAATATGTAGTGCCCTCAGAAACCTAAAAGAATGTTAATCTGAAAACTTTCCTATCACTAGTGTTCATTTTACATATTAAATGTTAATATTCTCCCCTAATCCTCTGCTTCTTACATTTTTGTTATTCTTAAAGGACTGGGTTATGAAAAACTTTGCAGAGCTCATATTAAGTTGAGAAATACATTTGAAAAATTTTTCTTTGCATTATATCCTTTTTTTTAGTATCAATGTTAATATGTGTGAAGTTGTCAAGTAGCTCCACAATTTTTTTAAGTTATTTTATTAACATATAATGTGTTATTTGCCCCAGGGGTACAAGTCTGTGAATCATCAGGCTTACACATTTCACAGCACTCACCATAGCACATACCCTCCCCAATGTCCATCACCCAGCCACCCTATCCCTACCCTCTCCACCACCGAGAAGCCCTCAGTTTCTTTTGTGAGATTAAAAGTCTCTTATGGTTTGTTTCCCTCCTAATCCTATCTTATTTCATTTTTTCCTTGTCTACCCGCCACAATCTCCCGCCCTGCCTCTCAAATTCTTCATATCAGAAAGATCATATGATAATTGTCTTTCTCTGATTGACTTATTTTGCTTGGCATAATACCCTCCAGTTTCATTCATGTTGCTGCAAATGGCAAGATTTCATTTCTTTTGATGGCTGCATAGTATTCCATATTTTATATATACATATAAAATATATATATATACACATATATATATGTATATATATATCTCACATCTTCTTTATCCATTCATCTGTTGATGGACATCTAGGTTCTTTCCTTAGTTTGGCTATTGTCCACAATGATTTTAATGAAGGATAATACTCCCTACAACTCTGTTCTCCCTCCTTTTTTTGTTTCCTAGAGCTCAGTGATTTTTAGATATTTCTTTTTCATTTTCCTTCATATCTCAAAATAACACAATTGTATGGCAACTTTTATGTTTTTTACAGTTAGACATCATCTATTGACTTACTACCATAAAAGATTAGACTTTATCTTTCTTTAATCATTTTCCACTTGTTACCAAGCACTGTACTGCATGTTTCCCATCCCCCTCATCCTTCTGAAAAAATCCATATATTAAGATTTTTATATTAATATTCATTTGTGTTAACATGATTTTATAAACGTTGTTTTCAGGTGAGCCCATTACTACTCTTAGACACTTGCAAAGGGGTCCATGTCTTGTGAGCCAGACTTTAGAAGTTTTTGCTCTGGCCTTTCTCCCTTGGAGTGGAATTCAGAGAATCAAAGAAACTCTCTTTCCAGATCTCAATTTGGGTCCCTGAATTCCCTGCCTAAGTGACCCTGAAGCTGCTTCTATAGTCTGTGCAGGACCCATCCTCATGTGTCCCACTGAAAGTGGATGGTGCCACCTGTGTATGCATCTAAAGGGAAAGTGTGAGGGTATGATCCAAGCCTGGATACATGTGTTGGTCTTTAAACATGCCCACAAATTTCTTCAGTGTGTGGGTTGGATCTTGAAGTTGGAATAGAAAGGGGTAGGCTCTTGGTTTGAGGTCAGTAGCTAGCTCTCCATCTACTGCTAAGCTCTGGTGTGGAACTCTGAGAAGTATCAGGGTTTAAATTCAATCCTGGCCTTCTAGGTGATTTACTTAAGGTAGGAGGTAGGATGTATTTTATTTAATACTTTTTAAAAACTTGATTTACATTTAAAAAATGTACAGTTATATGATATATGGGCCTTCATTTATCATTCCCCTGCCCCTTTCCCAAATGTCAGAGGTGGGCCTAGCTTAGTTATGTATTGTACAGTGATTATTTTCTTTACTTGCATAGATTTTAAAATGTCTTTTGCTGGAATTAATAATTGTCTTGTGTTGCATTTGCTTTGTTTTCTCTGTGCTTATCTTTTACCCTTAATTTATCCCTTGGATGTTTATTATTATTATTTTTAAAGATTTAATTTATTTATTTGACAGAGAGAGACACAAGCAGGGGTTGTGAGCAGGCTTCCACTGCCAAGCAGGGAACTCAATGCCGATGAGATAATGACCTGAACGGAAGGCAGAGGCTTAATGACTGAGCCACCCAGGCATGCCCTCCCCTTCACCTCCACCGGAAGTTTACATCTCTTCTTAATTTATCAAAAAATTCAGGTAATGTATCTTTTTCATCTTTTGGAGATGTTCCTACTGGAGGTTTTTTCTTACTGTTAAAATTGTGATAAAATAGACATAACAGAATTTATCATCTTAATTTTTTTTAAGTGTACAGTTTGGTAGTATTAAGTACGTTCATATTGTACAACCATCAATATCATCCATCTCCAGAACTCTTTTCATCTTATAAAAACTGAAACTCTGTTCCCATTAAACAACGGCTCCCCTTTCCTCCCCCACTATAGCCCCTGGCAACCACCATTCTGCTTCCTCTGTCTATAATTTTGACTAATCTAAGTGCTTTACGTAAGTAGAATCATATGTGGGTTTTATTTTTTTTTTGTGATTGGCTTATTTCACTTAACATAATACCATCAAGTTCATTCATGCTATACCGTATGTCAGAGTTTCCTTTTTTTAAAAAGTCTGAATGATATTCCATTGTATGTAGGTATCACATTTTGCTTATCCATTCATCCATCAGTGGATACAGCGGTTATGTTCACATTTTAGCTATTGTGAATAATGCGGCTGTGAGCATGAGTAAACAGATACATCATTGAAAAATCTTCTGTAGTTCTTTTGGTTATATAACCAGAAATGGAATTGCTGGATCATATGGTAATTCTATTTTAAAAATGTTGAAGAACTCTCATACTGTTTTCCACAGTGGCTGTACCATTTTACATTACCACTAATAGTGTACAGTTGTTCCAATTTCTCCACATCCTCTCTGGACTTGTTGTTTTCTATTGATTGATTGATTGATTGATGATGGTGGCCATCTGAATGTGTGTGAGATGGTATCTCATTGTGGTTTTGATTTGCATTTCTCCAATGATTAGTGATGTTGAGCATCTTTTCTTGTACTTTACATAACATTTATATATCTTCCTTGAAGAAATGTTCATTCAAGTTTTTTGCCCATTTTGGAGTTAGGTTGTTTGTTTTATTGCTGTTGAGATTTAAGATTTTATATTTATTCTAGATATTAATCCTTATCAAATATATCATTTGCAAATAGTTTCCTATTTACTCTGTTAATAGATTTACTCTGTTGCCTTTTGATGTTTTTTGTTTGTGTGCATGGTCTATGGAGTGGTTCTCAAGAACTTTGTTAGAGGGACGCCTGGGTGGCTCAGTTGGTTAAGAGCTGCCTTTGGCTCAGGTCATGATCCCAGCGTCCTGGGATTGAGTCCCACATCGGGCTCCTTGCTCCGCAGGGAGCCTGCTTCTCCCTCTGACTCTGCCTTCCACTCTGTCTGCCTGTGCTCGCTCTCACTCTCTCTCTTACAAATAAATAAATAAAATCTTTAAAAAAAAATGTTAAAAAAAAAAAGAACTTTGTTAGATAGCAGAAATTCTCTGGGGAACTACTTTAAAATGCAAAGACCAAAGTCCTATGCTTGGTTAAATAAATTTGGGCCTCTGTATTCTATTGTACCTTCTCACTTGATTCTGATGCATACCTAATTTGGGAACAATAGGCCTGTGGGCACATTAAAATCACTGGAGTCTCACACTTAGAAATTCTTTTTATAAAAATTTTAATTCAGGTATAATTAACATACAATGTTATTTAGTTTCAGGTATACAAGATAATGATTCAACAATTCTATATATTACTCAGTGCTCATGAAGATAAGTGTACTCTTAATCCTTTTTAGTCTATGAGGCATAAAATTTAAAACATTTTGCAAAGCCCAACTTGACTATTTTTTTTTTAAAGATTTTATTTATTTATTTGACAGGCAGAGATTACAAGTAGGCAGAGAGGCAGGCAGAGAGAGAGAGGAGGAAGCAGGCTCCCTGCTGAGCAGAGAGCCCAATGCGGGGCTCGATCCTAGGACCCTGGGATCATGACCTGAGCCGAAGGCAGAGGTTTTAACCCACTGAGCCACCCAGGTGCCCCTCAGCAATGTTTTATAGTAAAAGTCTTTTGTATCCTTGGTTAATTTCAAAGTATTTAATCCTTTGTTTGTTTTACAGGTTTCATTTTAAAATAGGTTTGAATTCACAACAGATCTTACACACAATGATTTCAATAAATCAGGCATTCCAGAAAACAATGTAGAGGTATGACAGTTATGTAATGACTTCTTAATAGTATAATAGTATAATAAGGGATAAAGACCTTTTTCAAATAGGGAAAGAAATGAATATTTCTATAGTATTAACCCCTAAAATCTATTCTCCTTTATAGACAATAATATTATTGTCAGTCTCGTATACTTTTACTTTATAAAAAACTTCCAGAGGAAGAAATTCTGGAGATTTTCCCAGATATGCACAGCTACATTTTTCTGCAGTGCTTACAACATCTGCAAAGTATGACACATCTGGATTCAGATTCTTATGATCAAGAGGCTTCTTAATTGCCTCCATATACTCTTTGAGGTCAGTCAAAATCATAACCATGCCTGTAACAGGATCATTTGCTCCACATACTATCACCACAACTTTATAATTGTGCTCATGGTCATTGGGATTGTTCCATTTCTCAAACAATTTTAAGTTTTCTTGGTTACTCAGAGATTTGCTGTCAAACTGGTGGGTCATGCTAAAGGAGATGATGGAAACCTTGTAGCAACCAACCATACCTCCTGCTCTTGTCACCTCACTGCTAGTATTTTATTTATTTATTTAAAGATTTTATTGACTTATTTGAGAGAGAGAAATCATAAGCAACAGGAGGGACAGAGGGAGAAGCAGACTCCTTGCTGAGCAGGGAGCCCCACATGAGCCTCAATCTCAGGACCCTGGGATCATGACCTGGATTGAAGGCAGATGCTAAACTGACTGAGCCATCCAGGAGCCCCTATTCCTTCATTCTTTCTTTTTTTTTTTTAAACCTCAGAAATTATTGTTTTTTAGACATTTAAAAAATTTTTATTTAATCTCTATACTCAGGGTGGGCCTGAAACTCACAAACCTGATATTAAGAGTAACATACTCTACTGATTGAGCCAGCCAGGTGCCCCTGGAAAGGACAAACTTCCAGCTTTTTTTTTTTTTTTTTAAAGTAATCTTAACTTTAGCCCAGTGTGGGGCTCAAAGCCATGACCCTGAGATCAAGATTCACATCCTCTACCAACTGAACCAGTCAGGAACCCCAGTATCTTATTGTTTTTGATGCTATTATAAATGGATTGCTTTCTTAATTTCTTTTCCATATTGTTCATTGTTTATTATATAGAAATGCAACTAGTTTTTGCATGTTGCCTTTATATCCCACTACTCTGCTGAATTTGATTATCCTAGTAATTTTTTCCGTGGGTGGAATCTGTAGTGTTTTCGATATGTAAGATCATATCATCTTGCTTTTACTTCTTCATTTCCAATTTGGGTGCCTTTTATTTCTTTCTTGCCTAATTCCTGTGGCTTGAAGTGGTGAAAGTGGGCCTTCTGGCTTTGTTTCTGATCTTAGAAGAAAAGCTTTCAGTTTTTTACCATTGAGTATGATGTTTGCTATGGGTTTTTCATATATGGCTTTTATTATGTTTTGCTATCTTGGGGTAGTTTACTTCCATTTTTAGTTTATGTATTTATTTATTTATTTATCTCTTGAAAGGGTGCTGAATTTTATCAGATGCTTTTTCTGCATCAATTGAGATGACCATAGGGTTTTTCTATCATTCTGTTGCTGTAGTGTGTTTGTGCTGATCAATTTTTTTTAAACTTTGTCAATTTTTTTAAAGAGTTTTTTTTTAACTGTATTTATTTGTCAGAGCGGAGAATGGCAAGCAGAGGGAGAATCAAGCTTCCTGCTGAGCAAGGAACCTGATGTGGGACTCAATCCCAGGACCCTGGGATCATGACCTGAGCTGAAGGCAGATGCTTAACTGACTGAGCCACCCAGGTATCCCTATACTGATCAGTTTTCATGTTGAGTTCTCCTTGCATTCCAGGAATAAATCCCACTTGGTCATGGTGTATAATCTTTCTAATATATTCGTGAATACAGTTTACTGTTAATTTGTTAAGGAGTTTTGCATCAACATTCATAAAAGATATTGGTTTGTAGTTTTCTTTCCTTATAGTGTCCTTGACTTTGTAATTAGAGTAATGCTGGCTTCGTAAAATGAGTTAGGAAGTGTTCCTGTCTCTTCAATTTTTTGCAACAGAAGGGTTGGTGTTAGTTCATCAATAGTGTTAGTTAATTCAATATGTAGTAGAGTTCACCAGTGTATCCATCTCATCCAGAGTTGTTGTCAGGAGATTTTTGATTATTGATTCTGTCTTTTAATCTATCATTTTGTTTTTCTATCTTTGTGACTTAATCTTGGTAGATTTTATGTTTCTAAGAATTTCTTCATTTCATCTAGGTTATCCAGTTTGTTGATGTACAACTATTCATAATACTCTAATTCTTTTTATTTCTGTAGAATCAGTAGTGATTCCTACTATTTGGAGGACAGAGTCCTTCTTGGCCATCCTGTCTCCCACAAGCTGTGCAAGCTGCTCCAGGAGCATGTGCACAGCTGCCTGCCATGGAACCGAACCATGGGGAATGGGTAGCTGCTGCAATGCTACGAGCTGAAATTCACTGAAGTTAACTGCAATTTACAGTCCCAACCTTTGCCTGGAAGTGGCAAGCCTTCATTAGACTCCAGAGTTCCAAAATAGTTGTATCACAAAGATTCTGAGAGTGTAATTTTTATCTGGGTGGAGAGAAGGATCCCTGGTATCATCTACCACAAATCTTTCCCAACTGGAGCTTTTGACTTGCTGTTATCTAGACTCATTGCTCTTTAGGCCTTCTGCATAGCTGATGTCTTAACTCACTCATCTCTCTCATTATGGGAGATTCTGGCTAAGTCTTTGTTAATTGGATCACATTTCCCAAGGTCCCATGTCTTCATCTTTCTTGGTTTACTCATCCGGTAGCCTTTTGAATGGAGGTAACTGGGAGACCAATTTTTGACATATGTTTGAAAAATACCTTTATTCTCGGGATGCCTGGTGGCTCAGGTAGTTAAGCTTTAACGTCTGCCTTTGGCTCAGGTCATGATCCCAGGGTCCTGGGACTGAGCCCCACATCGGGCTCCTTGCTCAATGGGGAACCTGCTTCTCCCTCTTTGTGCTCTCTCTCTCTGACAAATAAATAAATAGAATCTTGGGGCTTAAGTGGGTACGAGAAGAATAAATGAAAGAAGATGGGATTGGGAGGGAGACAAACCATAAGTGACTCTTAATCTCACAAAACAAACTGAGGGTTGTTGGGGGGAGGGGGTTTGGGAGAAGGGGGTGGTATTATGGACATTGGGGAGGGTATGTGTTTTGGTGAGTGCTGTGAAGTGTGTAAACCTGGTGATTCACAGACCTGTACCCCTGGGGATAAAAATATATGTTTATAAAAAATAAAAAAATTTATTAAAATTAAAAAAAAATGGGCAAAAAAAAATGCCTTATCTGAATCTATCTTTTTTAAAAAAATTATTTTATTTTATTTTTTTTTCAGTGTTCCAAAATTCATTCTTTATGCACCACACCCAGTGCTCCATGCAATACATGCCCTCCATAATACCCACCATCAGACTTACTCAACCCCTCACTCCCTCCCCTCCAAAACCTTCAGTTTGTTTTGGTTGGATATATAATTCTCTATTACAAATAACTTTTTAAAAAGATTTTATGTATTTGTTTGACAGACAGAGATCACAAGTATTCAGAGAGGCAGGCAGAGAGAGAGGGGAAAGCAGGCTCCTTGCTGAGCAGAGAGCCTAATATGGGGCTCGATTCCAGGACCCTGGGACCATGACCTGAGCCGAAGGCAGAGGCTTTAACCCACTGAGCCACCCAGGCGCCCCTATATTGCAAATAATTTATCTTATAATTTTGAAGACGTTTCTTCCAGCTTCCAGTGTGCCTTTTGAGAAGTGTGAGCCAATTTGATTCTTGATCCTTTGTGTGTAAATTCATTTTATTTCTGGAAGTTTTAAGAGCAGTCTCTCTGACTCAGTCCTCATATTTCCTGGTGATGTACCTTAGAATAGGGCTATTTTTAGCTATTATTCTATGCTCTCATGGATTCTTTCAATGTGGAAATGTATTTTTCAGATTTGGAAAATTTTCAGTTTTCTCTGTTCTCTTGTTCTGGAACTCTTTTATTGTGATGTTGGATCTCTTGGACTTTGCCTCTAACTTTATCTTTTCTTTCTTATTTTTCATACCTTTGTCTTTCTGATTCTACTTTCTGAGAGATATTTTAATTTTTATTATCCAGTCATTCTAGAAATCGAGTTTTTCATTTCTACAACTGTTTTATAAAAGTAAAAGCACTTTTTTTGTGTTCTGAAAGTTTCATCTCTGCAACATTATCTTGTTGCTGTATTGATGCAAAATCTTATTTCTTTTGGAGAATTCTGATGATACACTGTAAAAAAAATGCAAAAACAATTTCTTGAATGATCTCTGTTTCCTTCAGTTTCCTTTATCTCTGTTTTATTTTTCTTTGAAAACGTGGTGTCTTTCTTTCTATGTGTATTGTCCTTAGCTGTGAATTAATATTTAACTGTGGTCCACTAAGAAGCTGAGTGCATGTATAGGGATTCTTGAGTATGGACTTTATAATAGGCTGAGCTGATTTGATTATTTCATGGAGGATACACTCAAATATCAATATCTTTAGTTTCTTTTTTGTGTTTTTTGGGTCAGATTCTGCAAATAAAATCTCTCTCACCAATGTTCTGTGATCCAAGTCAGGGAAGAGGTTTAGGGTTTCAGCATTCTATCTCCTACAGTAGGATATGGCTTCAGATCCTCTTCAGTATGGAACGCCTGACTTCAACTGTGCTTGGTGTCCCAGTCCAGAGGCTGTTTTCCCGTTCCCTGAGGTGAAGGAGTGTTAGTCACTCAGCTGAGCAAAGTAGGGGAGCTCATGTAGGCCTTCTTTATCAAACTTTCAACATTCTTCCCTGTTTTAGCTACATCTTCATTTTTAATACAGAATTTCCTAAAGCTGCTGATTGCTGAGACTTGTGAAGATTTGGGTTTGTAATTTAGGTTTCTGCTTAGTTTTTCCCATAGACAACTTAGGGTTCAGCCTTTTTTTTTTTTTTTTTTTTTTGCAGAAGTATCCATTCGTTCTTATGCTTTACATCTCCACAAATTTTGCTGCCATTAAAAAAATAAATTTTAAATTTTAGAGCAGTTATAGGTTCACAGCAAAGTTGAGTGGAAAGTACAGCAATCTCTCTCCACTCTTGCACAGCCTCTTCTATTATCAACATTCCTCACTGGAGTGTTACCTTGGTTACAATTGATGAACCTACATAGACACATCATTATCACCCCCAAGTCAATAGCTTACCTTAGGGTTCACTCTTGATGTTGTACATTCTGTGGGCTTGGACAAATATATAATGACATATATCTGCCATTGCAGTATCATAAGGGTAGTTTTGCTGCCCTAAAAATCCTTTCTGTTCTGCTTATTCATTCCTTTCTTCCCCAACCCCTGCCATTATTTTTTTTTCTCCCCAAGACTCCTTGTGCTTATAAGTTTATGCTTTCCTTTAAGATAATACCTTTAAAGAAAAACAATACCCTTTACAGTTTTGTTAGTGATAATTTACAAAGAAGAAGAGGTAAATGTGTGTGTTCAGTCTGCCACATGATAACCAGCCTGAAGAAATATTTTTAAAACAGAGCAATGTACATTTTGTTTAGTTTCTCAAGTCTGATTAAAAACAACAGGTCAGTATTTTGTAGTCAAAAGTCAGTTTTCAGAAAATTTAATTTTTGCTGCATTAGAAACACTTGGTGTTTTTCTTTGTCCTGAAGAGAAAGTATTAAAATTTGGAAAGAATATTTTACCCTTTTCCATAAAAAACACTTATAAGCTCTCAACACTTATAAAACTTTCAAGTGATTATTTTGTTCCAATATTTAATTTATAGGAAATCAAAGCCTAGAGATTAGGTGGCATTTTGGAACTATCTGTTCCTGGAAGAAATGAAACTCAAGCCTAGGTGTTTTGAGGGAGGAGTGATAGTGATGGAAAAGGAGTGGAGAGGGAGATTATGGGTTAGGAAGAGAATCAGTAAGGTGCTGGCCAGAGGAAAAGTTGTCTCTTGGCTGAAGTACAACTGATTTTGGTGTCATTTATTCTCCTTTTGGCTCCCTCTTCATCAGAGATCTAATGCTTCTCACATGTTTAATTTTTCTCTTGAGGAGGAAGGCAGTTTGTATAACTCACACAGACTCTAATCATATGTGTTACTTCTCCTAGGAGTATTTACATTTTCAAAGAGGGTATGGGAAGAGGTGTCCTAGGATCCTCAAATGATGAAATTTTATATGTCTTAATTATTTAAGTAGGGTAATTATTTTGCAATAGTAGTTGTTTGCAGGTGCTCCTCAGTTTTTTTCTATTCTGGCTATTTTGTGAGACCACCCTGAACCCCCTGTGTACTCCCCCAAAAAGGGGAGATTTCTGAAAATCTTTCTCCTGGTTAGATATTTAGCTTAGTTTGAACTTTATTCAAACTGTTGTTGTTATAACTGTTTTGTTTTTCATGAAAAAAAAATTTTAAACTAGCAACACTTGGAATTCCATTACACAGTTCATGTAATCTCAAGTTTTCCCTTTCAATGCAATGGTAAAAACCAGGACTTAAAAAAGTAAATCAGAAATAATGCAACTGGAAAGGATATATCATTTTTTGCCTGTAAATTATTTATATGGTTATAAAACCCAAGGGTACAAATCAAGCAATGATAATTAATTAGGGTTTAGGAAAGACTGGATATCAATAAATACATAGAAATAAAGACTTTTACACCAACAATAATTTGTTATAAAAATGTACTAATAAAATGATTGCCTTCGGGGCACCTAGGTGGCTCAGTGGGTTAAAGCCTCTGCCTTTAGCTCGGGTCATGATCTTAGGGTCCTGGGATGGAGCCCCTTGTCAGGCTCTCTGCTCAGTGGGAGGCCTGTTCCCCCCTTCCCACGCCTGCCTCTCTGCCTAATAATGATCTCTGTCTGTCAAATAAATAAAATGTTTAAAAAAAATTGCCTTCATAATAAAAAATATGAATAACCTTAGCAAGAAACATGTGAAAAGCAAATGAAGAAGTTACGTATAGTTGTATTTGATTGAAACTGAATTAGAATGAATATTATAAAGATATTAATTTTTCCTAATTTCATTTAAAGATTTAATACACTTTCAATTAAACACACTAATATATTTTTTTTTAAGCAGGACACTATTTTTCTAAAATTTATATGGACGAATAAACTGGCAAGATATGCAAGGAAGTTTTCATTAAAGTTTTGTATAATTACCATAGTTGCCATATAATAGAATATATTATTAAATGATAGTAACTAAGGGGGCGCCTGGGTGGCTCAGTGGGTTAAGCTGCTGCCTTTGGCTCAGGTCATGATCTCAGGGTCCTGGGATCGAGTTCCGCATTGGGCTCTCTGCTCAGCAGGGAGCCTGCTTCCCTCTATCTCTCTCTCTGCCTGCCTCTCTGTCTGCTTGTGATCTCTCTCTGTCAAATAAATAAATAAATAAAATCTTAAAAAAAAATGATAGTAACTAAAAAAATGTGTTTCTGATCCAGAAATAGATCAGTGGAAAAGGTTAGGCAAGAAACAGACTTTAATATATATCCAAACTTAATAGATGCTTAATAGGCATCATGAATATATAGGTTATAAGTATTCAATAACTAGCATTGGTTAGAAAAGTTTATGAATTTAATTTAGATTCTTAAATTTTCTAAAGAAATTCAGATGTCCTGAAGAGTTAAATTAAAACTGTCAAACTATAAAAAGTTTGACATACAGAAATAGCTGATATTTGTAAGTAGAAGAACTTTCTAGGCTTAAATTGATAGATGAATTACAAAGAAAATTTTGATAGGTTTTACCAGAAAAGAAAACCCTTTAAGAAAAATTAAAACCCTACAATAAAATACAAATATAAAACTAGATAAAACAATTGGCTTATGTAGATGTATATATGGCAAAGAGCTTTTATTTTCACTATTTTAAAAATAGGTATCAATAAGAAAAGCTACAATTCTGTTAAAATAAACTGGCAGAGAAAAAGAACACTTACAAAGTGCTGGAAGAGACTGGATGAGAAAATACAACTGGAGATAAAATTTTTAACCTTTCTAGTAGTCAGAAAAACATGAAATGAATTAAGAATTAAAAGGTATTATATTCTTGGGGTGCTTGGGTGGCTCAGTGGGTTAAGCCTCTGCCTTTGGCTCAGGTCATGATCTCAGGGTCCTGGGATTGAGCCCTGCTCTGCTCGGCAGGGAGCCTGCTTCCTCCTCTCCCTCTGCCTGCCTCTCTGCCTACTTGTGATCTCTCTCTGTGCCAAATAAATAAAATCTTAAAAAAAAAAAAAGGTATTATATTCTTGGGGCGCCTGGGTGGCTTAGTCATTAAGTGTCTGCCTTTAGCTTGGGTCATGATGCCATGGTCCTGGGATCAAGCCCTGCATTGGGCTCCCCTTCTCCCTGTCCCTCTGCCTCCTGCTCCCCCTACTTGTGCTTTCTCTCTTTCTCTGTGTCAAGTAAATAAGTAAAAAAGTCTTTAAAAAAGGTTTTATATTCTTATTACAATTTTTAAAATGATAATAATTGGTGCTAGTATGAAGGCTTGTTACTGTCTCTGGGAGTCTGAATTAGAACCTTATGCACCTTAGCCATATACAGTGGGATATTTAACAAAGAGGGCCTTTGAAACAATAATATGGCTATGGAAATCCAGCCTAAAGAAAAAAACTTATGACACCAAAAGCACAAGCAACAAAAGCAAAAATAAACAAGTGGGACAAAATTAAACTAAAAAGCTTCTGCACAGTAAAGGAAACAATCAGCAGAGAAAACATTCTCCCTAAAAATGGGAGAAAATATTTACAACCCATGTAGATGATAAGGTGTTAATATCCAAAAAATGTAAGGAACTCTTATAGCACAAGATAAAAGACAACAGCAAATAACCCAATTAAAAAAATGGGCAAGGTGCTTGAACAGACATTTCTTCAAAGAAGACATACAGTTGGCCAACATGTATATGAAAAGATGCTCAACATCTCTAGTCATCAGGGACATGAAAATGAAAACCACAATGAGATATAACCTCCCACCTGTCAAGATAGCTATTATAAAAAATCAAAAGATAATAAATGTGAGTCAGGATGTGAAGGAACTTGAATTTCTGTACAGTGCTGGTGGGAAATTAAACTGGTGCAGCCACAATGGGAAACAGTATGGGCAATACTGAAAAAATTAAAAGTAGAGCTATCATATGACCCAGCAATCCCACTTCCGGATAAATACCTAAAAGAATTGAAACCAGTTATTTTGAAGAGATACATGTACTCCCATGTTCAGTGTAGCATTATTCAAAATAGCCAAGAAAAAACTTAAATGTCTATTGATGGATGAATGGAAAAAGAAAATGTGGTATTATATATACAATCCAGGCTTAAAAAAGAACTTAAAAAAGAAGGAAATCTTCCCATTTGTAACAACAGGGATGAACCTGGAGAACATTATGCTGAACGAATTATAAGCCAGCTACAGAAGGTCAAATACTACATGATTCCACTTATGTGATGTATCTAGAATAGTAAAATTGACAGAAACAGAGACTAGAATAGTGGTTGCCAGGATTTAGGGAAGGAGTAAATGTGGAGTTGCTGTTCAGTGGTCAGTCATGCAAGATGAGTAAGTTCTAGAGATCTGCTATACAGCATTGTGCCTGTGGTGAACAGTACCATATTATGCACTTAAAAATTTTGTTAAGAAAAGTCAGTACTCAGGGACGCCTGGGTGGCTTGGTTGGTTAAGCAGCTGCCTTCGGCTCAGGTCATGATCCCAGCGTCCTGGGATTGAATCCCATATCAGGCTCCTTGCTTGGCAGGGAGCCTGCTTCTCCCTCTGCCTCTGCCTGCCATTCTGTCTGCCTGTGCTCTCTCTCTCTCTCTGACAAATAAATAAAATCTAAAAAAAAAAAAAAAAAGAAAGAAAAGTCAGTGCTTGGGTTGAGTATACTTATCAATGAAAAAGTTAAAATCCAAATATAGACTTAAAAACTGATGCATAAATGCTTTTTGAACTGCAGTTTATATTGCTGAAAAACTAGAATCTACATAAATACCCCCAAATAGAAAAAAGATAATAAAACTCTCATATATCTATAAAATAAATATTACATAAAAATATTTGCATAGCATCTCTAATGTAAAAGTAGAATATAAATTTAATTGTGATAGTTTCATAACTATATAAAATGCATTTAAAATATAGAAGGAAACACACTAGAATATTCATAACATTTGGCTTTGGATGGTGGGATTATGGATATCATTTATTCTTCTGTTTACTTTGATGCATTTTCTAGATTTTTCCCAAGGGGCTTTTTAAATTGTAATTAGGAAAAGTTAACTGTAAGAATGATCACGACCCTCTTTCTGTCCCCTTAGGTAAATTTTAACTTATTTAGTTTCTCTGACCTTTTTGGTAACATCCTTCCTTTCTTTTTCTCCTGTATAATAAAAGCCACATTTATTTATTTATTTATTTATTTATAGATCTATTTATTTATTTATTTTTTTGAGAGAGAGAGAGAAAGAGAGAATGGGGGGAAGAGGGGTGGGTGAGAGGTGGGGACAGAGAGAGAGAGAGAGAGAGGAAAGAGAATCTCAGGTAGACTCTACTGAGTGAAGAGCCTGAGGTTCTACCCCAGGACCCTGAGATCACGACCTGAGCCAAAACCAGGAGTTGGATGCTGAACCTACTGAGCCATCTGGGTGCCCCATAAAAGTTGCTTAAAAATGGTTTGGTTCTTGAGGCATCTGGGTGGTTCACAGATTGGACATTCCACTCTTGATTTCAACTGGGTCATGGGTTGGGCCCTGCCATGGGCTCCACATTCAGCACAGAGTCTGCTTGTCCCTCCCCCTCTGCTCTGCTCCTGTTCATGTGTGCTTTCTCTCTCGCTCTCAAATAAATAAATAACATCTTTCTTTTAAAAGTTGTTATTTATTTGACGCAGAGAGAGAGAGATCACAAGTAGGCAGAGAGGCAGGCAGAGAGAGAGGGGGAAGCAGGCTCCCCGCCGAACAGAGAGCCCAACGTGGGGTTTGATCCCAGGACTCTGAGACCATGACCTGAGCCAAAGACAGAGGGTTAACCCACTGAGCCACCCAGGCACCCCAATAAATAATATCTTGAAAAAATGTTTTTACTCTTTCATTTCTTCATCAACTTCAGTTTTATTTCCCTTTCTTTTTTTCCCTTAGTCATTTACCCACCTTTTTGCTATGCTTTGTAATTCTGCATCTTTCCATCTTCTCTGTTATGTCCTATCTGGTCCTTTAAGAAACTTTTTTTTTTTTAAAGATTTTATTTATATTTTTGAGAGAGGGAGAAAGAGAGGGAGCACAGGCAGGATGGACAGATGGAGAGGGAGAAGGAGACTGCCTGCTGACTGGGGAGCCTGATGTGACACTTATTGTGGGACTCAATCCTAGGACCCTAGGATCATGATCTGAACTGAAGGCAGAAGCTTAACCAGCTAAGCCACCCAGGTACCCCTCTATCTGGTCCTTTCTTATAAAAGGAATATTTTTTTCTGGAAGATTCCCATTTTATTGCCTCAAAAATGACTTTGTCTCATTAGAAGGCTTTTTTTTTTTTTTTCTGTATGTCATATCTGTTAAAGTCTCTACATTATAAAAAGTTAAAAAAAGTTCAATACTTAATAAATGCCTCTGTGTAATCTATCTTCTAGCAATTTAAAATTTTCATGTAAGGTTTTTCTATTTTCAGTGATCATTTGGCAAAAATATAATTTAATCTGTATCTTAAGAATACTGCCAAATGTAATTCCTTCCTCAAATATAAAATTATAACATCAAACTTATGGAGCATGTTGAACATTAAATAAAATTAAATAAACAAAAAAACTAAGGGGTCTAAGGGGTCACGGGAGCATTTGCCTTTGGCTCAAGTCATGATCCCAGGGTCCTGGGATCAAGCCCCACGTCGGGCTCTCTGCTTCGTGGAGAGCCTGCTTCTCTCTCTCCCTCTGCCTGCTGCTCTGCCTGCTTGTTCTCTTTCCCTAAAAACAAACAAACAAACAAACAAACAAATAAATATAAGGGGTCATGGTTATACATCTGTGTTTCATAATCTTTTATAGACATATTTGAAGAGATGATTATATATAGAATTTCTTTTGACTTAAGCTCTTTCTCTCTTCCTCAGCCTATCCACATTTTCAATAAAATTTTCTTTGTTATTATTTTCCTAATTCAGATTCATTCTTGCTGATCACACTTAGAAGGTCAAGGAAACAAAATGAGCTTTCAAATTATGCAGCTTTCCCCCTTTGTGTTCCGTCTTTATATTTTGTTTCCACAGGAAATATCAAGTGGACCTACGTATTATTTGGTCAGGCAGTCAGAGCTTTAGGGAAAGAAGATTCAGGCCCGTTGGTTCAGATTTAAGGAGTGGCCAAGCCCACCCTGCAGCCTGGTTTGTGATGTAACTACTGTGCAAACAACCTATGGAGCGTAAGAGTGTGCTCCATAGGGTAGAACCTTCCAACCCTCCTTGACGGACTTCAGTACATTTCAGCCCAAAGATGGAAATTCACTGTCACGGTCCTCTCTGAAGGTCCGCCAGGGCAGGTCCCTGGGACAATGCAGGGCTAAGTGTTGGTGAAATTTATCTTTTTTTCTGTATTTGGTTTTGTTCAACACAGCAGGACATGTTGCAGCTTAGATTTATTGACACACAGGATATTTCCCTTTGAGGGATACAGAGGTTAGGGAAAAAATATGAATTGAATTTATTTTGCTCCACATCTGCCAGTTTATAGCTACTGCTGTAAGAAAAGCCTTTGATAGACAGTAGCCAGGGAAAATTCCTATACTTCTGGGCTGTGTTTCCAACTGGTCTCTTGGGGAGAGCTGTTAATAAATCCTTAGATGGGGGTGGGGAGGAGAGGACACTTCCCTGTCACATAAAATATTAATTTAAAAGTTGATCAAGGCAGTTCAGTAGCAAATACTTTCCTACTGAAAGTAGGAGAATTTCAGTCTTCTGAAATATATGCCCTTGCTGCTGATACATTTTTTCTTTTTTTTTTGTAGTCACTGGGAACTACAACATAATGACAGAATTCCTTTTTGTTTATACTCAGCAGAGTTTCTGGGCTTCTAAAGACCCAAATCCTTCTGTCCTCTGTACCTTCTCATATACAAATCGCCACAAAACTAAATTTAAAAAATTAAAGCACTAAAAATAATCTGTAGTCTTAGTGGGGATATGAAGGCTGCCCCAGATAGGGGTTTTGGAGCTTTCTTCACCATCAGAACACTTCCTTAGGAAACTTGGACTGATTGTGAGATGTCTGTTTTCCTGTCTTCTAGCTTCAAAAACTCTCTGATCCCATGGAGAGATTAGCTCTGAAAGAAAGAAAATGGTTTTTGGCTTACTACAATCTTCTTTTCTCTCTCATTTCTGTTTCTTTGCTCCCCTCCATGTCTCTCCTGTTACACACACACACACATACACACACACACACACACACCCCACATTGCATACAGATACACAGTACATGTACACACATATCAGGTACCCATACACCCTTGTAGACATCACCTATATGTATATGCACAGATACCATGTACATACACACACATATCCTACAGATACACCCATATACATGATTAAACCTTGGATTTAGATTTTTGATATATATTAATATATATTAATGGATTTTACTGATAATTTCTATGTTTTGTGGCATTAATGCACTAATATTACTTGGCAATATTTGATATCATCAAAGAACTCATATAGATATAGATATAGATAGATATATTTTCCCTAGAACTCCCTGGTTCTATATGACTTACTGCATATTCTTTATTAGGTTGTTATAATTAATCAGGAGGCAGGACTAAAAGTGGAAAAATGGAAAACTTGAGTAAGGAAGCCTGACTATATGGAGACTCTGTTTTATTATGGCTAATGTCCAATAATCAGAACTCTAATGAATTTCCTAATTCTTTCTAGTTTAACTCAGTATAGAAAAAAAATATTCTGAGCTTGGATCTGTACTGCAATATGCAAAATATGTGGAATATAAGATCATTTGTGACATTCAAACTGAGTGTTAACTGATTACCACAACCTTAATAAGGGAGGATCATTTCATTTTAAACATTGTTATTGTTCTTGGTGAAGGAATGCTAAAAAGAACTTGAAAAATAAATTGTTGATTGCACGGTATAATAGAAGGTGGTTTTAAAAAAACCTAGCAATGATAATTATAGATTACGAAACTGTAAGAAAAAGTTATAATGTGCTGTAAAAATGAGATAGGTAGAAAACTATCAGGAGAAGAAGAACAATACGTGAAATCTAATATAAATATTAGAAGAGCAAGAACTTACTTGGGCCCATTGTGACTTATAAATAAAAGCAAACAGAATTTTACATCATCATCTCTTTTTAAGTGAGTAATAGTGGAATGAAGAAATATTTCCAGTTGGAATTAAGATTATCCTAGATTTTATGAAAAGACTAGAAGTAATGCTTTAATATAAAATCCTCAACGAAATATGGTGAATTCTCTTTCAGAAAGAAATGGATATTTCAAATTCATTGAGTTTTTGCAGTTTCTGTATATACAGTTTTCTAAACTTAAAACATATTACATGAAGTTTTAAAAATTCTTCTCTTTCTCTCTAAAATGCTGAAATCTTGGGGTTTAATCTTTACTCTTGAATTATGCAAAGCTGTTGACCTTGGTTGCCAGTCCACAGAAATTTACATAATTTGCTAAGTAGAATAATGGTTGTCATTCAAATGATAATGTGGAGATTCTTCTATCTGATCACAATATTTTCAGAGTGAAAGAAACATTCAACAATTGCAGGTTTAGAGTTCTAAATGTGACCTTCAGTGCAGTGGTTTCATTCAGCTTTAGTGCATAAAGTTTTCCATTTGCTAGGTTTAGGTAGGTTTGAAAAAAAGCAAAAAGAGAATTTTAATTACGCAGTAAATTGAAAACAAATTTTTTTTATATTATTAGTGCACAAAGCTCTTAAAAATCATAAATGGCAAAAACCAGGAAGAAAAGCCTATTCCATCTTGAACACATTTGTCTATATGAGAACAAGTGAGGACATAATTTTTGGTTGTATTCTTTTATTTTTTTCAGTCTCTGACTCTACATTTAAGAGTTTGGATTCCAATTGATTGTATACTAAATTGGGGGAAAGTGTGTTTAAGAATGACGAGTGATTTTTGTTATATGAAGTCCAAAGAGGCTCTCACAAAACCCAGAAAATATGTTTCCATATTTTGGGGAGTTTTCTTTCAAATAAAATTGAAATAATAAAAGATAAAAACTTTCAAAAAGGCTTTCACTGATTGAAGAGAAGTTTGAGGATTGAGGAGGAGGATAGTAGAACAGTGTGAATCATATTTTGAATTGTGCACTATTACAAAGGGATACAAAGCAGCTAGCATGGGTGTTGCTCTTTGAGAAGTTAGGAGAGCTGTATCCAAATCTTAGGTCCTTTATTGAGGTTTTGGGGATATTTAAGAGGTAATTTAACTTTTCACTGTCTGAGTTGGGAATAATAATGGTGGTAGTGCAATGAGGGTGCTTTAACTGTGACATTTACTGCTCCATTGATCACCAGAATTTATCTGGCAGATGTACCAAACTTGGCAGCTGTTCACAGTTTTCTGTGTATGGGTCCCTCAGAACAGTTTCACATGCAAAAAGAATACATTACATAATCTTTTCTCTGAGAGAGTGTGCCAGTTTGAGTTAGCTAGGTTATGCTCTGGTAGCAAGCAACTTTAAGATTACAGCATCCTAAAATGACTCTAACAAGGCTACTTGAGTGGAGAACGATAAAGTTAAGTTCGGTCAGAAGGAGTAATAGAATAAAATAGTGGCAAGGGAACTTAAAGCAGCAAAGTGGTAGTGGATATTAAGTGCACTTTTCTTCTAGTGCCATTGGATGACATTTTGCTTCTCTCTGGTACTTACTAGTAGGGTAAAAGAAATAATCCCTAGTTTCATTGTCATTAGCCCAAAGTATTTTAGGGGCACAAGGGAAATATAATGGGGATGACTAGGGAAACTTGTTTATGATCAACATATAACTTTCATTTTTCGTCTTTAGAGTAAATTCTTAAACAAGATGTATTATATCAACTATCTTCTAGGAGCTGGGTATTCTCTTCCATGAAGTCAAAGGGATTTCTCAGTCATTTTGAAATTCAAGTCAGTAATAAATGATTTCCTCCAAAGGACTCAGTGAAAGCCAGATTTTAGTCCTACCTTTCTTTTCCTTTTATATTTCTATTCTATGAAGTAAATCCCTTTGTGGTAATGTGAACTAAGCACAGACTATAGCTATCTCAGACTGTCAAGGGTGTGAAATGGCAAAAACTGAATTCTGCGCACTGAATAAAAGCAGAAAGACGAATCTATTGAAGGGCTTTTCAGCTCCAAGTCAAGAAATTCAAGTCTATAGGAGCAATGAGTTTTGAGTTGCTTACAATACTAAGGGATTTTTATGGAGTAAGTGAAGTTCTTTGGTTTTTTCAGCTGAAGCTTAGGGTCTTCTTCCCGATTTGGATGGGGGTACCTAAGTCAGGAATACAGGAGATCCAGAAATGGTGTGGACGGATTTGGTGTTCGGATCTTGGCTGGTGTCCTCTGCTGGTTTCTGAGAATAGCTGTAAATTTCTGTAGGGTTGGTTAAATTTCCTTTATGTGACTGCATTGACCATTTCCATTTGTCATTGACATAAGTAACTCCATTTTGGTTTGGTTCTACAAAAGTAACAAGGATCTGGACCAGAACATATTATGTATATAGCCCCAAA